>NC_072441.2:14848484-15151515 GCF_028878055.3 Symphalangus syndactylus
TGTGTAGTTTTTATTTGTAGACATTCTTTTTCCCAATATAGGCCTCTTAGCGCTCAGAATGTCCAATTGCAGTTTCTACAGAAAGAGTGTTTCAGAACGGCTCAATCAAAAGTAAGGTTGAACTCTGTTAGTTGAATGCACAGAACAGAAAGAAGTTTCATACAATGCTTCTGTGTAGTTTATATATGAACATACTCTTTTTTCCACTATTACCCTCTAAGCGCTACGAATGTCCAGTTGCATTTTCTACAGACAGAGTGTTTCAAAACTGCTCAATCAAAAGTATGGTTTAACTCTGTTAGCTGAATGCTCAGATCAGAAAGAAGTTTCACAGAATGCTTCTGTGTAGTTTATATTTGAATATATTCCTTTTTCCACTACTACGCTCTTAGCGCTCCAAATGTCCAGTTGCATTTTCTACAGAAAGAGTGTTCAGATCTGCTCAATCAAAAGTATGGTTTAACTCTGTTAGCTGAATGCACAGATCAGAAAGAAGTTTCACAGAATGATTCTGTGTAGTTTATATTTGAAGACATTCCTTTTTCCACTATTACCCTCTTAGCGCTCCGAATCTCCACTTGCATTTTCTACAAAAAGAGTGTTTCATAACTGCTCAATCAAAAATATGTTTTATCTCTGTTAACTGAATTTACAGATCAGAATTAAGTTTCACAGAATGCATCTGTGTAGTTTTTATTTGAAGATATTATTTTTCCCAATGTAGGCCTCTTAGCGCTTAGCATGTCCAATTGCAGTTTCTACAGAAAGAGTGTTTCAGAACGGCTCAATCAAAAGTAAGGTTCACCTCTGTTAGTTGAATGCACAGAACAGAAAGAATTTTCACAGAATGCTACTGTGTAGTTTATAATTGAATATATTCCTTTTTCCACTATTACCCTCTTAGCGCTCCGAATGTCCACTTGCATTTTCTACGGAAAGAGTGTTCAGAACTGCGCAATCAAAAGTATGGTTTAACTCTGTTAGCTTAATGAACATATCAGAAATAAGTTTCACACAATGCTTCTGTGTAGTTTTTATTTGAAGATATTATTTTTCCCAATATAGGCCTCTTAGCGCTCAGAATGTCCAATTGCAGTTTCTACAGAAAGAGTGTTTCAGAAAGGCTCAATCAAAAGTAACGTTCAACTCTGTTAGTTGAAAGCACAGAACAGAAAGAAGTTTCATACAATGCTTCTGTGTAGTTTATATTTGAACATATTTTTTTTTCCACTATTACCCACTTAGCGCTACGAATGTCCAGTTGCATTTTCTACAGACAGAGTGTTTCAAAACTGCTCAATCAAAAGTATGGTTTAACTCTGTTAGCTGAATGCTCAGATCAGAAAGAAGTTTCACAGAATGCTTCTGTGTAGTTTATATTTGAATATATTCCTTTTTCCACTACTACACTCTTAGCGCTCCAAATGTCCAGTTGCATTTTCTACAGAAAGAGTGTTCAGATCTGCTCAATAAAAAGTATGGTTTAACACTGTTAGCTGCATGCACAGATCAAAAAGAAGTTTCACCGAATGATTCTGTGGAGTTTATATTTGAAGACATTCCTTTTTCCACTATTACCCTCTTAGCGCTCCGAATCTCCAATTGCATTTTCTACAAAAAGAGTGTTTCATAACTGCTCAATCAAAAATATGTTTTATCTCTGTTAACTGAATTTACAGATCAGAAATAAGTTTCACAGAATGCATCTGTGTAGTTTTTATTTGAAGATATTCTTTTTCCCAGTATAGGCCTCTTAGCGCATAGCCTGTCCAATTGCAGTTTCTACAGAAAGAGTGTTCCAGAACGGCTCAGTCAAAAGTAAGGTTCAACTCTGTTAGTTGAATGCACAGAACAGAAAGAATTTTCACAGAATGCTACTGTGTAGTTTATATTTGAATATATTCCTTTTTCCACTATTACCCTCTTAGCGCTCCGAATGTCCACTTGCATTTTCTACAGAAAGAGTGTTCAGAACTGCGCAATCAAAAGTATGGTTTAACTCTGTTAGCTTAATGAACATATCAGAAATAAGTTTCACACAATGCTTCTGTGTAGTTTTTATTTGAAGATATTATTTTTCCCAATAGAGGCCTCTTAGCGCTCAGAATGTCCAATTGCAGTTTCTACAGAAAGAGTGTTTCAGAAAGGCTCAATCAAAAGTCAGGTTCAACTCTGTTAGTTGAATGCACAGAACAGAAAGAAGTTTCATACAATGCTTCTGTGTAGTTTATATTTGAACATATTCTTTTTTCCACTATTACCCACTTAGCGCTACGAATGTCCAGTTGCATTTTCTACAGACAGAGTGTTTCAAAACTGCTCAATCAAAAGTATGGTTTAACTCTGTTAGCTGAATGCTCAGATCAGAAAGAAGTTTCACAGAATGCTTAAGTGTAGTTTGTATTTGAATATGTTCCTTTTTCCACTACTACTCTCTTAGCGCTCCAAATGTCCAGTTGCATTTTCTACAGAAAGAGTGTTCAGATCTGCTCAATCAAAAGTATGTTTTAACTCTGTTAGCTGAATGCACAGATCAGAAAGAAGTTTCACAGAATGATTCTGTGTAGTTTATATTTGGAGACATTCCTTTTTCCACTATTACCCTCTTAGCGCTCCGAATCTCCACTTGCATTTTCTACAGAAAGAGTGTTTCAGAACGGCTCAATCAAAACTAAGGTTCAACTCTTTTAGTTGAACAAACAGAACAGAAAGAAGTTTCCACAATTCTTCTGTGTAGTTTTTATTTGTAGACATTCTTTTTCCCAATATAGGCCTCTTAGCGCTCAGAATGTCCAATTGCAGTTTCTACAGAAAGAGTGTTTCAGAACGGCTCAATCAAAAGTAAGGTTGAACTCTGTTAGTTGAATGCACAGAACAGAAAGAAGTTTCATACAATGCTTCTGTGTAGTTTATATTTGAACATACTCTTTTTTCCACTATTACCCTCTAAGCGCTACGAATGTCCAGTTGCATTTTCTACAGACAGAGTGTTTCAAAACTGCTCAATCAAAAGTATGGTTTAACTCTGTTAGCTGAATGCTCAGATCAGAAAGAAGTTTCACAGAATGCTTCTGTGTAGTTTATATTTGAATATATTCCTTTTTCCACTACTACGCTCTTAGCGCTCCAAATGTCCAGTTGCATTTTCTACAGAAAGAGTGTTCAGATCTGCTCAATCAAAAGTATGGTTTAACTCTGTTAGCTGAATGCACAGATCAGAAAGAAGTTTCACAGAATGATTCTGTGTAGTTTATATTTGAAGACATTCCTTTTTCCACTATTACCCTCTTAGCGCTCCGAATCTCCACTTGCATTTTCTACAAAAAGAGTGTTTCATAACTGCTCAATCAAAAATATGTTTTATCTCTGTTAACTGAATTTACAGATCAGAATTAAGTTTCACAGAATGCATCTGTGTAGTTTTTATTTGAAGATATTATTTTTCCCAATGTAGGCCTCTTAGCGCTTAGCATGTCCAATTGCAGTTTCTACAGAAAGAGTGTTTCAGAACGGCTCAATCAAAAGTAAGGTTCACCTCTGTTAGTTGAATGCACAGAACAGAAAGAATTTTCACAGAATGCTACTGTGTAGTTTATAATTGAATATATTCCTTTTTCCACTATTACCCTCTTAGCGCTCCGAATGTCCACTTGCATTTTCTACGGAAAGAGTGTTCAGAACTGCGCAATCAAAAGTATGGTTTAACTCTGTTAGCTTAATGAACATATCAGAAATAAGTTTCACACAATGCTTCTGTGTAGTTTTTATTTGAAGATATTATTTTTCCCAATATAGGCCTCTTAGCGCTCAGAATGTCCAATTGCAGTTTCTACAGAAAGAGTGTTTCAGAAAGGCTCAATCAAAAGTAACGTTCAACTCTGTTAGTTGAAAGCACAGAACAGAAAGAAGTTTCATACAATGCTTCTGTGTAGTTTATATTTGAACATATTTTTTTTTCCACTATTACCCACTTAGCGCTACGAATGTCCAGTTGCATTTTCTACAGACAGAGTGTTTCAAAACTGCTCAATCAAAAGTATGGTTTAACTCTGTTAGCTGAATGCTCAGATCAGAAAGAAGTTTCACAGAATGCTTCTGTGTAGTTTATATTTGAATATATTCCTTTTTCCACTACTACGCTCTTAGCGCTCCAAATGTCCAGTTGCATTTTCTACAGAAAGAGTGTTCAGATCTGCTCAATAAAAAGTATGGTTTAACACTGTTAGCTGCATGCACAGATCAAAAAGAAGTTTCACCGAATGATTCTGTGGAGTTTATATTTGAAGACATTCCTTTTTCCACTATTACCCTCTTAGCGCTCCGAATCTCCAATTGCATTTTCTACAAAAAGAGTGTTTCATAACTGCTCAATCAAAAATATGTTTTATCTCTGTTAACTGAATTTACAGATCAGAAATAAGTTTCACAGAATGCATCTGTGTAGTTTTTATTTGAAGATATTCTTTTTCCCAGTATAGGCCTCTTAGCGCATAGCCTGTCCAATTGCAGTTTCTACAGAAAGAGTGTTCCAGAACGGCTCAGTCAAAAGTAAGGTTCAACTCTGTTAGTTGAATGCACAGAACAGAAAGAATTTTCACAGAATGCTACTGTGTAGTTTATATTTGAATATATTCCTTTTTCCACTATTACCCTCTTAGCGCTCCGAATGTCCACTTGCATTTTCTACAGAAAGAGTGTTCAGAACTGCGCAATCAAAAGTATGGTTTAACTCTGTTAGCTTAATGAACATATCAGAAATAAGTTTCACACAATGCTTCTGTGTAGTTTTTATTTGAAGATATTATTTTTCCCAATAGAGGCCTCTTAGCGCTCAGAATGTCCAATTGCAGTTTCTACAGAAAGAGTGTTTCAGAAAGGCTCAATCAAAAGTCAGGTTCAACTCTGTTAGTTGAATGCACAGAACAGAAAGAAGTTTCATACAATGCTTCTGTGTAGTTTATATTTGAACATATTCTTTTTTCCACTATTACCCACTTAGCGCTACGAATGTCCAGTTGCATTTTCTACAGACAGAGTGTTTCAAAACTGCTCAATCAAAAGTATGGTTTAACTCTGTTAGCTGAATGCTCAGATCAGAAAGAAGTTTCACAGAATGCTTAAGTGTAGTTTGTATTTGAATATGTTCCTTTTTCCACTACTACTCTCTTAGCGCTCCAAATGTCCAGTTGCATTTTCTACAGAAAGAGTGTTCAGATCTGCTCAATCAAAAGTATGTTTTAACTCTGTTAGCTGAATGCACAGATCAGAAAGAAGTTTCACAGAATGATTCTGTGTAGTTTATATTTGGAGACATTCCTTTTTCCACTATTACCCTCTTAGCGCTCCGAATCTCCACTTGCATTTTCTACAGAAAGAGTGTTTCAGAACGGCTCAATCAAAACTAAGGTTCAACTCTTTTAGTTGAACAAACAGAACAGAAAGAAGTTTCCACAATTCTTCTGTGTAGTTTTTATTTGTAGACATTCTTTTTCCCAATATAGGCCTCTTAGCGCTCAGAATGTCCAATTGCAGTTTCTACAGAAAGAGTGTTTCAGAACGGCTCAATCAAAAGTAAGGTTGAACTCTGTTAGTTGAATGCACAGAACAGAAAGAAGTTTCATACAATGCTTCTGTGTAGTTTATATTTGAACATACTCTTTTTTCCACTATTACCCTCTAAGCGCTACGAATGTCCAGTTGCATTTTCTACAGACAGAGTGTTTCAAAACTGCTCAATCAAAAGTATGGTTTAACTCTGTTAGCTGAATGCTCAGATCAGAAAGAAGTTTCACAGAATGCTTCTGTGTAGTATATATTTGAATATATTCCTTTTTCCACTACTACGCTCTTAGCGCTCCAAATGTCCAGTTGCATTTTCTACAGAAAGAGTGTTCAGATCTGCTCAATCAAAAGTATGGTTTAACTCTGTTAGCTGAATGCACAGATCAGAAAGAAGTTTCACAGAATGATTCTGTGTAGTTTATATTTGAAGACATTCCTTTTTCCACTATTACCCTCTTAGCGCTCCGAATCTCCACTTGCATTTTCTACAAAAAGAGTGTTTCATAACTGCTCAATCAAAAATATGTTTTATCTCTGTTAACTGAATTTACAGATCAGAATTAAGTTTCACAGAATGCATCTGTGTAGTTTTTATTTGAAGATATTATTTTTCCCAATGTAGGCCTCTTAGCGCTTAGCATGTCCAATTGCAGTTTCTACAGAAAGAGTGTTTCAGAACGGCTCAATCAAAAGTAAGGTTCACCTCTGTTAGTTGAATGCACAGAACAGAAAGAATTTTCACAGAATGCTACTGTGTAGTTTATAATTGAATATATTCCTTTTTCCACTATTACCCTCTTAGCGCTCCGAATGTCCACTTGCATTTTCTACGGAAAGAGTGTTCAGAACTGCGCAATCAAAAGTATGGTTTAACTCTGTTAGCTTAATGAACATATCAGAAATAAGTTTCACACAATGCTTCTGTGTAGTTTTTATTTGAAGATATTATTTTTCCCAATATAGGCCTCTTAGCGCTCAGAATGTCCAATTGCAGTTTCTACAGAAAGAGTGTTTCAGAAAGGCTCAATCAAAAGTAACGTTCAACTCTGTTAGTTGAAAGCACAGAACAGAAAGAAGTTTCATACAATGCTTCTGTGTAGTTTATATTTGAACATATTTTTTTTTCCACTATTACCCACTTAGCGCTACGAATGTCCAGTTGCATTTTCTACAGACAGAGTGTTTCAAAACTGCTCAATCAAAAGTATGGTTTAACTCTGTTAGCTGAATGCTCAGATCAGAAAGAAGTTTCACAGAATGCTTCTGTGTAGTTTATATTTGAATATATTCCTTTTTCCACTACTACGCTCTTAGCGCTCCAAATGTCCAGTTGCATTTTCTACAGAAAGAGTGTTCAGATCTGCTCAATAAAAAGTATGGTTTAACACTGTTAGCTGCATGCACAGATCAGAAAGAAGTTTCACCGAATGATTCTGTGGAGTTTATATTTGAAGACATTCCTTTTTCCACTATTACCCTCTTAGCGCTCCGAATCTCCAATTGCATTTTCTACAAAAAGAGTGTTTCATAACTGCTCAATCAAAAATATGTTTTATCTCTGTTAACTGAATTTACAGATCAGAAATAAGTTTTACAGAATGCATCTGTGTAGTTTTTATTTGAAGATATTCTTTTTCCCAATATAGGCCTCTTAGCGCTTAGCCTGTCCAATTGCAGTTTCTACAGAAAGAATGTTCCAGAACGGCTCAATCAAAAGTAAGGTTCAACTCTGTTACTTGAATGCACAGAACAGAAAGAATTTTCGCAGAATGCTACTGTGTAGTTTATATTTGAATATATTCCTTTTTCCACTATTACCCTCTTAGCGCTCCGAATGTCCACTTGCATTTTCTACAGAAAGAGTGTTCAGAACTGCGCAATCAAAAGTATGGTTTAACTCTGTTAGCTTAATGAACATATCAGAAATAAGTTTCACACAATGCTTCTGTGTAGTTTTTATTTGAAGATATTATTTTTCCCAATAGAGGCCTCTTAGCGCTCAGAATGTCCAATTGCAGTTTCTACAGAAACAGTGTTTCAGAAAGGCTCAATCAAAAGTCAGGTTCAACTCTGTTAGTTGAATGCACAGAACAGAAAGAAGTTTCATACAATGCTTCTGTGTAGTTTATATTTGAACATATTCTTTTTTCCACTATTACCCACTTAGCGCTACGAATGTCCAGTTGCATTTTCTACATACAGAGTGTTTCAAAACTGCTCAATCAAAAGTATGGTTTAACTCTGTTAGCTGAATGCTCAGATCAGAAAGAAGTTTCACAGAATGCTTAAGTGTAGTTTATATTTGAATATATTCCTTTTTCCACTACTACTCTCTTAGCGCTCCAAATGTCCAGTTGCATTTTCTACAGAAAGAGTGTTCAGATCTGCTCAATCAAAAGAATGTTTTAACTCTGTTAGCTGAATGCACAGATCAGAAAGAATTTTCACAGAATGATTCTGTGTAGTTTATATTTGGAGACATTCCTTTTTCCACTATTACCCTCTTAGCGCTCCGAATCTCCACTTGCATTTTCTACAGAAAGAGTGTTTCAGAACGGCTCAATCAAAACTAAGGTTCAACTCTTTTAGTTGAACAAACAGAACAGAAAGAAGTTTCCACAATTCTTCTGTGTAGTTTTTATTTGTAGACATTCTTTTTCCCAATATAGGCCTCTTAGCGCTCAGAATGTCCAATTGCAGTTTCTACAGAAAGAGTGTTTCAGAACGGCTCAATCAAAAGTAAGGTTCAACTCTGTTCGTTGAATGCACAGAACAGAAAGAAGTTTCATACAATGCTTCTGTGTAGTTTATATTTGAACATATTTTTTTCCACTATTACCCACTTAGCGCTACGAATGTCCAGTTGCATTTTCTACAGACAGAGTGTTTCAAAACTGCTCAATCAAAAGTATGGTTTAACTCTGTTAGCTGAATGCTCAGATCAGAAAGAAGTTTCACAGAATGCTTCTGTGTAGTTTATATTTGAATATATCCCTTTTTCCACTACTACGCTCTTAGCGCTCCAAATGTCCAGTTGCATTTTCTACAGAAAGAGTGTTCAGATCTGCTCAATCAAAAGTATGGTTTAACTCTGTTAGCTGAATGCACAGATCAGAAAGAAGTTTCACCGAATGATTCTGTGTAGTTTATATTTGAAGACATTCCTTTTTCCACTATTACCCTCTTAGCGCTCCGAATCTCCACTTGCATTTTCTACAAAAAGAGTGTTTCTTAACTGCTCAATCAAAAATATGTTTTATCTCTGTTAACTGAATTTACAGATCAGAAGTAAGTTTCACAGAATGCATCTGTGTAGTTTTTATTTGAAGATATTCTTTTTCCCAATGTAGGCCTCTTAGCGCTTAGCATGTCCAATTGCAGTTTCTACAGAAAGAGTGTTTCAGAACGGCTCAATCAAAAGTACGGTTCAACTCTGTTAGTTGAATGCACAGAACAGAAAGAATTTTCACAGAATGCTACTGTATAGTTTATATTTGAATATATTCCTTTTTCCACTATTACCCTCTTAGCGCTCCGAATGTACACTTGCATTTTCTACAGAAAGAGTGTTCAGAACTGCGCAATCAAAAGTATGGTTTAACTCTGTTAGCTTAATGAACATATCAGAAATAAGTTTCATACAATGCTTCTGTGTAGTTTTTATTTGAAGATATTATTTTTCCCAATAGAGGCCTCTTAGCGCTCAGAATGTCCAATTGCAGTTTTAACAGAAAGAGTGTTTCAGAAAGGCTCCATCAAAAGTAAGGTTCAACTCTGTTAGTTGAATGCACAGAACAGAAAGAAGTTTCATACAATGCTTCTGTGTAGTTTATATTTGAACATATTCTTTTTCCACTATTACCCACTTAGCGCTACGAATGTCCAGTTGCATTTTCTACAGACAGAGTGTTTCAAAACTGCTCAATCAAAAGTAAGGTTTAACTCTGTTAGCTGAATGTTCAGATCAGAAAGAAGTTTGACAGAATGCTTAAGTGTAGTTTATATTTGAATATATTCCTTTTTCCACTACTACTCTCTTAGCGCTCCAAATGTCCAGTTGCATTTTCTACAGAAAGAGTGTTCCGATCTGCTCAATCAAAAGTATGGTTTAACTCTGTTAGCTGAATGCACAGATCAGAAAGAAGTTTCACCGAATGATTCTGTGTAGTTTATATTTGGAGACATTCCTTTTTCCACTATTACCCTCTTAGCGCTCCGAATCTCCACTTGCATTTTCTACAGAAAGAGTGTTTCAGAACGGCTCAATCAAAACTAAGGTTAAACACTTTAGTTGAACAAACAGAACAGAAAGAAGTTTCACACAATTCTTCTGTGTAGTTTTTATTTGTAGACATTCTTTTTCCCAATATAGGCCTCTTAGCGCTCAGAATGTCCAATTGCAGCTTCTACAGAAAGAGTGTTTCAGAACGGCTCAATCAAAACTAAGGTTCAACTCTGTTAGTTGAATGCACAGAACAGAAAGTAGTTTCATACAATGCTTCTGTGTAGTTTATATTTGAACATATTCTTTTTTCCACTATTACCCACTTAGCGCTACGAATGTCCAGTTGCATTTTCTACAGACAGAGTGTTTCAAAACTGCTCAATCAAAAGTATGGTTTAACTCTGTTAGCTGAATGCTCAGATCAGAAAGAAGTTTCACAGAATGCTTCTGTGTAGTTTATATTTGAATATATTCCTTTTTCCACTACTACGCTCTTAGCGCTCCAAATGTCCAGTTGCATTTTCTACAGAAAGAGTGTTCAGATCTGCTCAATCAAAAGTATGGTTTAACTCTGTTAGCTGAATGCACAGATCAGAAAGAAGTTTCACCGAATGATTCTGTGTAGTTTATATTTGAAGACATTCCTTTTTCCACTATTACCCTCTTAGCGCTCCGAATCTCCACTTGCATTTTCTACAAAAAGAGTGTTTCATAACTGCTCAATCAAAAATATGTTTTATCTCTGTTAACTGAATTTACAGATCAGAAGTAAGTTTCACAGAATGCATCTGTGTAGTTTTTATTTGAAGATATTCTTTTTCCCAATGTAGGCCTCTTAGCGCTTAGCATGTCCAATTGCAGTTTCTACAGAAAGAGTGTTTCAGAACGGCTCAATCAAAAGTAAGGTTCAACTCTGTTAGTTGAATGCACAGAACAGAAAGAATTTTCACAGAATGCTACTGTGTAGTTTATATTTGAATATATTCCTTTTTCCACTATTACCCTCTTAGTGCTCCGAATGTCCACTTGCATTTTCTACAGAACGAGTGTTCAGAACTGCGCAATCAAAAGTATGGTTTAACTCTGTTAGCTTAATGAACATATCAGAAATAAGTTTCACACAATGCTTCTGTGTAGTTTTTATTTGAAGATATTATTTTTCCCAATAGAGGCCTCTTAGCGCTCAGAATGTCCAATTGCAGTATTAACAGAAAGAGTGTTTCAGAAAGGCTCAATCAAAAGTAAGGTTCAACTCTGTTAGTTGAATGCACAGAACAGAAAGAAGTTTCATACAATGATTCTGTGTAGTTTATATTTGAACATATTATTTTCTCCACTATTACCCACTTAGTTCTACGAATGTCCAGTTGCATTTTCTACAGACAGAGTGTTTCAAAACTGCTCAATAAAAAGTATGGTTTAACTCTGTTAGCTGAATGCTCAGATCAGAAAGAAGTTTCACAGAATGCTTCTGTGTAGTTTATATTTGAATATATTCCTTTTTCCACTACTACGCTCTTAGCGCTCCAAATGTCCAGTTGCATTTTCTACAGAAAGAGTGTTCAGATCTGCTCAATCAAAAATATGGTTTAACTCTGTTAGCTGAATGCACAGATCAGAAAGAAGTTTCACCGAATGATTCTGTGTAGTTTATATTGGAAGACATTCCTTTTTCCACTATTACCCTCTTAGCGCTCCGAATCTCCACTTGCATTTTCTACAAAAAGAGTGTTTCATAACTGCTCAATCAAAAATATATTTTATCTCTGTTAACTGAATTTACAGATCAGAAATATGTTTCACAGAATGCATCTGTGTAGTTTTTATTTGAAGATATTCTTTTTCCCAATGTAGGCCTCTTAGCGCTTAGCATGTCCAATTGCATTTTCTACAGATAGAGTGTTTCAGAACGGCTCAATCAAAAGTAAGGTTCAACTCTGTTAGTTGAATGCACAGAACAGAAAGAATTTTCACAGAATGCTACTGTGTAGTTTATATTTGAATATATTCCTTTTTCCACTATTACCCTCTTAGCGCTCCGAATGTCCACTTGCATTTTCTACAGAAAGAGTGTTCAGAACTGCGCAATCAAAAGTATGGTTTAACTCTGTTAGCTTAATGAACATATCAGAAATAAGTTTCACACAATGCTTCTGTGTAGTTTTTATTTGAAGATATTATTTTTCCCAATAGAGGCCTCTTAGCGCTCAGAATGTCCAATTGCAGTTTCTACAGAAAGAGTGTTTCAGAAAGGCTCAATCAAAAGTCAGGTTCAACTCTGTTAGTTGAATGCACAGAACAGAAAGAAGTTTCATACAATGCTTCTGTGTAGTTTATATTTGAATATATTCTTTTTTCCACTATTACCCACTTAGCGCTACGAATGTCCAGTTGCATTTTCTACAGACAAAGTGTTTCAAATCTGCTCAATCAAAAGTATGGTTTAACTCTGTTAGCTGAATGCTCAGATCAGAAAGAAGTTTCACAGAATGCTTAAGTGTAGTTTATATTTGAATATATTCCTTTTTCCACTACTACTCTCTTAGCGCTCCAAATGTCCAGTTGCATTTTCTACAGAAAGAGTGTTCAGATCTGCTCAATCAAAAGTATGGTTTAACTCTGTTAGCTGAATGCACAGATCAGAAATAAGTTTCACAGAATGATTCTGTGTAGTTAATATTTGGAGACATTCCTTTTTCCACTATTACCCTCTTAGCGCTCCGAATCTCCACTTGCATTTTCTACAGAAAGAGTGTTTCAGAACGGCTCAATCAAAACTAAGGTTCAACTCTTTTAGTTGAACAAACAGAACAGAAAGAAGTTTCACACAATTCTTCTGTGTAGGTTTTATTTGTAGACATTCTTTTTCCCAATATAGGCCTCTTAGCGCTCAGAATGTCCAATTGCAGTTTCTACAGAAAGAGTGTTTCAGAACGGCTCAATCAAAAGTAAGGTTCAACTCTGTTAGTTGAATGCACAGAACAGAAAGAAGTTTCATACAATGCTTCTGTGTAGTTTATATTTGAACATATTCTTTTTTCCACTATTACCCACTTAGCGCTACGAATGTCCAGTTGCATTTTCTACAGACAGAGTGTTTCAAAACTGCTCAATCAAAAGTATGGTTTAACTCTGTTAGCTGAATGCTCAGATCAGAAAGAAGTTTCACAGAATGCTTCCGTGTAGTTTATATTTGAATATATTCCTTTTTCCACTACTAAGCTCTTAGCGCTCCAAATGTCCAGTTGCATTTTCTACAGAAAGAGTGTTCAGATCTGCTCAATCAAAAGTATGGTTTAACTCTGTTAGCTGCATGCACAGATCAGAAAGAAGTTTCACCGAATGATTCTGTGTAGTTTATATTTGAAGACATTCCTTTTTCCACTATTACCCCCTTAGCGCTCCGAATCTCCAATTGCATTTTCTACAAAAAGAGTGTTTCATAACTGCTCAATCAAAAATATGTTTTATCTCTGTTAACTGAATTTACAGATCAGAAATAAGTTTCACAGAATGCATCTGTGTAGTTTTTATTTGAAGATATTCTTTTTCCCAGTATAGGCCTCTTAGCGCATAGCCTGTCCAATTGCAGTTTCTACAGAAAGAGTGTTCCAGAACGGCTCAGTCAAAAGTAAGGTTCAACTCTGTTAGTTGAATGCACAGAACAGAAAGAATTTTCACAGAATGCTACTGTGTAGTTTATATTTGAATATATTCCTTTTTCCACTATTACCCTCTTAGCGCTCCGAATGTCCACTTGCATTTTCTACAGAAAGAGTGTTCAGAACTGCGCAATCAAAAGTATGGTTTAACTCTGTTAGCTTAATGAACATATCAGAAATAAGTTTCACACAATGCTTCTGTGTAGTTTTTATTTGAAGATATTATTTTTCCCAATAGAGGCCTCTTAGCGCTCAGAATGTCCAATTGCAGTTTCTACAGAAAGAGTGTTTCAGAAAGGCTCAATCAAAAGTCAGGTTCAACTCTGTTAGTTGAATGCACAGAACAGAAAGAAGTTTCATACAATGCTTCTGTGTAGTTTATATTTGAACATATTCTTTTTTCCACTATTACCCACTTAGCGCTACGAATGTCCAGTTGCATTTTCTACAGACAGAGTGTTTCAAAACTGCTCAATCAAAAGTATGGTTTAACTCTGTTAGCTGAATGCTCAGATCAGAAAGAAGTTTCACAGAATGCTTAAGTGTAGTTTGTATTTGAATATGTTCCTTTTTCCACTACTACTCTCTTAGCGCTCCAAATGTCCAGTTGCATTTTCTACAGAAAGAGTGTTCAGATCTGCTCAATCAAAAGTATGTTTTAACTCTGTTAGCTGAATGCACAGATCAGAAAGAAGTTTCACAGAATGATTCTGTGTAGTTTATATTTGGAGACATTCCTTTTTCCACTATTACCCTCTTAGCGCTCCGAATCTCCACTTGCATTTTCTACAGAAAGAGTGTTTCAGAACGGCTCAATCAAAACTAAGGTTCAACTCTTTTAGTTGAACAAACAGAACAGAAAGAAGTTTCCACAATTCTTCTGTGTAGTTTTTATTTGTAGACATTCTTTTTCCCAATATAGGCCTCTTAGCGCTCAGAATGTCCAATTGCAGTTTCTACAGAAAGAGTGTTTCAGAACGGCTCAATCAAAAGTAAGGTTGAACTCTGTTAGTTGAATGCACAGAACAGAAAGAAGTTTCATACAATGCTTCTGTGTAGTTTATATTTGAACATACTCTTTTTTCCACTATTACCCTCTAAGCGCTACGAATGTCCAGTTGCATTTTCTACAGACAGAGTGTTTCAAAACTGCTCAATCAAAAGTATGGTTTAACTCTGTTAGCTGAATGCTCAGATCAGAAAGAAGTTTCACAGAATGCTTCTGTGTAGTTTATATTTGAATATATTCCTTTTTCCACTACTACGCTCTTAGCGCTCCAAATGTCCAGTTGCATTTTCTACAGAAAGAGTGTTCAGATCTGCTCAATCAAAAGTATGGTTTAACTCTGTTAGCTGAATGCACAGATCAGAAAGAAGTTTCACAGAATGATTCTGTGTAGTTTATATTTGAAGACATTCCTTTTTCCACTATTACCCTCTTAGCGCTCCGAATCTCCACTTGCATTTTCTACAAAAAGAGTGTTTCATAACTGCTCAATCAAAAATATGTTTTATCTCTGTTAACTGAATTTACAGATCAGAATTAAGTTTCACAGAATGCATCTGTGTAGTTTTTATTTGAAGATATTATTTTTCCCAATGTAGGCCTCTTAGCGCTTAGCATGTCCAATTGCAGTTTCTACAGAAAGAGTGTTTCAGAACGGCTCAATCAAAAGTAAGGTTCACCTCTGTTAGTTGAATGCACAGAACAGAAAGAATTTTCACAGAATGCTACTGTGTAGTTTATAATTGAATATATTCCTTTTTCCACTATTACCCTCTTAGCGCTCCGAATGTCCACTTGCATTTTCTACGGAAAGAGTGTTCAGAACTGCGCAATCAAAAGTATGGTTTAACTCTGTTAGCTTAATGAACATATCAGAAATAAGTTTCACACAATGCTTCTGTGTAGTTTTTATTTGAAGATATTATTTTTCCCAATATAGGCCTCTTAGCGCTCAGAATGTCCAATTGCAGTTTCTACAGAAAGAGTGTTTCAGAAAGGCTCAATCAAAAGTAACGTTCAACTCTGTTAGTTGAAAGCACAGAACAGAAAGAAGTTTCATACAATGCTTCTGTGTAGTTTATATTTGAACATATTTTTTTTTCCACTATTACCCACTTAGCGCTACGAATGTCCAGTTGCATTTTCTACAGACAGAGTGTTTCAAAACTGCTCAATCAAAAGTATGGTTTAACTCTGTTAGCTGAATGCTCAGATCAGAAAGAAGTTTCACAGAATGCTTCTGTGTAGTTTATATTTGAATATATTCCTTTTTCCACTACTACGCTCTTAGCGCTCCAAATGTCCAGTTGCATTTTCTACAGAAAGAGTGTTCAGATCTGCTCAATAAAAAGTATGGTTTAACACTGTTAGCTGCATGCACAGATCAGAAAGAAGTTTCACCGAATGATTCTGTGGAGTTTATATTTGAAGACATTCCTTTTTCCACTATTACCCTCTTAGCGCTCCGAATCTCCAATTGCATTTTCTACAAAAAGAGTGTTTCATAACTGCTCAATCAAAAATATGTTTTATCTCTGTTAACTGAATTTACAGATCAGAAATAAGTTTCACAGAATGCATCTGTGTAGTTTTTATTTGAAGATATTCTTTTTCCCAATATAGGCCTCTTAGCGCTTAGCCTGTCCAATTGCAGTTTCTACAGAAAGAATGTTCCAGAACGGCTCAATCAAAAGTAAGGTTCAACTCTGTTACTTGAATGCACAGAGCAGAAAGAATTTTCGCAGAATGCTACTGTGTAGTTTATATTTGAATATATTCCTTTTTCCACTATTACCCTCTTAGCGCTCCGAATGTCCACTTGCATTTTCTACAGAAAGAGTGTTCAGAACTGCGCAATCAAAAGTATGGTTTAACTCTGTTAGCTTAATGAACATATCAGAAATAAGTTTCACACAATGCTTCTGTGTAGTTTTTATTTGAAGATATTATTTTTCCCAATAGAGGCCTCTTAGCGCTCAGAATGTCCAATTGCAGTTTCTACAGAAACAGTGTTTCAGAAAGGCTCAATCAAAAGTCAGGTTCAACTCTGTTAGTTGAATGCACAGAACAGAAAGAAGTTTCATACAATGCTTCTGTGTAGTTTATATTTGAACATATTCTTTTTTCCACTATTACCCACTTAGCGCTACGAATGTCCAGTTGCATTTTCTACATACATAGTGTTTCAAAACTGCTCAATCAAAAGTATGGTTTAACTCTGTTAGCTGAATGCTCAGATCAGAAAGAAGTTTCACAGAATGCTTAAGTGTAGTTTATATTTGAATATATTCCTTTTTCCACTACTACTCTCTTAGCGCTCCAAATGTCCAGTTGCATTTTCTACAGAAAGAGTGTTCAGATCTGCTCAATCAAAAGAATGTTTTAACTCTGTTAGCTGAATGCACAGATCAGAAAGAATTTTCACAGAATGATTCTGTGTAGTTTATATTTGGAGACATTCCTTTTTCCACTATTACCCTCTTAGCGCTCCGAATCTCCACTTGCATTTTCTACAGAAAGAGTGTTTCAGAACGGCTCAATCAAAACTAAGGTTCAACTCTTTTAGTTGAACAAACAGAACAGAAAGAAGTTTCCACAATTCTTCTGTGTAGTTTTTATTTGTAGACATTCTTTTTCCCAATATAGGCCTCTTAGCGCTCAGAATGTCCAATTGCAGTTTCTACAGAAAGAGTGTTTCAGAACGGCTCAATCAAAAGTAAGGTTCAACTCTGTTCGTTGAATGCACAGAACAGAAAGAAGTTTCATACAATGCTTCTGTGTAGTTTATATTTGAACATATTTTTTTCCACTATTACCCACTTAGCGCTACGAATGTCCAGTTGCATTTTCTACAGACAGAGTGTTTCAAAACTGCTCAATCAAAAGTATGGTTTAACTCTGTTAGCTGAATGCTCAGATCAGAAAGAAGTTTCACAGAATGCTTCTGTGTAGTTTATATTTGAATATATCCCTTTTTCCACTACTACGCTCTTAGCGCTCCAAATGTCCAGTTGCATTTTCTACAGAAAGAGTGTTCAGATCTGCTCAATCAAAAGTATGGTTTAACTCTGTTAGCTGAATGCACAGATCAGAAAGAAGTTTCACCGAATGATTCTGTGTAGTTTATATTTGAAGACATTCCTTTTTCCACTATTACCCTCTTAGCGCTCCGAATCTCCACTTGCATTTTCTACAAAAAGAGTGTTTCTTAACTGCTCAATCAAAAATATGTTTTATCTCTGTTAACTGAATTTACAGATCAGAAGTAAGTTTCACAGAATGCATCTGTGTAGTTTTTATTTGAAGATATTCTTTTTCCCAATGTAGGCCTCTTAGCGCTTAGCATGTCCAATTGCAGTTTCTACAGAAAGAGTGTTTCAGAACGGCTCAATCAAAAGTACGGTTCAACTCTGTTAGTTGAATGCACAGAACAGAAAGAATTTTCACAGAATGCTACTGTATAGTTTATATTTGAATATATTCCTTTTTCCACTATTACCCTCTTAGCGCTCCGAATGTACACTTGCATTTTCTACAGAAAGAGTGTTCAGAACTGCGCAATCAAAAGTATGGTTTAACTCTGTTAGCTTAATGAACATATCAGAAATAAGTTTCATACAATGCTTCTGTGTAGTTTTTATTTGAAGATATTATTTTTCCCAATAGAGGCCTCTTAGCGCTCAGAATGTCCAATTGCAGTTTTAACAGAAAGAGTGTTTCAGAAAGGCTCCATCAAAAGTAAGGTTCAACTCTGTTAGTTGAATGCACAGAACAGAAAGAAGTTTCATACAATGCTTCTGTGTAGTTTATATTTGAACATATTCTTTTTCCACTATTACCCACTTAGCGCTACGAATGTCCAGTTGCATTTTCTACAGACAGAGTGTTTCAAAACTGCTCAATCAAAAGTAAGGTTTAACTCTGTTAGCTGAATGTTCAGATCAGAAAGAAGTTTGACAGAATGCTTAAGTGTAGTTTATATTTGAATATATTCCTTTTTCCACTACTACTCTCTTAGCGCTCCAAATGTCCAGTTGCATTTTCTACAGAAAGAGTGTTCCGATCTGCTCAATCAAAAGTATGGTTTAACTCTGTTAGCTGAATGCACAGATCAGAAAGAAGTTTCACCGAATGATTCTGTGTAGTTTATATTTGGAGACATTCCTTTTTCCACTATTACCCTCTTAGCGCTCCGAATCTCCACTTGCATTTTCTACAGAAAGAGTGTTTCAGAACGGCTCAATCAAAACTAAGGTTAAACACTTTTAGTTGAACAAACAGAACAGAAAGAAGTTTCACACAATTCTTCTGTGTAGTTTTTATTTGTAGACATTCTTTTTCCCAATATAGGCCTCTTAGCGCTCAGAATGTCCAATTGCAGCTTCTACAGAAAGAGTGTTTCAGAACGGCTCAATCAAAACTAAGGTTCAACTCTGTTAGTTGAATGCACAGAACAGAAAGTAGTTTCATACAATGCTTCTGTGTAGTTTATATTTGAACATATTCTTTTTTCCACTATTACCCACTTAGCGCTACGAATGTCCAGTTGCATTTTCTACAGACAGAGTGTTTCAAAACTGCTCAATCAAAAGTATGGTTTAACTCTGTTAGCTGAATGCTCAGATCAGAAAGAAGTTTCACAGAATGCTTCTGTGTAGTTTATATTTGAATATATTCCTTTTTCCACTACTACGCTCTTAGCGCTCCAAATGTCCAGTTGCATTTTCTACAGAAAGAGTGTTCAGATCTGCTCAATCAAAAGTATGGTTTAACTCTGTTAGCTGAATGCACAGATCAGAAAGAAGTTTCACCGAATGATTCTGTGTAGTTTATATTTGAAGACATTCCTTTTTCCACTATTACCCTCTTAGCGCTCCGAATCTCCACTTGCATTTTCTACAAAAAGAGTGTTTCATAACTGCTCAATCAAAAATATGTTTTATCTCTGTTAACTGAATTTACAGATCAGAAGTAAGTTTCACAGAATGCATCTGTGTAGTTTTTATTTGAAGATATTCTTTTTCCCAATGTAGGCCTCTTAGCGCTTAGCATGTCCAATTGCAGTTTCTACAGAAAGAGTGTTTCAGAACGGCTCAATCAAAAGTAAGGTTCAACTCTGTTAGTTGAATGCACAGAACAGAAAGAATTTTCACAGAATGCTACTGTGTAGTTTATATTTGAATATATTCCTTTTTCCACTATTACCCTCTTAGTGCTCCGAATGTCCACTTGCATTTTCTACAGAACGAGTGTTCAGAACTGCGCAATCAAAAGTATGGTTTAACTCTGTTAGCTTAATGAACATATCAGAAATAAGTTTCACACAATGCTTCTGTGTAGTTTTTATTTGAAGATATTATTTTTCCCAATAGAGGCCTCTTAGCGCTCAGAATGTCCAATTGCAGTATTAACAGAAAGAGTGTTTCAGAAAGGCTCAATCAAAAGTAAGGTTCAACTCTGTTAGTTGAATGCACAGAACAGAAAGTAGTTTCATACAATGCTTCTGTGTAGTTTATATTTGAACATATTATTTTCTCCACTATTACCCACTTAGTTCTACGAATGTCCAGTTGCATTTTCTACAGACAGAGTGTTTCAAAACTGCTCAATCAAAAGTATGCTTTAACTCTGTTAGCTGAATGCTCAGATCAGAAAGAAGTTTCACAGAATGCTTCTGTGTAGTTTATATTTGAATATATTCCTTTTTCCACTACTACGCTCTTAGCGCTCCAAATGTCCAGTTGCATTTTCTACAGAAAGAGTGTTCAGATCTGCTCAATCAAAAATATGGTTTAACTCTGTTAGCTGAATGCACAGATCAGAAAGAAGTTTCACCGAATGATTCTGTGTAGTTTATATTGGAAGACATTCCTTTTTCCACTATTACCCTCTTAGCGCTCCGAATCTCCACTTGCATTTTCTACAAAAAGAGTGTTTCATAACTGCTCAATCAAAAATATGTTTTATCTCTGTTAACTGAATTTACAGATCAGAAGTAAGTTTCACAGAATGCATCTGTGTAGTTTTTATTTGAAGATATTCTTTTTCCCAATGTAGGCCTCTTAGCGCTTAGCATGTCCAATTGCAGTTTCTACAGAAAGAGTGTTTCAGAACGGCTCAATCAAAAGTAAGGTTCAACTCTGTTAGTTGAATGCACAGAACAGAAAGAATTTTCACAGAATGCTACTGTGTAGTTTATATTTGAATATATTCCTTTTTCCACTATTACCCTCTTAGTGCTCCGAATGTCCACTTGCATTTTCTACAGAACGAGTGTTCAGAACTGCGCAATCAAAAGTATGGTTTAACTCTGTTAGCTTAATGAACATATCAGAAATAAGTTTCACACAATGCTTCTGTGTAGTTTTTATTTGAAGATATTATTTTTCCCAATAGAGGCCTCTTAGCGCTCAGAATGTCCAATTGCAGTATTAACAGAAAGAGTGTTTCAGAAAGGCTCAATCAAAAGTAAGGTTCAACTCTGTTAGTTGAATGCACAGAACAGAAAGAAGTTTCATACAATGCTTCTGTGTAGTTTATATTTGAACATATTATTTTTTCCACTATTACCCACTTAGTTCTACGAATGTCCAGTTGCATTTTCTACAGACAGAGTGTTTCAAAACTGCTCAATCAAAAGTATGGTTTAACTCTGTTAGCTGAATGCTCAGATCAGAAAGAAGTTTCACAGAATGCTTCTGTGTAGTTTATATTTGAATATATTCCTTTTTCCACTACTACGCTCTTAGCGCTCCAAATGTCCAGTTGCATTTTCTACAGAAAGAGTGTTCAGATCTGCTCAATCAAAAATATGGTTTAACTCTGTTAGCTGAATGCACAGATCAGAAAGAATTTTCACCGAATGATTCTGTGTAGTTTATATTGGAAGACATTCCTTTTTCCACTATTACCCTCTTAGCGCTCCGAATCTCCACTTGCATTTTCTACAAAAAGAGTGTTTCATAACTGCTCAATCAAAAATATATTTTATCTCTGTTAACTGAATTTACAGATCAGAAATATGTTTCACAGAATGCATCTGTGTAGTTTTTATTTGAAGATATTTTTTTTCCCAATGTAGGCCTCTTAGCGCTTAGCATGTCCAATTGCAGTTTCTACAGATAGAGTGTTTCAGAACGGCTCAATCAAAAGTAAGGTTCAACTCTGTTAGTTGAATGCACAGAACAGAAAGAATTTTCACAGAATGCTACTGTGTAGTTTATATTTGAATATATTCCTTTTTCCACTATTACCCTCTTAGCGCTCCGAATGTCCACTTGCATTTTCTACAGAAAGAGTGTTCAGAACTGCGCAATCAAAAGTATGGTTTAACTCTGTTAGCTTAATGAACATATCAGAAATAAGTTTCACACAATGCTTCTGTGTAGTTTTTATTTGAAGATATTATTTTTCCCAATAGAGGCCTCTTAGCGCTCAGAATGTCCAATTGCAGTTTCTACAGAAAGAGAGTTTCAGAAAGGCTCAATCAAAAGTCAGGTTCAACTCTGTTAGTTGAATGCACAGAACAGAAAGAAGTTTCATACAATGCTTCTGTGTAGTTTATATTTGAACATATTCTTTTTTCCACTATTACCCACTTAGCGCTATGAATGTCCAGTTGCATTTTCTACAGACAGAGTGTTTCAAAACTGCTCAATCAAAAGTAAGGTTTAACTCTGTTAGCTGAATGCTCAGATCAGAAAGAAGTTTGACAGAATGCTTAAGTGTAGTTTATATTTGAATATATTCCTTTTTCCACTACTACTCTCTTAGCGCTCCAAATGTCCAGTTGCATTTTCTACAGAAAGAGTGTTCAGATCTGCTCAATCAAAAGTATGGTTTAACTCTGTTAGCTGAATGCACAGATCAGAAAGAAGTTTCACCGAATGATTCTGTGTAGTTTATATTTGGAGACATTCCTTTTTCCACTATTACCCTCTTAGCGCTACGAATCTCCACTTGCATTTTCTACAGAAAGAGTGTTTCAGAACGGCTCAATCAAAACTAAGGTTCAACTCTTTTAGTTGAACAAACAGAACAGAAAGAAGTTTCACACAATTCTTCTGTGTAGTTTTTATTTGTAGACATTCTTTTTCCCAATATAGGCCTCTTAGCGCTCAGAATGTCCAATTGCAGCTTCTACAGAAAGAGTGTTTCAGAACGGCTCAATCAAAAGTAAGGTTCAACTATGTTAGTTGAATGCACAGAACAGAAAGTAGTTTCATAGAATGCTTCTGTGTAGTTTATATTTGAACATATTCTTTTTTCCACTATTACCCACTTAGCGCTACGACTGTCCAGTTGCATTTTCTACAGACAGAGTGTTTCAAAACTGCTCAATCAAAAGTATGGTTTAACTCTGTTAGCTGAATGCTCAGATCAGAAAGAAGTTTCACAGAATGCTTCTGTGTAGTTTATATTTGAATATATTCCTTTTTCCACTACTACGCTCTTAGCGCTCCAAATGTCCAGTTGCATTTTCTACAGAAAGAGTGTTCAGATCTGCTCAATCAAAAGTATGGTTTAACTCTGTTAGCTGAATGCACAGATCAGAAAGAAGTTTCACCGAATGATTCTGTGTAGTTTATATTTGAAGACATTCCTTTTTCCACTATTACCCTCTTAGCGCTCCGAATCTCCACTTGCATTTTCTACAAAAAGAGTGTTTCATAACTGCTCAATCAAAAATATGTTTTATCTCTGTTAACTGAATTTACAGATCAGAAGTAAGTTTCACAGAATGCATCTGTGTAGTTTTTATTTGAAGATATTCTTTTTCCCAATGTAGGCCTCTTAGCGCTTAGCATGTCCAATTGCAGTTTCTACAGAAAGAGTGTTTCAGAACGGCTCAATCAAAAGTAAGGTTCAGCTCTGTTAGTTGAATGCACAGAACAGAAAGAATTTTCACAGAATGCTACTGTGTAGTTTATATTTGAATATATTCCTTTTTCCACTATTACCCTCTTAGTGCTCCGAATGTCCACTTGCATTTTCTACAGAAAGAGTGTTCAGAACTGCGCAATCAAAAGTATGGTTTAACTCTGTTAGCTTAATGAACATATCAGAAATAAGTTTCACAGAATGCTTCTGTGTAGTTTTTATTTGAAGATATTATTTTTACCAATAGAGGCCTCTTAGCGCTCAGAATGTCCAATTGCAGTATTAACAGAAAGAGTGTTTCAGAAAGGCTCAATCAAAAGTAAGGTTCAACTCTGTTAGTTGAATGCACAGAACAGAAAGAAGTTTCATACAATGCTTCTGTGTAGTTTATATTTGAACATATTCTTTTTTCCACTATTACCCACTTAGTGCTACGAATGTCCAGTTGCATTTTCTACAGACAGAGTGTTTCAAAACTGCTCAATCAAAAGTATGGTTTAACTCTGTTAGCTGAATGCTCAGATCAGAAAGAAGTTTCACAGAATGCTTCTGTGTAGTTTATATTTGAATATATTCCTTTTTCCACTACTACACTCTTAGCGTTCCAAATGTCCAGTTGCATTTTCTACAGAAAGAGTGTTCAGATCTGCTCAATCAAAAATATGGTTTAACTCTGTTAGCTGAATGCACAGATCAGAAAGATATTTCACCGAATGATTCTGTGTAGTTTATATTGGAAGTCATTCCTTTTTCCACTATTACCCTCTTAGCGCTCCGAATCTCCACTTGCATTTTCTACAAAAAGAGTGTTTCATAACTGCTCAATCAAAAATATATTTTATCTCTGTTAACTGAATTTACAGATCAGAAATATGTTTCACAGAATGCATCTGTGTAGTTTTTATTTGAAGATATTCTTTTTCCCAATGTAGGCCTCTTAGCGCTTAGCATGTCCAATTGCAGTTTCTACAGATAGAGTGTTTCAGAACGGCTCAATCAAAAGTAAGGTTCAACTCTGTTAGTTGAATGCACAGAACAGAAAGAATTTTCACAGAATGCTACTGTGTAGTTTATATTTGAATATATTCCTTTTTCCACTATTACCCTCTTAGCGCTCCGAATGTCCACTTGCATTTTCTACAGAAAGAGTGTTCAGAACTGCGCAATCAAAAGTATGGTTTAACTCTGTTAGCTTAATGAACATATCAGAAATAAGTTTCACACAATGCTTCTGTGTAGTTTTTATTTGAAGATATTATTTTTCCCAATAGAGGCCTCTTAGCGCTCAGAATGTCCAATTGCAGTTTCTACAGAAAGAGTGTTTCAGAAAGGCTCAATCAAAAGTCAGGTTCAACTCTGTTAGTTGAATGCACAGAACAGAAAGAAGTTTCATACAATGCTTCTGTGTAGTTTATATTTGAACATATTCTTTTTTCCACTATTACCCACTTAGCGCTACGAATGTCCAGTTGCATTTTCTACAGACAGAGTGTTTCAAAACTGCTCAATCAAAAGTATGGTTTAAATCTGTTAGCTGAATGCTCAGATCAGAAAGAAGTTTGACAGAATGCTTAAGTGTAGTTTATATTTGAATATATTCCTTTTTCCACTACTACTCTCTTAGCGCTCCAAATGTCCAGTTGCATTTTCTACAGAAAGAGTGTTCAGATCTGCTCAATCAAAAGTATGGTTTAACTCTGTTAGCTGAATGCACAGATCAGAAAGAAGTTTCACAGAATGATTCTGTGTAGTTTATATTTGGAGACATTCCTTTTTACACTATTACCCTCTTAGCGCTCCGAATCTCCACTTGCATTTTCTACAGAAAGAGTGTTTCAGAACGGCTCAATCAAAACTAAGGTTCAACTCTTTTAGTTGAACAAACAGAACAGAAAGAAGTTTCACACAATTCTTCTGTGTAGTTTTTATTTGTAGACATTCTTTTTCCCAATATAGGCCTCTTAGCGCTCAGAATGTCCAATTGCAGTTTCTACAGAAAGAGTGTTTCAGAACGGCTCAATCAAAAGTAAGGTTCAACTCTGTTAGTTGAATGCACAGAACAGAAAGTAGTTTCATACAATGCTTCTGTGTAGTTTATATTTGAACATATTCTTTTTTCCACTATTACCCACTTAGCGCTACGAATGTCCAGTTGCATTTTCTACAGACAGAGTGTTTCAAAACTGCTCAATCAAAAGTATGGTTTAACTCTGTTAGCTGAATGCTCAGATCAGAAAGAAGTTTCACAGAATGCTTCTGTGTAGTTTATATTTGAATATATTCCTTTTTCCACTACTACGCTCTTAGCGCTCCAAATGTCCAGTTGCATTTTCTACAGAAAGAGTGTTCAGATCTGCTCAATCAAAAGTATGGTTTAACTCTGTTAGCTGAATGCACAGATCAGAAATAAGTTTCACCGAATGATTCTGTGTAGTTCATATTTGAAGACATTACTTTTTCCACTATTACCCTCTTAGCGCTCCGAATCTCCACTTGCATTTTCTACAAAAAGAGTGTTTCATAACTGCTCAATCTAAAATATGTTTTATCTCTGTTAACTGAATTTACAGATCAGAAGTAAGTTTCACAGAATGCATCTGTGTAGTTTTTATTTGAAGATATTCTTTTTCCCAATGTAGGCCTCTTAGCGCTTAGCATGTCCAATTGCAGTTTCTACAGAAAGAGTGTTTCAGAACGGCTCAATCAAAAGTAAGGTTCAACTCTGTTAGTTGAATGCACAGAACAGAAAGAATTTTCACAGAATGCTACTGTGTAGTTTATATTTGAATATATTCCTTTTTCCACTATTACCCTCTTAGTGCTCCGAATGTCCACTTGCATTTTCTACAGAACGAGTGTTCAGAACTGCGCAATCAAAAGTATGGTTTAACTCTGTTAGCTTAATGAACATATCAGAAATAAGTTTCACACAATGCTTCTGTGTAGTTTTTATTTGAAGATATTATTTTTCCCAATAGAGGCCTCTTAGCGCTCAGAATGTCCAATTGCAGTATTAACAGAAAGAGTGTTTCAGAAAGGCTCAATCAAAAGTAAGGTTCAACTCTGTTAGTTGAATGCACAGAACAGAAAGAAGTTTCATACAATGCTTCTGTGTAGTTTATATTTGAACATATTATTTTTTCCACTATTACCCACTTAGTTCTACGAATGTCCAGTTGCATTTTCTACAGACAGAGTGTTTCAAAACTGCTCAATCAAAAGTATGGTTTAACTCTGTTAGCTGAATGCTCAGATCAGAAAGAAGTTTCACAGAATGCTTCTGTGTAGTTTATATTTGAATATATTCCTTTTTCCACTACTACGCTCTTAGCGCTCCAAATGTCCAGTTGCATTTTCTACAGAAAGAGTGTTCAGATCTGCTCAATCAAAAATATGGTTTAACTCTGTTAGCTGAATGCACAGATCAGAAAGAAGTTTCACCGAATGATTCTGTGTAGTTTATATTGGAAGACATTCCTTTTTCCACTATTACCCTCTTAGCGCTCCGAATCTCCACTTGCATTTTCTACAAAAAGAGTGTTTCATAACTGCTCAATCAAAAATATATTTTATCTCTGTTAACTGAATTTACAGATCAGAAATATGTTTCACAGAATGCATCTGTGTAGTTTTTATTTGAAGATATTTTTTTTCCCAATGTAGGCCTCTTAGCGCTTAGCATGTCCAATTGCAGTTTCTACAGATAGAGTGTTTCAGAACGGCTCAATCAAAAGTAAGGTTCAACTCTGTTAGTTGAATGCACAGAACAGAAAGAATTTTCACAGAATGCTACTGTGTAGTTTATATTTGAATATATTCCTTTTTCCACTATTACCCTCTTAGCGCTCCGAATGTCCACTTGCATTTTCTACAGAAAGAGTGTTCAGATCTGCTCAATCAAAAATATGGTTTAACTCTGTTAGCTGAATGCACAGATCAGAAAGATATTTCACCGAATGATTCTGTGTAGTTTATATTGGAAGTCATTCCTTTTTCCACTATTACCCTCTTAGCGCTCCGAATCTCCACTTGCATTTTCTACAAAAAGAGTGTTTCATAACTGCTCAATCAAAAATATATTTTATCTCTGTTAACTGAATTTACAGATCAGAAATATGTTTCACAGAATGCATCTGTGTAGTTTTTATTTGAAGATATTCTTTTTCCCAATGTAGGCCTCTTAGCGCTTAGCATGTCCAATTGCAGTTTCTACAGATAGAGTGTTTCAGAACGGCTCAATCAAAAGTAAGGTTCAACTCTGTTAGTTGAATGCACAGAACAGAAAGAATTTTCACAGAATGCTACTGTGTAGTTTATATTTGAATATATTCCTTTTTCCACTATTACCCTCTTAGCGCTCCGAATGTCCACTTGCATTTTCTACAGAAAGAGTGTTCAGAACTGCGCAATCAAAAGTATGGTTTAACTCTGTTAGCTTAATGAACATATCAGAAATAAGTTTCACACAATGCTTCTGTGTAGTTTTTATTTGAAGATATTATTTTTCCCAATAGAGGCCTCTTAGCGCTCAGAATGTCCAATTGCAGTTTCTACAGAAAGAGTGTTTCAGAAAGGCTCAATCAAAAGTCAGGTTCAACTCTGTTAGTTGAATGCACAGAACAGAAAGAAGTTTCATACAATGCTTCTGTGTAGTTTATATTTGAACATATTCTTTTTTCCACTATTACCCACTTAGCGCTACGAATGTCCAGTTGCATTTTCTACAGACAGAGTGTTTCAAAACTGCTCAATCAAAAGTATGGTTTAAATCTGTTAGCTGAATGCTCAGATCAGAAAGAAGTTTGACAGAATGCTTAAGTGTAGTTTATATTTGAATATATTCCTTTTTCCACTACTACTCTCTTAGCGCTCCAAATGTCCAGTTGCATTTTCTACAGAAAGAGTGTTCAGATCTGCTCAATCAAAAGTATGGTTTAACTCTGTTAGCTGAATGCACAGATCAGAAAGAAGTTTCACAGAATGATTCTGTGTAGTTTATATTTGGAGACATTCCTTTTTACACTATTACCCTCTTAGCGCTCCGAATCTCCACTTGCATTTTCTACAGAAAGAGTGTTTCAGAACGGCTCAATCAAAACTAAGGTTCAACTCTTTTAGTTGAACAAACAGAACAGAAAGAAGTTTCACACAATTCTTCTGTGTAGTTTTTATTTGTAGACATTCTTTTTCCCAATATAGGCCTCTTAGCGCTCAGAATGTCCAATTGCAGTTTCTACAGAAAGAGTGTTTCAGAACGGCTCAATCAAAAGTAAGGTTCAACTCTGTTAGTTGAATGCACAGAACAGAAAGTAGTTTCATACAATGCTTCTGTGTAGTTTATATTTGAACATATTCTTTTTTCCACTATTACCCACTTAGCGCTACGAATGTCCAGTTGCATTTTCTACAGACAGAGTGTTTCAAAACTGCTCAATCAAAAGTATGGTTTAACTCTGTTAGCTGAATGCTCAGATCAGAAAGAAGTTTCACAGAATGCTTCTGTGTAGTTTATATTTGAATATATTCCTTTTTCCACTACTACGCTCTTAGCGCTCCAAATGTCCAGTTGCATTTTCTACAGAAAGAGTGTTCAGATCTGCTCAATCAAAAGTATGGTTTAACTCTGTTAGCTGAATGCACAGATCAGAAATAAGTTTCACCGAATGATTCTGTGTAGTTCATATTTGAAGACATTACTTTTTCCACTATTACCCTCTTAGCGCTCCGAATCTCCACTTGCATTTTCTACAAAAAGAGTGTTTCATAACTGCTCAATCTAAAATATGTTTTATCTCTGTTAACTGAATTTACAGATCAGAAGTAAGTTTCACAGAATGCATCTGTGTAGTTTTTATTTGAAGATATTCTTTTTCCCAATGTAGGCCTCTTAGCGCTTAGCATGTCCAATTGCAGTTTCTACAGAAAGAGTGTTTCAGAACGGCTCAATCAAAAGTAAGGTTCAACTCTGTTAGTTGAATGCACAGAACAGAAAGAATTTTCACAGAATGCTACTGTGTAGTTTATATTTGAATATATTCCTTTTTCCACTATTACCCTCTTAGTGCTCCGAATGTCCACTTGCATTTTCTACAGAACGAGTGTTCAGAACTGCGCAATCAAAAGTATGGTTTAACTCTGTTAGCTTAATGAACATATCAGAAATAAGTTTCACACAATGCTTCTGTGTAGTTTTTATTTGAAGATATTATTTTTCCCAATAGAGGCCTCTTAGCGCTCAGAATGTCCAATTGCAGTATTAACAGAAAGAGTGTTTCAGAAAGGCTCAATCAAAAGTAAGGTTCAACTCTGTTAGTTGAATGCACAGAACAGAAAGAAGTTTCATACAATGCTTCTGTGTAGTTTATATTTGAACATATTATTTTTTCCACTATTACCCACTTAGTTCTACGAATGTCCAGTTGCATTTTCTACAGACAGAGTGTTTCAAAACTGCTCAATCAAAAGTATGGTTTAACTCTGTTAGCTGAATGCTCAGATCAGAAAGAAGTTTCACAGAATGCTTCTGTGTAGTTTATATTTGAATATATTCCTTTTTCCACTACTACGCTCTTAGCGCTCCAAATGTCCAGTTGCATTTTCTACAGAAAGAGTGTTCAGATCTGCTCAATCAAAAATATGGTTTAACTCTGTTAGCTGAATGCACAGATCAGAAAGAAGTTTCACCGAATGATTCTGTGTAGTTTATATTGGAAGACATTCCTTTTTCCACTATTACCCTCTTAGCGCTCCGAATCTCCACTTGCATTTTCTACAAAAAGAGTGTTTCATAACTGCTCAATCAAAAATATATTTTATCTCTGTTAACTGAATTTACAGATCAGAAATATGTTTCACAGAATGCATCTGTGTAGTTTTTATTTGAAGATATTTTTTTTCCCAATGTAGGCCTCTTAGCGCTTAGCATGTCCAATTGCAGTTTCTACAGATAGAGTGTTTCAGAACGGCTCAATCAAAAGTAAGGTTCAACTCTGTTAGTTGAATGCACAGAACAGAAAGAATTTTCACAGAATGCTACTGTGTAGTTTATATTTGAATATATTCCTTTTTCCACTATTACCCTCTTAGCGCTCCGAATGTCCACTTGCATTTTCTACAGAAAGAGTGTTCAGAACTGCGCAATCAAAAGTATGGTTTAACTCTGTTAGCTTAATGAACATATCAGAAATAAGTTTCACACAATGCTTCTGTGTAGTTTTTATTTGAAGATATTATTTTTCCCAATAGAGGCCTCTTAGCGCTCAGAATGTCCAATTGCAGTTTCTACAGAAAGAGAGTTTCAGAAAGGCTCAATCAAAAGTCAGGTTCAACTCTGTTAGTTGAATGCACAGAACAGAAAGAAGTTTCATACAATGCTTCTGTGTAGTTTATATTTGAACATATTCTTTTTTCCACTATTACCCACTTAGCGCTATGAATGTCCAGTTGCATTTTCTACAGACAGAGTGTTTCAAAACTGCTCAATCAAAAGTAAGGTTTAACTCTGTTAGCTGAATGCTCAGATCAGAAAGAAGTTTGACAGAATGCTTAAGTGTAGTTTATATTTGAATATATTCCTTTTTCCACTACTACTCTCTTAGCGCTCCAAATGTCCAGTTGCATTTTCTACAGAAAGAGTGTTCAGATCTGCTCAATCAAAAGTATGGTTTAACTCTGTTAGCTGAATGCACAGATCAGAAAGAAGTTTCACCGAATGATTCTGTGTAGTTTATATTTGGAGACATTCCTTTTTCCACTATTACCCTCTTAGCGCTACGAATCTCCACTTGCATTTTCTACAGAAAGAGTGTTTCAGAACGGCTCAATCAAAACTAAGGTTCAACTCTTTTAGTTGAAAAAACAGAACAGAAAGAAGTTTCACACAATTCTTCTGTGTAGTTTTTTTTTGTAGACATTCTTTTTCCCAATATAGGCCTCTTAGCGCTCAGAATGTCCAATTGCAGCTTCTACAGAAAGAGTGTTTCAGAACGGCTCAATCAAAAGTAAGGTTCAACTCTGTTAGTTGAATGCACAGAACAGAAAGTAGTTTCATAGAATGCTTCTGTGTAGTTTATATTTGAACATATTCTTTTTTCCACTATTACCCACTTAGCGCTACGACTGTCCAGTTGCATTTTCTACAGACAGAGTGTTTCAAAACTGCTCAATCAAAAGTATGGTTTAACTCTGTTAGCTGAATGCTCAGATCAGAAAGAAGTTTCACAGAATGCTTCTGTGTAGTTTATATTTGAATATATTCCTTTTTCCACTACTACGCACTTAGCGCTCCAAATGTCCAGTTGCATTTTCTACAGAAAGAGTGTTCAGATCTGCTCAATCAAAAGTATGGTTTAACTCTGTTAGCTGAATGCACAGATCAGAAAGAAGTTTCACCGAATGATTCTGTGTAGTTTATATTTGAAGACATTCCTTTTTCCACTATTACCCTCTTAGCGCTCCGAATCTCCACTTGCATTTTCTACAAAAAGAGTGTTTCATAACTGCTCAATCAAAAATATGTTTTATCTCTGTTAACTGAATTTACAGATCAGAAGTAAGTTTCACAGAATGCATCTGTGTAGTTTTTATTTGAAGATATTCTTTTTCCCAATGTAGGCCTCTTAGCGCTTAGCATGTCCAATTGCAGTTTCTACAGAAAGAGTGTTTCAGAACGGCTCAATCAAAAGTAAGGTTCAGCTCTGTTAGTTGAATGCACAGAACAGAAAGAATTTTCACAGAATGCTACTGTGTAGTTTATATTTGAATATATTCCTTTTTCCACTATTACCCTCTTAGTGCTCCGAATGTCCACTTGCATTTTCTACAGAAAGAGTGTTCAGAACTGCGCAATCAAAAGTATGGTTTAACTCTGTTAGCTTAATGAACATATCAGAAATAAGTTTCACAGAATGCTTCTGTGTAGTTTTTATTTGAAGATATTATTTTTACCAATAGAGGCCTCTTAGCGCTCAGAATGTCCAATTGCAGTATTAACAGAAAGAGTGTTTCAGAAAGGCTCAATCAAAAGTAAGGTTCAACTCTGTTAGTTGAATGCACAGAACAGAAAGAAGTTTCATACAATGCTTCTGTGTAGTTTATATTTGAACATATTCTTTTTTCCACTATTACCCACTTAGTGCTACGAATGTCCAGTTGCATTTTCTACAGACAGAGTGTTTCAAAACTGCTCAATCAAAAGTATGGTTTAACTCTGTTAGCTGAATGCTCAGATCAGAAAGAAGTTTCACAGAATGCTTCTGTGTAGTTTATATTTGAATATATTCCTTTTTCCACTACTACACTCTTAGCGCTCCAAATGTCCAGTTGCATTTTCTACAGAAAGAGTGTTCAGATCTGCTCAATCAAAAATATGGTTTAACTCTGTTAGCTGAATGCACAGATCAGAAAGATATTTCACCGAATGATTCTGTGTAGTTTATATTGGAAGTCATTCCTTTTTCCACTATTACCCTCTTAGCGCTCCGAATCTCCACTTGCATTTTCTACAAAAAGAGTGTTTCATAACTGCTCAATCAAAAATATATTTTATCTCTGTTAACTGAATTTACAGATCAGAAATATGTTTCACAGAATGCATCTGTGTAGTTTTTATTTGAAGATATTCTTTTTCCCAATGTAGGCCTCTTAGCGCTTAGCATGTCCAATTGCAGTTTCTACAGATAGAGTGTTTCAGAACGGCTCAATCAAAAGTAAGGTTCAACTCTGTTAGTTGAATGCACAGAACAGAAAGAATTTTCACAGAATGCTACTGTGTAGTTTATATTTGAATATATTCCTTTTTCCACTATTACCCTCTTAGCGCTCCGAATGTCCACTTGCATTTTCTACAGAAAGAGTGTTCAGAACTGCGCAATCAAAAGTATGGTTTAACTCTGTTAGCTTAATGAACATATCAGAAATAAGTTTCACACAATGCTTCTGTGTAGTTTTTATTTGAAGATATTATTTTTCCCAATAGAGGCCTCTTAGCGCTCAGAATGTCCAATTGCAGTTTCTACAGAAAGAGTGTTTCAGAAAGGCTCAATCAAAAGTCAGGTTCAACTCTGTTAGTTGAATGCACAGAACAGAAAGAAGTTTCATACAATGCTTCTGTGTAGTTTATATTTGAACATATTCTTTTTTCCACTATTACCCACTTAGCGCTACGAATGTCCAGTTGCATTTTCTACAGACAGAGTGTTTCAAAACTGCTCAATCAAAAGTATGGTTTAAATCTGTTAGCTGAATGCTCAGATCAGAAAGAAGTTTGACAGAATGCTTAAGTGTAGTTTATATTTGAATATATTCCTTTTTCCACTACTACTCTCTTAGCGCTCCAAATGTCCAGTTGCATTTTCTACAGAAAGAGTGTTCAGATCTGCTCAATCAAAAGTATGGTTTAACTCTGTTAGCTGAATGCACAGATCAGAAAGAAGTTTCACAGAATGATTCTGTGTAGTTTATATTTGGAGACATTCCTTTTTACACTATTACCCTCTTAGCGCTCCGAATCTCCACTTGCATTTTCTACAGAAAGAGTGTTTCAGAACGGCTCAATCAAAACTAAGGTTCAACTCTTTTAGTTGAACAAACAGAACAGAAAGAAGTTTCACACAATTCTTCTGTGTAGTTTTTATTTGTAGACATTCTTTTTCCCAATATAGGCCTCTTAGCGCTCAGAATGTCCAATTGCAGTTTCTACAGAAAGAGTGTTTCAGAACGGCTCAATCAAAAGTAAGGTTCAACTCTGTTAGTTGAATGCACAGAACAGAAAGTAGTTTCATACAATGCTTCTGTGTAGTTTATATTTGAACATATTCTTTTTTCCACTATTACCCACTTAGCGCTACGAATGTCCAGTTGCATTTTCTACAGACAGAGTGTTTCAAAACTGCTCAATCAAAAGTATGGTTTAACTCTGTTAGCTGAATGCTCAGATCAGAAAGAAGTTTCACAGAATGCTTCTGTGTAGTTTATATTTGAATATATTCCTTTTTCCACTACTACGCTCTTAGCGCTCCAAATGTCCAGTTGCATTTTCTACAGAAAGAGTGTTCAGATCTGCTCAATCAAAAGTATGGTTTAACTCTGTTAGCTGAATGCACAGATCAGAAATAAGTTTCACCGAATGATTCTGTGTAGTTTATATTTGAAGACATTACTTTTTCCACTATTACCCTCTTAGCGCTCCGAATCTCCACTTGCATTTTCTACAAAAAGAGTGTTTCATAACTGCTCAATCTAAAATATGTTTTATCTCTGTTAACTGAATTTACAGATCAGAAGTAAGTTTCACAGAATGCATCTGTGTAGTTTTTATTTGAAGATATTCTTTTTCCCAATGTAGGTCTCTTAGCGCTTAGCATGTCCAATTGCAGTTTCTACAGAAAGAGTGTTTCAGAACGGCTCAATCACAAGTAAGGTTCAACTCTGTTAGTTGAATGCACAGAACAGAAAGAATTTTCACAGAATGCTACTGTGTAGTTTATATTTGAATATATTCCTTTTTCCACTATTACCCTCTTAGCGCTCCGAATGTCCACTTGCATTTTCTACAGAAAGAGTGTTCAGAACTGCGCAATCAAAAGTATGGTTTAACTCTGTTAGCTTAATGAACATATCAGAAATAAGTTTCACACAATGCTTCTGTGTAGTTTTTATTTGAAGATATTATTTTTCCCAATGGAGGCCTCTTAGCGCTCAGAATGTCCAATTGCAGTATTAACAGAAAGAGTGTTTCAGAAAGGCTCAATCAAAAGTAAGGTTCAACTCTGTTAGTTGAATGCACAGAACAGAAAGAAGTTTCATACAATGCTTCTGTGTAGTTTATATTTGAACATATTCTTTTTTCCACTATTACCCACTTAGTGCTACGAATGTCCAGTTGCATTTTCTACAGACAGAGTGTTTCAAAACTGCTCAATCAAAAGTATGGTTTAACTCTGTTAGCTGAATGCTCAGATCAGAAAGAAGTTTCACAGAATGCTTCTGTGTAGTTTATATTTGACTATATTCCTTTTTCCACTACTACGCTCTTAGCGCTCCAAATGTCCAGTTGCATTTTCTGCAGAAAGAGTGTTCAGATCTGCTCAATCAAAAATATGGTTTAACTCTGTTAGCTGAATGCACAGATCAGAAAGATATTTCACCGAATGATTCTGTGTAGTTTATATTGGAAGACATTCCTTTTTCCACTATTACCCTCTTAGCGCTCCGAATCTCCACTTGCATTTTCTACAAAAAGAGTGTTTCATAACTGCTCAATCAAAAATATATTTTATCTCTGTTAACTGAATTTACAGATCAGAAATATGTTTCACAGAATGCATCTGTGTAGTTTTTATTTGAAGATATTCTTTTTCCCAATGTAGGCCTCTTAGCGCTTAGCATGTCCAATTGCAGTTTCTACAGATAGAGTGTTTCAGAACGGCTCAATCAAAATTAAGGTTCAACTCTGTTAGTTGAATGCACAGAACAGAAAGAATTTTCACAGAATGCTACTGTGTAGTTTATATTTGAATATATTCCTTTTTCCACTATTACTCTCTTAGCGCTCCGAATGTCCACTTGCATTTTCTACAGAAAGAGTGTTCAGAACTGCGCAATCAAAAGTATGGTTTAACTCTGTTAGCTTAATGAACATATCAGAAATAAGTTTCACACAATGCTTCTGTGTAGTTTTTATTTGAAGATATTATTTTTCCCAATAGAGGCCTCTTAGCGCTCAGAATGTCCAATTGCAGTTTCTACAGAAAGAGTGTTTCAGAAAGGCTCAATCAAAAGTCAGGTTCAACTCTGTTAGTTGAATGCACAGAACAGAAAGAAGTTTCATACAATGCTTCTGTGTAGTTTATATTTGAACATATTCTTTTTTCCACTATTACCCACTTAGCGCTACGAATGTCCAGTTGCATTTTCTACAGACAGAGTGTTTCAAAACTGCTCAATCAAAAGTATGGTTTAAATCTGTTAGCTGAATGCTCAGATCAGAAAGAAGTTTGACAGAATGCTTAAGTGTAGTTTATATTTGAATATATTCCTTTTTCCACTACTACTCTCTTAGCGCTCCAAATGTCCAGTTGCATTTTCTACAGAAAGAGTGTTCAGATCTGCTCAATCAAAAGTATGGTTTAACTCTGTTAGCTGAATGCACAGATCAGAAAGAAGTTTCACAGAATGATTCTGTGTAGTTTATATTTGGAGACATTCCTTTTTACACTATTACCCTCTTAGCGCTCCGAATCTCCACTTGCATTTTCTACAGAAAGAGTGTTTCAGAACGGCTCAATCAAAACTAAGGTTCAACTCTTTTAGTTGAACAAACAGAACAGAAAGAAGTTTCACACAATTCTTCTGTGTAGTTTTTATTTGTAGACATTCTTTTTCCCAATATAGGCCTCTTAGCGCTCAGAATGTCCAATTGCAGTTTCTACAGAAAGAGTGTTTCAGAACGGCTCAATCAAAAGTAAGGTTCAAGTCTGTTAGTTGAATGCACAGAACAGAAAGTAGTTTCATACAATGCTTCTGTGTAGTTTATATTTGAACATATTCTTTTTTCCACTATTACCCACTTAGCGCTACGAATGTCCAGTTGCATTTTCTACAGACAGAGTGTTTCAAAACTGCTCAATCAAAAGTATGGTTTAACTCTGTTAGCTGAATGCTCAGATCAGAAAGAAGTTTCACAGAATGCTTCTGTGTAGTTTATATTTGAATATATTCCTTTTTCCACTACTACGCTCTTAGCGCTCCAAATGTCCAGTTGCATTTTCTACAGAAAGAGTGTTCAGATCTGCTCAATCAAAAGTATGGTTTAACTCTGTTAGCTGAATGCACAGATCAGAAAGAAGTTTCACCGAATGATTCTGTGTAGTTTATATTTGAAGACATTCCTTTTTCCACTATTACCCTCTTAGCGCTCCGAATCTCCACTTGCATTTTCTACAAAAAGAGTGTTTCATAACTGCTCAATCTAAAATATGTTTTATCTCTGTTAACTGAATTTACAGATCAGAAGTAAGTTTCACAGAATGCATCTGTGTAGTTTTTATTTGAAGATATTCTTTTTCCCAATGTAGGTCTCTTAGCGCTTAGCATGTCCAATTGCAGTTTCTACAGAAAGAGTGTTTCAGAACGGCTCAATCACAAGTAAGGTTCAACTCTGTTAGTTGAATGCACAGAACAGAAAGAATTTTCACAGAATGCTACTGTGTAGTTTATATTTGAATATATTCCTTTTTCCACTATTACCCTCTTAGCGCTCCGAATCTCCACTTGCATTTTCTACAGAAAGAGTGTTTCAGAACGGCTCAATCAAAACTAAGGTTCAACTCTTTTAGTTGAACAAACAGAACAGAAAGAAGTTTCACACAATTCTTCTGTGTAGTTTTTATTTGTAGACATTCTTTTTCCCAATATAGGCCTCTTAGCGCTCAGAATGTCCAATTGCAGTTTCTACAGAAAGAGTGTTTCAGAACGGCTCAATCAAAAGTAAGGTTCAACTCTGTTAGTTGAATGCACAGAACAGAAAGTAGTTTCATACAATGCTTCTGTGTAGTTTATATTTGAACATATTCTTTTTTCCACTATTACCCACTTAGCGCTACGAATGTCCAGTTGCATTTTCTACAGACAGAGTGTTTCAAAACTGCTCAATCAAAAGTATGGTTTAACTCTGTTAGCTGAATGCTCAGATCAGAAAGAAGTTTCAAAGAATGCTTCTGTGTAGTTTATATTTGAATATATTCCTTTTTCCACTACTACGCTCTTAGCGCTCCAAATGTCCAGTTGCATTTTCTACAGAAAGAGTGTTCAGATCTGCTCAATCAAAAGTATGGTTTAACTCTGTTAGCTGAATGCACAGATCAGAAAGAAGTTTCACCGAATGATTCTGTGTAGTTTATATTTGAAGACATTCCTTTTTCCACTATTACCCTCTTAGCGCTCCGAATCTCCACTTGCATTTTCTACAAAAAGAGTGTTTCATAACTGCTCAATCTAAAATATGTTTTATCTCTGTTAACTGAATTTACAGATCAGAAGTAAGTTTCACAGAATGCATCTGTGTAGTTTTTATTTGAAGATATTCTTTTTCCCAATGTAGGTCTCTTAGCGCTTAGCATGTCCAATTGCAGTTTCTACAGAAAGAGTGTTTCAGAACGGCTCAATCACAAGTAAGGTTCAACTCTGTTAGTTGAATGCACAGAACAGAAAGAATTTTCACAGAATGCTACTGTGTAGTTTATATTTGAATATATTCCTTTTTCCACTATTACCCTCTTAGCGCTCCGAATGTCCACTTGCATTTTCTACAGAAAGAGTGTTCAGAACTGCGCAATCAAAAGTATGGTTTAACTCTGTTAGCTTAATGAACATATCAGAAATAAGTTTCACACAATGCTTCTGTGTAGTTTTTATTTGAAGATATTATTTTTCCCAATGGAGGCCTCTTAGCGCTCAGAATGTCCAATTGCAGTATTAACAGAAAGAGTGTTTCAGAAAGGCTCAATCAAAAGTAAGGTTCAACTCTGTTAGTTGAATGCACAGAACAGAAAGAAGTTTCATACAATGCTTCTGTGTAGTTTATATTTGAACATATTCTTTTTTCCACTATTACCCACTTAGTGCTACGAATGTCCAGTTGCATTTTCTACAGACAGAGTGTTTCAAAACTGCTCAATCAAAAGTATGGTTTAACTCTGTTAGCTGAATGCTCAGATCAGAAAGAAGTTTCACAGAATGCTTCTGTGTAGTTTATATTTGAATATATTCCTTTTTCCACTACTACTCTCTTAGCGCTCCAAATGTCCAGTTGCATTTTCTACAGAAAGAGTGTTCAGATCTGCTCAATCAAAAGTATGGTTTAACTCTGTTAGCTGAATGCACAGATCAGAAAGAAGTTTCACAGAATGATTCTGTGTAGTTTATATTTGGAGACATTCCTTTTTCCACTATTACCCTCTTAGCGCTCCGAATCTCCACTTGCATTTTCTACAGAAATAGTGTTTCAGAACGGCTCAATCAAAATTAAGGTTCAACTCTTTTAGTTGAACAAGCAGAACAGAAAGAAGTTTCACACAATTCTTCTGTGTAGTTTTTATTTGTAGACATTCTTTTTCCCAATATAGGCCTCTTAGTGCTCAGAATGTCCAATTGCAGTTTCTACAGAAAGAGTGTTTCAGAACGGCTCAATCAAAAGTAAGGTTCAACTCTGTTAGTTGAATGTACAGAACAGAAAGAAGTTTCATACAATGCTTCTGTGTAGTTTATATTTGAACATATTCTTTTTTCCACTATTACCCACTTAGCGCTATGAATGTCCAGTTGCATTTTCTACAGACAGAGTGTTTCAAAACTGCTCAATCAAAAGTATGGTTTAACTCTGTTAGCTGAATGCTCAGATCAGAAAGAAGTTTCACAGAATGCTTCTGTGTAGTTTATATTTGAATATATTCCTTTTTCCACTACTACGCTCTTAGCGCTCCAAATGTCCAGTTGCATTTTCTACAGAAAGAGTGTTCAGATCTGCTCAATCAAAAGTATGGTTTAACTCTGTTAGCTGAATGCACAGATCAGAAAGAAGTTTCACCGAATGATTCTGTGTAGTTTATATTTGAAGACATTCCTTTTTCCACTATTACCTTCTTAGCGCTCCGAATCTCCACTTGCATTTTCTACAAAAAGAGTGTTTCATAACTGCTCAATCAAAAATATGTTTTATCTCTGTTAACTGAATTTACAGATCAGAAATATGTTTCACAGAATGCATCTGTGTAGTTTTTATTTGAAGATATTCTTTTTCCCAATGTAGGCCTCTTAGCGCTTAGCCTGTCCAATTGCAGTTTCTACAGAAAGAGTGTTTCAGAACGGCTCAATCAAAATTAAGGTTCAACTCTGTTAGTTGAATGCACAGAACAGAAAGTATTTTCACAGAATGCTACTGTGTAGTTTATATTTGAATATATTCCTTTTTCCACTATTACCCTCTTAGTGCTCCGAATGTCCACTTGCATTTTCTACAGAAAGAGTGTTCAGAACTGCGCAATCAAAAGTATGGTTTAACTCTGTTAGCTTAATGAACATATCAGAAATAAGTTTCACACAATGCTTCTGTGTAGTTTTTATTTGAAGATATTATTTTTCCCAATAGAGGCCTCTTAGCGCTCAGAATGTCCAATTGCAGTATTAACAGAAAGAGTGTTTCAGAAAGGCTCAATCAAAAGTAAGGTTCAACTCTGTTAGTTGAATGCACAGAACAGAAAGAAGTTTCATACAATGCTTCTGTGTAGTTTATATTTGAACATATTCTTTTTTCCACTATTTCCCACTTAGCGATACGAATGTCCAGTTGCATTTTCTACAGACAGAGTGTTTCAAAACTGCTCAATCAAAAGTATGGTTTAACTCTGTTAGCTGAATGCTCAGATCAGAAAGAAGTTTCACAGAATGCTTCTGTGTAGTTTATATTTGAATATATTCCTTTTTCCACTACTACGCTCTTAGCGCTCCAAATGTCCATTTGCATTTTGTACAGAAAGAGTGTTCAGATCTGCTCAATGAAAAATATGGTTTAACTCTGTTAGCTGAATGCACAGATCAGAAAGAAGTTTCACCGAATGATTCTGTGTAGTTTATATTGGAAGACATTCCTTTTTCCACTATTACCCTCTTAGCGCTCCGAATCTCCACTTGCATTTTCTACAAAAAGAGTGTTTCATAACTGCTCAATCAAAAATATATTTTATCTCTGTTAACTGAATTTACAGATCAGAAATATGTTTCACAGAATGCATCTGTGTAGTTTTTATTTGAAGATATTCTTTTTCCCAATGTAGGCCTCTTAGCGCTTAGCATGTCCAATTGCAGTTTCTACAGATAGAGTGTTTCAGAACGGCTCAATCAAAAGTAAGGTTCAACTCTGTTAGTTGAATGCACAGAACAGAAAGAATTTTCACAGAATGCTACTGTGTAGTTTATATTTGAATATATTCCTTTTTCCACTATTACCCTCTTAGCGCTCCGAATGTCCACTTGCATTTTCTACAGAAAGAGTGTTCAGAACTGCGCAATCAAAAGTATGGTTTAACTCTGTTAGCTTAATGAACATATCAGAAATAAGTTTCACACAATGCTTCTGTGTAGTTTTTATTTGAAGATATTATTTTTCCCAATAGAGGCCTCTTAGCGCTCAGAATGTCCAATTGCAGTTTCTACAGAAAGAGTGTTTCAGAAAGGTTCAATAAAAAGTCAGGTTCTACTCTGTTAGTTGAATGCACAGAACAGAAAGAAGTTTCATACAATGCTTCTGTGTAGTTTATATTTGAACATATTCTTTTTTCCACTATTACCCACTTAGTGCTACGAATGTCCAGTTGCATTTTCTACAGACAGAGTGTTTCAAAACTGCTCAATCAAAAGTATGGTTTAACTCTGTTAGCTGAATGCTCAGATCAGAAAGAAGTTTCACAGAATGCTTCTGTGTAGTTTATATTTGAATATATTCCTTTTTCCACTACTACTCTCTTAGCGCTCCAAATGTCCAGTTGCATTTTCTACAGAAAGAGTGTTCAGTTCTGCTCAATCAAAAGTATGTTTTAACTCTGTTAGCTGAATGCACAGATCAGAAAGAAGTTTCACAGAATGATTCTGTGTAGTTTATATTTGGAGACATTACTTTTTCCACTATTACCCTCTTAGCGCTCCGAATCTCCACTTGCATTTTCTACAGAATGAGTGTTTCAGAACGGCTCAATCAAAATTAAGGTTCAACTCTTTTAGTTGAAAAAACAGAACAGAAAGAAGTTTCACACAATTCTTCTGTGTAGTTTTTATTTGTAGACATTCTTTTTCCCAATATAGGCCTCTTAGCGCTCAGAATGTCCAATTGCAGTTTCTACAGAAAGAGTGTTTCAGAACGGCTCAATCAAAAGTAAGGTTCAACTCTGTTAGTTGAATGCAGAGAACAGAAAGAAGTTTCATACAATGCTTCTGTGTAGTTTATATTTGAACATATTCTTTTTTCCACTATTACCCACTTAGCGCTATGAATGTCCAGTTGCATTTTCTACAGACAGAGTGTTTCAAAACTGCTCAATCAAAAGTATGGTTTAACTCTGTTAGCTGAATGCACAGATCAGAAAGAAGTTTCACAGAATGCTTCTGTGTAGTTTATATTTGAATATATTCCTTTTTCCACTACTACGCTCTTAGCGCTCCAAATGTCCAGTTGCATTTTCTACAGAAAGAGTGTTCAGATCTGCTCAATCAAAAGTATGGTTTAACTCTGTTAGCTGAATGCACAGATCAGAAAGAAGTTTCACCGAATGATTCTGTGTAGTTTATATTTGAAGACATTCCTTTTTCCACTATTACCTTCTTAGCGCTCCGAATCTCCACTTGCATTTTCTACAAAAAGAGTGTTTCATAACTGCTCAATCAAAAATATGTTTTATCTCTGTTAACTGAATTTACAGATCAGAAATATGTTTCACAGAATGCATCTGTGTAGTTTTTATTTGAAGATATTCTTTTTCCCAATGTAGGCCTCTTAGCGCTTAGCATGTCCAATTGCAGTTTCTACAGAAAGAGTGTTTCAGAACGGCTCAATCAAAAGTAAGGTTCAACTCTGTTAGTTGAATGCACAGAACAGAAAGAATTTTCACAGAATGCTACTGTGTAGTTTATATTTGAATATATTCCTTTTTCCACTATTACCCTCTTAGCGCTCCGAATGTCCACTTGCATTTTCTACAGAAAGAGTGTTCAGAACTGCGCAATCAAAAGTATGGTTTAACTCTGTTAGCTTAATGAACATATCAGAAATAAGTTTCACACAATGCTTCTGTGTAGTTTTTATTTGAAGATATTATTTTTCCCAATAGAGGCCTCTTAGCGCTCAGAATGTCCAATTGCAGTATTAACAGAAAGAGTGTTTCAGAAAGGCTCAATCAAAAGTAAGGTTCAACTCTGTTAGTTGAATGCACAGAACAGAAAGTACTTTCATACAATGCTTCTGTGTAGTTTATATTTGAACATATTCTTTTTTCCACTATTACCCACTTAGTGCTACGAATGTCCAGTTGCATTTTCTACAGACAGAGTGTTTCAAAACTGCTCAATCAAAAGTATGGTTTAACTCTGTTAGCTGAATGCTCAGATCAGAAAGAAGTTTCACAGAATGCTTCTGTGTAGTTTATATTTGAATATATTCCTTTTTCCACTACTACGCTCTTAGCGCTCCAAATGTCCAGTTGCATTTTCTACAGAAAGAGTGTTCAGATCTGCTCAATCAAAAATATGGTTTAACTCTGTTAGCTGAATGCACAGATCAGAAAGAAGTTTCACCGAATAATTCTGTGTAGTTTATATTGGAAGACATTCCTTTTTCCACTATTACCCTCTTAGCGCTCCGAATCTCCACTTGCATTTTCTACAAAAAGAGTGTTTCATAACTGCTCAATCAAAAATATATTTTATCTCTGTTAACTGAATTTACAGATCAGAAATATGTTTCACAGAATGCATCTGTGTAGTTTTTATTTGAAGATATTCTTTTTCCCAATGTAGGCCTCTTAGCGCTTAGCATGTCCAATTGCAGTTTCTACAGATAGAGTGTTTCAGAACGGCTCAATCAAAAGTAAGGTTCAACTCTGTTAGTTGAATGCACAGAACAGAAAGAATTTTCACAGAATGCTACTGTGTAGTTTATATTTGAATATATTCCTTTTTCCACTATTACCCTCTTAGCGCTCCGAATGTCCACTTGCATTTTCTACAGAAAGAGTGTTCAGAACTGCGCAATCAAAAGTATGGTTTAACTCTGTTAGCTTAATGAACATATCAGAAATAAGTTTCACACAATGCTTCTGTGTAGTTTTTATTTGAAGATATTATTTTTCCCAATAGAGGCCTCTTAGCGCTCAGAATGTCCAATTGCAGTTTCTACAGAAAGAGTGTTTCAGAAAGGCTCAATCAAAAGTCAGGTTCAACTCTGTTAGTTGAATGCACAGAACAGAAAGAAGTTTCATACAATGCTTCTGTGTAGTTTATATTTGAATATATTCTTTTTTCCACTATTACCCACTTAGCGCTACGAATGTCCAGTTGCATTTTCTACAGACAGAGTGTTTCAAAACTGCTCAATCAAAAGTATGGTTTAACTCTGTTAGCTGAATGCTCAGATCAGAAAGAAGTTTCACAGAATGCTTAAGTGTAGTTTATATTTGAATATATTCCTTTTTCCACTACTACTCTCTTAGCGCTCCAAATGTCCAGTTGCATTTTCTACAGAAAGAGTGTTCAGATCTGCTCAATCAAAAGTATGGTTTAACTCTGTTAGCTGAATGCACAGATCAGAAAGAAGTTTCACAGAATGATTCTGTGTAGTTTATATTTGGAGACATTCCTTTTTCCACTATTACCCTCTTAGCGCTCCGAATCTCCACTTGCATTTTCTACAGAAAGAGTGTTTCAGAACGGCTCAATCAAAACTAAGGTTCAACTCTTTTAGTTGAACAAACAGAACAGAAAGAAGTTTCACACAATTCTTCTGTGTAGTTTTTATTTGTAGACATTCTTTTTCCCAATATAGGCCTCTTAGCGCTCAGAATGTCCAATTGCAGTTTCTACAGAAAGAGTGTTTCAGAACGGCTCAATCAAAAGTAAGGTTCAACTCTGTTAGTTGAATGCACAGAACAGAAAGAAGTTTCATTCAATGCTTCTGTGTAGTTTATATTTGAACATATTCTTTTTTCCACTATTACCCACTTAGCGCTACGAATGTCCAGTTGCATTTTCTACAGACAGAGTGTTTCAAAACTGCTCAATCAAAAGTATGGTTTAACTCTGTTAGCTGAATGCTCAGATCAGAAAAAAGTTTCACAGAATGCTTCTGTGTAGTTTATATTTGAATATATTCCTTTTTCCACTACTACGCTCTTAGCGCTCCAAATGTCCAGTTGCATTTTCTACAGAAAGAGTGTTCAGATCTGCTCAATCAAAAGTATGGTTTAACTCTGTTAGCTGAATGCACAGATCAGAAAGAAGTTTCACCGAATGATTCTGTGTAGTTTATATTTGAAGACATTCCTTTTTCCACTATTACCTTCTTAGCGCTCCGAATCTCCACTTGCATTTTCTACAAAAAGAGTGTTTCATAACTGCTCAATCAAAAATATGTTTTATCTCTGTTAACTGAATTTACAGATCAGAAATATGTTTCACAGAATGCATCTGTGTAGTTTTTATTTGAAGATATTCTTTTTCCCAATGTAGGCCTCTTAGCGCTTAGCATGTCCAATTGCAGTTTCTACAGAAAGAGTGTTTCAGAACGGCTCAATCAAAAGTAAGGTTCAACTCTGTTAGTTGAATGCACAGAACAGAAAGAATTTTCACAGAATGCTACTGTGTAGTTTATATTTGAATATATTCCTTTTTCCACTATTACCCTCTTAGCGCTCCGAATGTCCACTTGCATTTTCTACAGAAAGAGTGTTCAGAACTGCGCAATCAAAAGTATGGTTTAACTCTGTTAGCTTAATGAACATATCAGAAATAAGTTTCACACAATGCTTCTGTGTAGTTTTTATTTGAAGATATTATTTTTCCCAATAGATGCCTCTTAGCGCTCAGAATGTCCAATTGCAGTATTAACAGAAAGAGTGTTTCAGAAAGGCTCAATCAAAAGTAAGGTTCAACTCTGTTAGTTGAATGCACAGAACAGAAAGAAGTTTCATACAATGCTTCTGTGTAGTTTATATTTGAACATATTCTTTTTTCCACTATTACCCACTTAGTGCTACGAATGTCCAGTTGCATTTTCTACAGACAGAGTGTTTCAAAACTGCTCAATCAAAAGTATGGTTTAACTCTGTTAGCTGAATGCTCAGATCAGAAAGAAGTTTCACAGAATGCTTCTGTGTAGTTTATATTTGAATATATTCCTTTTTCCACTACTACGCTCTTAGCGCTCCAAATGTCCAGTTGCATTTTCTACAGAAAGAGTGTACAGATCTGCTCAATCAAAAATATGGTTTAACTCTGTTAGCTGAATGCACAGATCAGAAAGAAGTTTCACCGAATGATTCTGTGTAGTTTATATTGGAAGACATTCCTTTTTCCACTATTACCCTCTTAGCGCTCCGAATCTCCACTTGCATTTTCTACAAAAAGAGTGTTTCATAACTGCTCAATCAAAAATATATTTTATCTCTGTTAACTGAATTTACAGATCAGAAATATGTTTCACAGAATGCATCTGTGCAGTTTTTATTTGAAGATATTCTTTTTCCCAATGTAGGCCTCTTAGCGCTTAGCATGTCCAATTGCAGTTTCTACAGATAGAGTGTTTCAGAACGGCTCAATCAAAAGTAAGGTTCAACTCTGTTAGTTGAATGCACAGAACAGAAAGAATTTTCACAGAATGCTACTGTGTAGTTTATATTTGAATATATTCCTTTTTCCACTATTACCCTCTTAGCGCTCCGAATGTCCACTTGCATTTTCTACAGAAAGAGTGTTCAGAACTGCGCAATCAAAAGTATGGTTTAACTCTGTTAGCTTAATGAACATATCAGAAATAAGTTTCACACAATGCTTCTGTGTAGTTTTTATTTGAAGATATTATTTTTCCCAATAGAGGCCTCTTAGCGCTCAGAATGTCCAATTGCAGTTTCTACAGAAAGAGTGTTTCAGAAAGGCTCAATCAAAAGTCAGGTTCAACTCTGTTAGTTGAATGCACAGAACAGAAAGAAGTTTCATACAATGCTTCTGTGTAGTTTATATTTGAATATATTCTTTTTTCCACTATTACCCACTTAGCGCTACGAATGTCCAGTTGAATTTTCTACAGACAGAGTGTTTCAAAACTGCTCAATCAAAAGTATGGTTTAACTCTGTTAGCTGAATGCTCAGATCAGAAAGAAGTTTCACAGAATGCTTAAGTGTAGTTTATATTTGAATATATTCCTTTTTCCACTACTACTCTCTTAGCGCTCCAAATGTCCAGTTGCATTTTCTACAGAAAGAGTGTTCAGATCTGCTCAATCAAAAGTATGGTTTAACTCTGTTAGCTGAATGCACAGATCAGAAAGAAGTTTCACAGAATGATTCTGTGTAGTTTATATTTGGAGACATTCCTTTTTCCACTATTACCCTCTTAGCGCTCCGAATCTCCACTTGCATTTTCTACAGAAAGAGTGTTTCAGAACGGCTCAATCAAAACTAAGGTTCAACTCTTTTAGTTGAACAAACAGAACAGAAAGAAGTTTCACACAATTCTTCTGTGTAGTTTTTATTTGTAGACATTCTTTTTCCCAATATAGGCCTCTTAGCGCTCAGAATGTCCAATTGCAGTTTCTACAGAAAGAGTGTTTCAGAACGGCTCAATCAAAAGTAAGGTTCAACTCTGTTAGTTGAATGCACAGAACAGAAAGAAGTTTCATACAATGCTTCTGTGTAGTTTATATTTGAACATATTCTTTTTTCCACTATTACCCACTTAGCGCTACGAATGTCCCGTTGCATTTTCTACAGACAGAGTGTTTCAAAACTGCTCAATCCAAAGTATGGTTTAACTCTGTTAGCTGAATGCTCAGATCAGAAAGAAGTTTCACAGAATGCTTCTGTGTAGTTTATATTTGAATATATTCCTTTTTCCACTACTACGCTCTTAGCGCTCCAAATGTCCAGTTGCATTTTCTACAGAAAGAGTGTTCAGATCTGCTCAATCAAAAGTATGGTTTAACTCTGTTAGCTGAATGCACAGATCAGAAAGAAGTTTCACCGAATGATTCTGTGTAGTTTATATTTGAAGACATTCCATTTTCCACTATTACCTTCTTAGCGCTCCGAATCTCCATTTGCATTTTCTACAAAAAGAGTGTTTCATAACTGCTCAATCAAAAATATGTTTTATCTCTGTTAACTGAATTTACAGATCAGAAATATGTTTCACAGAATGCATCTGTGTAGTTTTTATTTGAAGATATTCTTTTTCCCAATGTAGGCCTCTTAGCGCTTAGCATGTCCAATTGCAGTTTCTACAGAAAGAGTGTTTCAGAACGGCTCAATCAAAAGTAAGGTTCAACTCTGTTAGTTGAATGCACAGAACAGAAAGAATTTTCACAGAATGCTACTGTGTAGTTTATATTTGTATATATTCCTTTTTCCACTATTACCCTCTTAGTGCTCCGAATGTCCACTTGCATTTTCTACAGAAAGAGTGTTCAGAACTGCGCAATCAAAAGTATGGTTTAACTCTGTTAGCTTAATGAACATATCAGAAATAAGTTTCACACAATGCTTCTGTGTAGTTTTTATTTGAAGATATTATTTTTCCCAATATAGGCCTCTTAGCGCTCAGAATGTCCAATTGCAGTATTAACAGAAAGAGTGTTTCAGGAAGGCTCAATCAAAAGTAAGGTTCAACTCTGTTAGTTGAATGCACAGAACAGAAAGAAGTTTCATACAATGCTTCTGTGTAGTTTATATTTGAACATATTCTTTTTTCCACTATTACCCACTTAGTGCTACGAATGTCCAGTTGCATTTTCTACAGACATAGTGTTTCAAAACTGCTCAATCAAAAGTATGGTTTAACTCTGTTAGCTGAATGCTCAGATCAGAAAGAAGTTTCACAGAATGCTTCTGTGTAGTTTATATTTGAATATATTCCTTTTTCCACTACTACGCTCTTAGCGCTCCAAATGTCCAGTTGCATTTTCTACAGAAAGAGTGTTCAGATCTGCTCAATCAAAAATATGGTTTAACTCTGTTAGCTGAATGCACAGATCAGATAGAAGTTTCACCGAATGATTCTGTGTAGTTTATATTGGAAGACATTCCTTTTTCCACTATTACCCTCTTAGCGCTCCGAATCTCCACTTGCATTTTCTACAAAAAGAGTGTTTCATAACTGCTCAATCAAAAATATATTTTATCTCTGTTAACTGAATTTACAGATCAGAAATATGTTTCACAGAATACATCTGTGTAGTTTTTATTTGAAGATATTCTTTTTCCCAATGTAGGCCTCTTAGCGCTTAGCATGTCCAATTGCAGTTTCTACAGATAGAGTGTTTCAGAACGGCTCAATCAAAAGTAAGGTTCAACTCTGTTAGTTGAATGCACAGAACAGAAAGAATTTTCACAGAATGCTACTGTGTAGTTTATATTTGAATATATTCCTTTTTCCACTATTACCCTCTTAGCGCTCCGAATGTCCACTTGCATTTTCTACAGAAAGAGTGTTCAGAACTGCGCAATCAAAAGTATGGTTTAACTCTGTTAGCTTAATGAACATATCAGAAATAAGTTTCACACAATGCTTCTGTGTAGTTTTTATTTGAAGATATTATTTTTCCCAATAGAGGCCTCTTAGCGCTCAGAATGTCCAATTGCAGTTTCTACAGAAAGAGTGTTTCAGAAAGGCTCAATCAAAAGTCAGGTTCAACTCTGTTAGTTGAATGCACAGAACAGAAAGAAGTTTCATACAATGCTTCTGTGTAGTTTATATTTGAATATATTCTTTTTTCCACTATTACCCACTTAGCGCTACGAATGTCCAGTTGCATTTTCTACAGACAGAGTGTTTCAAAACTGCTCAATCAAAAGTATGGTTTAACTCTGTTAGCTGAATGCTCAGATCAGAAAGAAGTTTCACAGAATGCTTAAGTGTAGTTTATATTTGAATATATTCCTTTTTCCACTACTACTCTCTTAGCGCTCCAAATGTCCAGTTGCATTTTCTACAGAAAGAGTGTTCAGATCTGCTCAATCAAAAGTATGGTTTAACTCTCTTAGCTGAATGCACATATCAGAAAGAAGTTTCACAGAATGATTCTGTGTAGTTTATATTTGGAGACATTCCTTTTTCCACTATTACCCTCTTAGCGCTCCGAATCTCCACTTGCATTTTCTACAAAAAGAGTGTTTCATAACTGCTCAATCAAAAATATGTTTTATCTCTGTTAACTGAATTTACAGATCAGAAGTAAGTTTCACAGAATGCATCTGTGTAGTTTTTATTTGAAGATATTCTTTTTCCCAATGTAGGCCTCTTAGCGCTTAGCATGTCCAATTGCAGTTTCTACAGAAAGAGTGTTTCAGAACGGCTCAATCAAAAGTAAGGTTCAACTCTGTTAGTTGAATGCACAGAACAGAAAGAAGTTTCATACAATGCTTCTGTGTAGTTTATATTTGAACATATTCTTTTTTCCACTATTACCCACTTAGCGCTACGAATGTCCAGTTGCATTTTCTACAGACAGAGTGTTTCAAACTGCTCAATCAAAAGTATGGTTTAACTCTGTTAGCTGAATGCTCAGATCAGAAAGAAGTTTCACAGAATGCTTCTGTGTCGTTTATATTTGAATATATTCCTTTTTCCACTACTACGCTCTTAGCGCTCCAAATGTCCAGTTGCATTTTCTACAGAAATAGTGTTCAGATATGCTCAATCAAAAGTATGGTTTAACTCTGTTAGCTGAATGCACAGATCACAAAGAAGTTTCACCGAATGATTCTGTGTAGTTTATATTTGAAGACATTCCTTTTTCCACTATTACCCTCTTAGCGCTCCGAATCTCCACTTGCATTTTCTACAAAAAGAGTGTTTCATAACTGCTCAATCTAAAATATGTTTTATCTCTGTTAACTGAATTTACAGATCAGAAGTAAGTTTCACAGAATGCATCTGTGTAGTTTTTATTTGAAGATATTCTTTTTCCCAATGTAGGCCTCTTAGCGCTTAGCATGTCCAATTGCAGTTTCTACAGAAAGAGTGTTTCAGAACGGCTCAATCCAAAGTAAGGTTCAACTCTGTTAGTTGAATGCACAGAACAGAAAGAATTTTCACAGAATGCTACTGTGTAGTTTATATTTGAATATATTCCTTTTTCCACTATTACCCTCTTAGCGCTCCGAATGTCCACTTGCATTTTCTACAGAAAGAGTGTTCAGAACTGCGCAATCAAAAGTATGGTTTAACTCTGTTAGCTTAATGAACATATCAGAAATAAGTTTCACACAATGCTTCTGTGTAGTTTTTATTTGAAGATATTATTTTTCCCAATATAGGCCTCTTAGCGCTCAGAATGTCCAATTGCAGTTTCTACAGAAAGAGTGTTTCAGAAAGGCTCAATCAAAAGTAAGGTTCAACTCTGTTAGTTGAATGCACAGAACAGAAAGAAGTTTCATACAATGCTTCTGTGTAGTTTATATTTGAACATATTCTTTTTTCCACTATTACCCACTTAGTGCTACGAATATCCAGTTGCATTTTCTACAGACAGAGTGTTTCAAAACTGCTCAATCAAAAGTATGGTTTAACTCTGTTAGCTGAATGCTCAGATCAGAAAGAAGTTTCACAGAATGCTTCTGTGTAGTTTATATTTGAATATATTCCTTTTTCCACTACTACGCTCTTAGCGCTCCAAATGTCCAGTTGCATTTTCTACAGAAAGAGTGTTCAGATCTGCTCAATCAAAAATATGGTTTAACTCTGTTAGCTGAATGCACAGATCAGAAAGAAGTTTCACCGAATGATTCTGTGTAGTTTATATTGGAAGACATTCCTTTTTCCACTATTACCCTCTTAGTGCTCCGAATCTCCACTTGCATTTTCTACAAAAAGAGAGTTTCATAACTGCTCAATCAAAAATATATTTTATCTCTGTTAACTGAATTTACAGATCAGAAATATGTTTCACAGAATGCATCTGTGTAGTTTTTATTTGAAGATATTCTTTTTCCCAATGTAGGCCTCTTAGCGCTTAGCATGTCCAAATGCAGTTTCTACAGATAGAGTGTTTCAGAACGGCTCAATCAAAAGTAAGGTTCAACTCTGTTAGTTGAATGAACAGAACAGAAAGAATTTTCACAGAATGCTACTGTGTAGTTTATATTTGAATATATTCCTTTTTCCACTATTACCCTCTTAGCGCTCCGAATGTCCACTTGCATTTTCTACAGAAAGAGTGTTCAGAACTGCGCAATCAAAAGTATGGTTTAACTCTGTTAGCTTAATGAACATATCAGAAATAAGTTTCACACAATGCTTCTGTGTAGTTTTTATTTGAAGATATTTTTTTTCCCAATAGAGGCCTCTTAGCGCTCAGAATGTCCAATTGCAGTTTCTACAGAAAGAGTGTTTCAGAAAGGCTCAATCAAAAGTCAGGTTCAACTCTGTTAGTTGAATGCACAGAACAGAAAGAAGTTTCATACAATGCTTCTGTGTAGTTTATATTTGAATATATTATTTTTTCCACTATTACCCACTTAGCGCTACGAATGTCCAGTTGCATTTTCTACAGACAGAGTGTTTCAAAACTGCTCAATCAAAAGTATGGTTTAACTCTGTTAGCTGAATGCTCAGATCAGAAAGAAGTTTCACAGAATGCTTAAGTGTAGTTTATATTTGAATATATTCCTTTTTCCACTACTACTCTCTTAGCGCTCCAAATGTCCAGTTGCATTTTCTACAGAAAGAGTTTTCAGATCTGCTCAATCAAAAGTATGGTTTAACTCTGTTAGCTGAATGCACAGATCAGAAAGAAGTTTCACAGAATGATTCTGTGTAGTTTATATTTGGAGACATTCCTTTTTCCACTATTACCCTCTTAGCGCTCCGAATCTCCACTTGCATTTTCTACAGAAAGAGTGTTTCAGAACGGCTCAATCAAAACTAAGGTTCAACTCTTTTAGTTGAACAAACAGAACAGAAAGAAGTTTCACACAATTCTTCTGTGTAGTTTTTATTTGTAGACATTCTTTTTCCCAATATAGGCCTCTTAGCGCTCAGAATGTCCAATTGCAGTTTCTACAGAAAGAGTGTTTCAGAACGGCTCAATCAAAAGTAAGGTTCAACTCTGTTAGTTGAATGCACAGAACAGAAAGAATTTTCACAGAATGCTACTGTGTAGTTTATATTTGAATATATTCCTTTTTCCACTATTACCCTCTTAGCGCTCCGAATGTCCACTTGCATTTTCTACAGTAAGAGTGTTCAGAACTGCGCAATCAAAAGTATGGTTTAACTCTGTTAGCTTAATGAACATATCAGAAATAAGTTTCACACAATGCTTCTGTGTAGTTTTTATTTGAAGATATTATTTTTCCCAATAGAGGCCTCTTAGCGCTCAGAATGTCCAATTGCAGTATTAACAGAAAGAGTGTTTCAGAAAGGCTCAATCAAATGTAAGGTTCAACTCTGTTAGTTGAATGCACAGAACAGAAAGAAGTTTCATAAAATGCTTCTGTGTAGTTAATATTTGAACATATTCTTTTTTCCACTATTACCCACTTAGTGCTACGAATGTCCAGTTGCATTTTCTACAGACAGAGTGTTTCAAAACTGCTCAATCAAAAGTATGGTTTAACTCTGTTAGCTGAATGCCCAGATCAGAAAGAAGTTTCACAGAATGCTTCTGTGTAGTTTATATTTGAAGATATTCTTTTTCCCAATGTAGGCCTCTTAGCTCTTAGCATGTCCAATTGCAGTTTCTACAGATAGAGTGTTTCAGAACGGCTCAATCAAAAGTAAGGTTCAACTCTGTTAGTTGAATGCACAGAACAGAAACAATTTTCACAGAATGCTACTGTGTAGTTTATATATGAATATATTCCTTTTTCCACTATTACCCTCTTAGCGCTCCGAATGTCCACTTGCATTTTCTACAGAAAGAGTGTTCAGAACTGCGCAATCAAAAGTATGGTTTAACTCTGTTAGCTTAATGAACATATCAGAAATAAGTTTCACACAATGCTTCTGTGTAGTTTTTATTTGAAGATATTATTTTTCCCAATAGAGGCCTCTTAGCGCTCAGAATGTCCAATTGCAGTTTCTACAGAAAGAGTGTTTCAGAAAGGCTCAATCAAAAGTCAGGTTCAACTCTGTTAGTTGAATGCACAGAACAGAAAGAAGTTTCATACAATGCTTCTGTGTAGTTTATATTTGAACATATTCTTTTTTCCACTATTACCCACTTAGTGCTACGAATGTCCAGTTGCATTTTCTACAGACAGAGTGTTTCAAAACTGCTCAATCAAAAGTATGGTTTAATTCTGTTAGCTGAATGCTCAGATCAGAAAGAAGTTTCACATAATGCTTCTGTATAGTTTATATTTGAATATATTCCTTTTTCCACTACTACTCTCTTAGCGCTCCAAATGTCCAGTTGCATTTTCTACAGAAAGAGTGTTCAGATCTGCTCAATCAAAAGTATGGTTTAACTCTGTTAGCTGAATGCACAGATCAGAAAGAAGTTTCACAGAATGATTCTGTGTAGTTTATATTTGGAGACATTCCTTTTTCCACTATTACCCTCTTAGCGCTACGAATCTCCACTTGCATTTTCTACAGAAAGAGTGTTTCAGAACGGCTCAATCAAAATTAAGGTTCAACCCTTTTAGTTGAACAAACAGAACAGAAAGAAGTTTCACACAATTCTTCTGTGTAGTTTTTATTTGTAGACATTCTTTTTCCCAATATAGGCCTCTTAGCGCTCAGAATGTCCAATTGCAGTTTCTACAGAAAGAGTGTTTCAGAACGGCTCAATCAAAAGTAAGGTTCAACTCTGTTAGTTGAATGCACAGAACAGAAAGAAGTTTCATACAATGCTTCTGTGTAGTTTATATTTGAACATATTCTTTTTTCCACTATTACCCACTTAACGCTATGAATGTCCAGTTGCATTTTCTACAGACAGAGTGTTTCAAAACTGCTCAATCAAAAGTATGTTTTAACTCTGTTAGCTGAATGCTCAGATCAGAAAGAAGTTTCACAGAATGCTTCTGTGTAGTTTATATTTGAATATATTCCTTTTTCCACTACTACGCTCTTAGCGCTCCAAATGTCCCGTTGCATTTTCTACAGAAAGAGTGTTCAGATCTGCTCAATCAAAAGTATGGTTTAACTCTGTTAGCTGAATGCACAGATCAGAAAGAAGTTTCACCGAATGATTCTGTGTAGTTTATATTTGAAGACATTCCTTTTTCCACTATTAACTTCTTAGCGCTCCGAATCTCCACTTGCATTTTCTACAAAAAGAGTGTTTCATAACTGCTCAATCAAAAATATGTTTTATCTCTGTTAACTGAATTTACAGATCAGAAATATGTTTCAGAGAATGCATCTGTGTAGTTTTTATTTGAAGATATTCTTTTTCCCAATGTAGGCCTCTTAGCGCTTAGCATGTCCTATTGCAGTTTCTACAGAAAGAGTGTTTCAGAACGGCTCAATCAAAAGTAAGGTTCAACTCTGTTAGTTGAATGCACAGAACCGAAAGAATTTTCACAGAATGCTACTGTGTAGTTTGTATTTGAATATATTCCTTTTTCCACTATTACCCTCTTAGCGCTCCGAATGTCCACTTGCATTTTCTACAGAAAGAGTGTTCAGAACTGCGCAATCAAAAGTATGGTTTATCTCTGTTAGCTTAATGAACATATCAGAAATAAGTTTCACACAATGCTTCTGTGTAGTTTTTATGTGAAGATATTATTTTTCCCAATAGAGGCCTCTTAGCGCTCAGAATGTCCAATTGCAGTATTAACAGAAAGAGTGTTTCAGAAAGGCTCAATCAAAAGTAAGGTTCAACTCTGTTAGTTGAATGCACAGAACGGAAAGAAGTTTCATACAATGCTTCTGTGTAGTTTATATTTGAACATATTCTTTTTTCCACTATTACCCACTTAGTGCTACGAATGTCCAGTTGCATTTTCTACAGACAGAGTGTTTCAAAACTGCTCAATCAAAAGTATGGTTTAACTCTGTTTGCTGAATGCTCAGATCAGAAAGAAGTTTCACAGAATGCTTCTGTGTAGTTTATATTTGAATATATTCCTTTTTCCACTACTACGCTCTTAGCGCTCCAAATGTCCAGTTGCATTTTCTACAGAAAGAGTGTTCAGATCTGCTCAATCAAAAATATGGTTTAACTCTGTTAGCTGAATGCACAGATCAGAAAGAAGTTTCACCGAATGATTCTGTGTAGTTTATATTGGAAGACATTCCTTTTTCCACTATTACCCTCTTAGTGCTCCGAATCTCCACTTGCATTTTCTACAAAAAGAGTGTTTCATAACTGCTCAATCAAAAATATATTTTATCTCTGTTAACTGAATTTACAGATCAGAAATATGTTTCACAGAATGCATCTGTGTAGTTTTTATTTGAAGATATTATTTTTCCCAATGTAGGCCTCTTAGCGCTTAGCATGTCCAAATGCAGTTTCTACAGATAGAGTGTTTCAGAACGGCTCAATCAAAGGTAAGGTTCAACTCTGTTAGTTGAATGCACAGAACAGAAAGAATTTTCACAGAATGCTACTGTGTAGTTTATATTTGAATATATTCCTTTTTCCACTATTACCCTCTTAGCGCTCCGAATGTCCACTTGCATTTTCTACAGAAAGAGTGTTCAGAACTGCGCAATCAAAAGTATGGTTTAACTCTGTTACCTTAATGAACATATCAGAAATAAGTTTCACACAATGCTTCTGTGTAGTTTTTATTTGAAGATATTTTTTTTCCCAATAGAGGCCTCTTAGCGCTCAGAATGTCCAATTGCAGTTTCTACAGAAAGAGTGTTTCAGAAAGGCTCAATCAAAAGTCAGGTTCAACTCTGTTAGTTGAATGCACAGAACAGAAAGAAGTTTCATACAATGCTTCTGTGTAGTTTATATTTGAATATATTCTTTTTTCCACTATTACCCACTTAGCGCTACGAATGTCCAGTTGCATTTTCTACAGACAGAGTGTTTCAAAACTGCTCAATCAAAAGTATGGTTTAACTCTGTTAGCTGAATGCTCAGATCAGAAAGAAGTTTCACAGAATGCTTAAGTGTAGTTTATATTTGAATATATTCCTTTTTCCACTACTACTCTCTTAGCGCTCCAAATGTCCAGTTGCATTTTCTACAGAAAGAGTGTTCAGATCTGCTCAATCAAAAGTATGTTTTAACTCTGTTATCTGAATGCACAGATCAGAAAGAAGTTTCACAGAATGATTCTGTGTAGTTTATATTTGGAGACATTCCTTTTTCCACTATTACCCTCTTAGCGCTCCGAATCTCCACTTGCATTTTCTACAGAAAGAGTGTTTCAGAACGGCTCAATCAAAACTAAGGTTCAACTCTTTTAGTTGAACAAACAGAAGAGAAAGAAGTTTCACACAATTCTTCTGTGTAGTTTTTATTTGTAGACATTCTTTTTCCCAATATAGGCCTCTTAGCGCTCAGAATGTCCAATTGCAGTTTCTACAGAAAGAGTGTTTCAGAACGGCTCAATCAAAAGTAAGGTTCAACTCTGTTAGTTGAATGCAGAGAACAGAAAGAAGTTTCATACAATGCTTCTGTGTAGTTTATATTTGAACATATTCTTTTTTCCACTATTACCCACTTAGCGCTACGAATGTCCAGTTGCATTTTCTACAGACAGAGTGTTTCAAAACTGCTCAATCAAAAGTATGGTTTAACTCTGTTAGCTGAATGCTCAGATCAGAAAGAAGTTTCACAGAATGCTTCTGTGTAGTTTATATTTGAATATATTCCTTTTTCCACTACTACGCTCTTAGCGCTCCAAATGTCCAGTTGCATTTTCTACAGAAAGAGTGTTCAGATCTGCTCAATCAAAAGTATGGTTTAGCTCTGTTAGCTGAATGCACAGATCAGAAAGAAGTTTCACCGAATGATTCTGTGTAGATTATATTTGAAGACATTTCTTTTTCCACTATTACCCTCTTAGCGCTCCGAATCTCCACTTGCATTTTCTACAAAAAGAGTGTTTCATAACTGCTCAATCAAAAATATGTTTTATCTCTGTTAACTGAATTTACAGATCAGAAGTAAGTTTCACAGAATGCATCTGTGTAGTTTTTATTTGAAGATATTCTTTTTCCCAATGTAGGCCTCTTAGCTCTTAGCATGTCCAATTGCAGTTTCTACAGATAGAGTGTTTCAGAACGGCTCAATCAAAAGTAAGGTTCAACTCTGTTAGTTGAATGCACAGAACAGAAAGAATTTTCACAGAATGCTACTGTGTAGTTTATATTTGAATATATTCCTTTTTCCACTGTTACCCTCTTAGCGCTCCGAATGTCCACTTGCATTTTCTACAGAAAGAGTGTTCAGAACTGCGCAATCAAAAGTATGGTTTAACTCTGTTAGCTTAATGAACATATCAGAAATAAGTTTCACACAATGCTTCTGTGTAGTTTTTATTTGAAGATATTATTTTTCCCAATAGAGGCCTCTTAGCGCTCAGAATGTCCAATTGCAGTTTCTACAGAAAGAGTGTTTCAGAAAGGCTCAATCAAAAGTCAGGTTCAACTCTGTTAGTTGAATGCACAGAACAGAAAGAAGTTTCATACAATGCTTCTGTGTAGTTTATATTTGAACATATTCTTTTTTCCACTAATACCCACTTAGTGCTACGAATGTCCAGTTGCATTTTCTACAGACAGAGTGTTTCAAAACTGCTCAATCAAAAGTATGTTTTAACTCTGTTAGCTGAATGCTCAGATCAGAAAGAAGTTTCACAGAATGCTTCTGTATAGTTTATATTTGAATATATTCCTTTTTCCACTACTACTCTCTTAGCGCTCCAAATGTCCAGTTGCATTTTCTACAGAAAGAGTGTTCAGATCTGCTCAATCAAAAGTATGGTTGAACTCTGTTAGCTGAATGCACAGATCAGAAAGAAGTTTCACAGAATGATTCTGTGTAGTTTATATTTGGAGACATTACTTTTTCCACTATTACCCTCTTAGCGCTCCGAATCTCCACTTGCATTTTCTACAGAAAGAGTGTTTCAGAACGGCTCAATCAAAATTAAGGTTCAACGCTTTTAGTTGAACAAACAGAACAGAAAGAAGTCTCACACAATTCTTCTGTGTAGTTTTTATTTGTAGACATTCTTTTTCCCAATATAGGCCTCTTAGCGCTCAGAATGTCCAATTGCAGTTTCTACAGAAAGAGTGTTTCAGAACGGCTCAATCAAAAGTAAGGTTCAACTCTGTTAGTTGAATGCACAGAACAGAAAGAAGTTTCATACAATGCTTCTGTGTAGTTTATATTTGAACATATTCTTTTTTCCACTGTTACCCACTTAGCGCTATGAATGTCCAGTTGCATTTTCTACAGACAGAGTGTTTCAAAACTGCTCAATCAAAAGTATGTTTTAACTCTGTTAGCTGAATGCTCAGATCAGAAAGAAGTTTCACAGAATGCTTCTGTGTAGTTTATATTTGAATATATTCCTTTTTCCACTACTACGCTCTTAGCGCTCCAAATGTCCAGTTGCATTTTCTACAGAAAGAGTGTTCAGATCTTCTCAATCAAAAGTATGGTTTAACTCTGTTAGCTGAATGCACAGATCAGAAAGAAGTTTCACCGAATGATTCTGTGTAGTTTATATTTGAAGACATTCCTTTTTCCACTATTACCCTCTTAGCGCTCCGAATCTCCACTTGCATTTTCTAAAAAAGGGTGTTTCATAACTGCTCAATCAAAAATATGTTTTATCTCTGTTAACTGAATTTACAGATCAGAAATAGGTTTCACAGAATGCATCTGTGTAGTTTTTATTTGAAGATATTCTTTTTCCCAATGTAGGCCTCTTAGCGCTTAGCATGTCCAATTGCAGTTTCTACAGAAAGAGTGTTTCAGAACGGCTCAATCAAAAGTAAGGTTCAACTCTGTTAGTTGAATGCACAGAACAGAAAGTATTTTCACAGAATGCTACTGTGTAGTTTGTATTTGAATATATTCCTTTTTCCACTATTACCCTCTTAGCGCTCCGAATGTCCACTTGCATTTTCTACAGAAAGAGTGTTCAGAACTGCGCAATCAAAAGTATGGTTTAACTCTGTTAGCTTAATGAACATATCAGAAATAAGTTTCACACAATGCTTCTGTGTAGTTTTTATTTGAAGATATTATTTTTCCCAATAGAGGCCTCTTAGCGCTCAGAATGTCCAATTGCAGTATTAACAGAAAGAGTGTTTCAGAAAGGCTCAATCAAAAGTAAGGTTCAACTCTGTTAGTTGAATGCACAGAACGGAAAGAAGTTTCATACAATGCTTCTGTGTAGTTTATATTTGAACATATTCTTTTTTCCACTATTACCCACTTAGTGCTACGAATGTCCAGTTGCATTTTCTACAGACAGAGTGTTTCAAAACTGCTCAATCAAAAGTATGGTTTAACTCTGTTAGCTGAATGCTCAGATCAGAAAGAAGTTTCACAGAATGCTTCTGTGTAGTTTATATTTGAATATATTCCTTTTTCCACTACTACGCTCTTAGCGCTCCAAATGTCCAGTTGCATTTTCTACAGAAAGAGTGTTCAGATCTGCTCAATCAAAAATATGGTTTAACTCTGTTAGCTGAATGCACAGATCAGAAAGAAGTTTCACCGAATGATTCTGTGTAGTTTATATTGGAAGACATTCCTTTTTCCACTATTACCCTCTTAGTGCTCCGAATCTCCACTTGCATTTTCTACAAAAAGAGTGTTTCATAACTGCTCAATCAAAAATATATTTTATCTCTGTTAACTGAATTTACAGATCAGAAATATGTTTCACAGAATGCATCTGTGTAGTTTTTATTTGAAGATATTCTTTTTCCCAATGTAGGCCTCTTAGCGCTTAGCATGTCCAAATGCAGTTTCTACAGATAGAGTGTTTCAGAACGGCTCAATCAAAAGTAAGGTTCAACTCTGTTAGTTGAATGAACAGAACAGAAAGAATTTTCACAGAATGCTACTGTGTAGTTTATATTTGAATATATTCCTTTTTCCACTATTACCCTCTTAGCGCTCCGAATGTCCACTTGCATTTTCTACAGAAAGAGTGTTCAGAACTGCGCAATCAAAAGTATGGTTTAACTCTGTTAGCTTAATGAACATATCAGAAATAAGTTTCACACAATGCTTCTGTGTAGTTTTTATTTGAAGATATTTTTTTTCCCAATAGAGGCCTCTTAGCGCTCAGAATGTCAAATTGCAGTTTCTACAGAAAGAGTGTTTCAGAAAGGCTCAATCAAAAGTCAGGTTCAACTCTGTTAGTTGAATGCACAGAACAGAAAGAAGTTTCATACAATGCTTCTGTGTAGTTTATATTTGAATATATTCTTTTTTCCACTATTACCCACTTAGCGCTACGAATGTCCAGTTGCATTTTCTACAGACAGAGTGTTTCAAAACTGCTCAATCAAAAGTATGGTTTAACTCTGTTAGCTGAATGCTCAGATCAGAAAGAAGTTTCACAGAATGCTTAAGTGTAGTTTATATTTGAATATATTCCTTTTTCCACTACTACTCTCTTAGCGCTCCAAATGTCCAGTTGCATTTTCTACAGAAAGAGTTTTCAGATCTGCTCAATCAAAAGTATGGTTTAACTCTGTTAGCTGAATGCACAGATCAGAAAGAAGTTTCACAGAATGATTCTGTGTAGTTTATATTTGGAGACATTCCTTTTTCCACTATTACCCTCTTAGCGCTCCGAATCTCCACTTGCATTTTCTACAGAAAGAGTGTTTCAGAACGGCTCAATCAAAACTAAGGTTCAACTCTTTTAGTTGAACAAACAGAACAGAAAGAAGTTTCACACAATTCTTCTGTGTAGTTTTTATTTGTAGACATTCTTTTTCCCAATATAAGCCTCTTAGCGCTCAGAATGTCCAATTGCAGTTTCTACAGAAAGAGTGTTTCAGAACGGCTCAATCAAAAGTAAGGTTCAACTCTGTTAGTTGAATGCACAGAACAGAAAGAATTTTCACAGAATGCTACTGTGTAGTTTATATTTGAATATATTCCTTTTTCCACTATTACCCTCTTAGCGCTCCGAATGTCCACTTGCATTTTCTACAGTAAGAGTGTTCAGAACTGCGCAATCAAAAGTATGGTTTAACTCTGTTAGCTTAATGAACATATCAGAAATAAGTTTCACACAATGCTTCTGTGTAGTTTTTATTTGAAGATATTATTTTTCCCAATAGAGGCCTCTTAGCGCTCAGAATGTCCAATTGCAGTATTAACAGAAAGAGTGTTTCAGAAAGACTCAATCAAATGTAAGGTTCAACTCTGTTAGTTGAATGCACAGAACAGAAAGAAGTTTCATACAATGCTTCTGTGTAGTTAATATTTGAACATATTCTTTTTTCCACTATTACCCCCTTAGTGCTACGAATGTCCAGTTGCATTTTCTACAGACAGAGTGTTTCAAAACTGCTCAATCAAAAGTATGGTTTAACTCTGTTAGCTGAATGCTCAGATCAGAAAGAAGTTTCACAGAATGCTTCTGTGTAGTTTATATTTGAAGATATTCTTTTTCCCAATGTAGGCCTCTTAGCTCTTAGCATGTCCAATTGCAGTTTCTACAGATAGAGTGTTTCAGAACGGCTCAATCAAAAGTAAGGTTCAACTCTGTTAGTTGAATGCACAGAACAGAAACAATTTTCACAGAATGCTACTGTGTAGTTTATATTTGAATATATTCCTTTTTCCACTATTACCCTCTTAGCGCTCCGAATGTCCACTTGCATTTTCTACAGAAAGAGTGTTCAGAACTGCGCAATCAAAAGTATGGTTTAACTCTGTTAGCTTAATGAACATATCAGAAATAAGTTTCACACAATGCTTCTGTGTAGTTTTTATTTGAAGATATTATTTTTCCCAATAGAGGCCTCTTAGCGCTCAGAATGTCCAATTGCAGTTTCTACAGAAAGAGTGTTTCAGAAAGGCTCAATCAAAAGTCAGGTTCAACTCTGTTAGTTGAATGCACAGAACAGAAAGAAGTTTCATACAATGCTTCTGTGTAGTTTATATTTGAACATATTCTTTTTTCCACTATTACCCACTTAGTGCTACGAATGTCCAGTTGCATTTTCTACAGACAGAGTGTTTCAAAACTGCTCAATCAAAAGTATGGTTTAACTCTGTTAGCTGAATGCTCAGATCAGAAAGAAGTTTCACATAATGCTTCTGTATAGTTTATATTTGAATATATTCCTTTTTCCACTACTACTCTCTTAGCGCTCCAAATGTCCAGTTGCATTTTCTACAGAAAGAGTGTTCAGATCTGCTCAATCAAAAGTATGGTTTAACTCTGTTAGCTGAATGCACAGATCAGAAAGAAGTTTCACAGAATGATTCTGTGTAGTTTATATTTGGAGACATTCCTTTTTCCACTATTACCCTCTTAGCGCTACGAATCTCCACTTGCATTTTCCACAGAAAGAGTGTTTCAGAACGGCTCAATCAAAATTAAGGTTCAACCCTTTTAGTTGAACAAACAGAACAGAAAGAAGTTTCACACAATTCTTCTGTGTAGTTTTTATTTGTAGACATTCTGTTTCCCAATATAGGCCTCTTAGCGCTCAGAATGTCCAATTGCAGTTTCTACAGAAAGAGTGTTTCAGAACGGCTCAATCAAAAGTAAGGTTCAACTCTGTTAGTTGAATGCACAGAACAGAAAGAAGTTTCATACAATGCTTCTGTGTAGTTTATATTTGAACATATTCTTTTTTCCACTATTACCCACTTAGCGCTATGAATGTCCAGTTGCATTTTCTACAGACAGAGTGTTTCAAAACTGCTCAATCAAAAGTATGTTTTAACTCTGTTAGCTGAATGCTCAGATCAGAAAGAAGTTTCACAGAATGCTTCTGTGTAGTTTATATTTGAATATATTCCTTTTTCCACTACTACGCTCTTAGCGCTCCAAATGTCCCGTTGCATTTTCTACAGAAAGAGTGTTCAGATCTGCTCAATCAAAAGTATGGTTTAACTCTGTTAGCTGAATGCACAGATCAGAAAGAAGTTTCACCGAATGATTCTGTGTAGTTTATATTTGAAGACATTCCTTTTTCCACTATTACCTTCTTAGCGCTCCGAATCTCCACTTGCATTTTCTACAAAAAGAGTGTTTCATAACTGCTCAATCAAAAATATGTTTTATCTCTGTTAACTGAATTTACAGATCAGAAATATGTTTCAGAGAATGCATCTGTGTAGTTTTTATTTGAAGATATTCTTTTTCCCAATGTAGGCCTCTTAGCGCTTAGCATGTCCTATTGCAGTTTCTACAGAAAGAGTGTTTCAGAACGGCTCAATCAAAAGTAAGGTTCAACTCTGTTAGTTGAATGCACAGAACAGAAAGAATTTTCACAGAATGCTACTGTGTAGTTTGTATTTGAATATATTCCTTTTTCCACTATTGCCCTCTTAGCGCTCCGAATGTCCACTTGCATTTTCTACAGAAAGAGTGTTCAGAACTGCGCAATCAAAAGTATGGTTTAACTCTGTTAGCTTAATGAACATATCAGAAATAAGTTTCACACAATGCTTCTGTGTAGTTTTTATTTGAAGATATTATTTTTCCCAATAGAGGCCTCTTAGCGCTCAGAATGTCCAATTGCAGTATTAACAGAAAGAGTGTTTCAGAAAGGCTCAATCAAAAGTAAGGTTCAACTCTGTTAGTTGAATGCACAGAACGGAAAGAAGTTTCATACAATGCTTCTGTGTAGTTTATATTTGAACATATTCTTTTTTCCACTATTACCCACTTAGTGCTACGAATGTCCAGTTGCATTTTCTACAGACAGAGTGTTTCAAAACTGCTCAATCAAAAGTATGGTTTAACTCTGTTAGCTGAATGCTCAGATCAGAAAGAAGTTTCACAGAATGCTTCTGTGTAGTTTATATTTGAATATATTCCTTTTTCCACTACTACGCTCTTAGCGCTCCAAATGTCCAGTTGCATTTTCTACAGAAAGAGTGTTCAGATCTGCTCAATCAAAAATATGGTTTAACTCTGTTAGCTGAATGCACAGATCAGAAAGAAGTTTCACCGAATGATTCTGTGTAGTTTATATTGGAAGACATTCCTTTTTCCACTATTACCCTCTTAGTGCTCCGAATCTCCACTTGCATTTTCTACAAAAAGAGTGTTTCATAACTGCTCAATCAAAAATATATTTTATCTCTGTTAACTGAATTTACAGATCAGAAATATGTTTCACAGAATGCATCTGTGTAGTTTTTATTTGAAGATATTCTTTTTCCCAATGTAGGCCTCTTAGCGCTTAGCATGTCCAAATGCAGTTTCTACAGATAGAGTGTTTCAGAACGGCTCAATCAAAAGTAAGGTTCAACTCTGTTAGTTGAATGAACAGAACAGAAAGAATTTTCACAGAATGCTACTGTGTAGTTTATATTTGAATATATTCCTTTTTCCACTATTACCCTCTTAGTGCTCCGAATGTCCACTTGCATTTTCTACAGAAAGAGTGTTCAGAACTGCGCAATCAAAAGTATGGTTTAACTCTGTTAGCTTAATGAACATATCAGAAATAAGTTTCACACAATGCTTCTGTGTAGTTTTTATTTGAAGATATTTTTTTTCCCAATAGAGGCCTCTTAGCGCTCAGAATGTCAAATTGCAGTTTCTACAGAAAGAGTGTTTCAGAAAGGCTCAATCAAAAGTCAGGTTCAACTCTGTTAGTTGAATGCACAGAACAGAAAGAAGTTTCATACAATGCTTCTGTGTAGTTTATATTTGAATATATTCTTTTTTCCACTATTACCCACTTAGCGCTACGAATGTCCAGTTGCATTTTCTACAGACACAGTGTTTCAAAACTGCTCAATCAAAAGTATGGTTTAACTCTGTTAGCTGAATGCTCAGATCAGAAAGAAGTTTCACAGAATGCTTAAGTGTAGTTTATATTTGAATATATTCCTTTTTCCACTACTACTCTCTTAGCGCTCCAAATGTCCAGTTGCATTTTCTACAGAAAGAGTTTTCAGATCTGCTCAATCAAAAGTATGGTTTAACTCTGTTAGCTGAATGCACAGATCAGAAAGAAGTTTCACAGAATGATTCTGTGTAGTTTATATTTGGAGACATTCCTTTTTCCACTATTACCCTCTTAGCGCTCCGAATCTCCACTTGCATTTTCTACAGAAAGAGTGTTTCAGAACGGCTCAATCAAAACTAAGGTTCAACTCTTTTAGTTGAACAAACAGAACAGAAAGAAGTTTCACACAATTCTTCTGTGTAGTTTTTATTTGTAGACATTCTTTTTCCCAATATAGGCCTCTTAGCGCTCAGAATGTCCAATTGCAGTTTCTACAGAAAGAGTGTTTCAGAACGGCTCAATCAAAAGTAAGGTTCAACTCTGTTAGTTGAATGCACAGAACAGAAAGAATTTTCACAGAATGCTACTGTGTAGTTTATATTTGAATATATTCCTTTTTCCACTATTACCCTCTTAGCGCTCCGAATGTCCACTTGCATTTTCTACAGTAAGAGTGTTCAGAACTGCGCAATCAAAAGTATGGTTTAACTCTGTTAGCTTAATGAACATATCAGAAATAAGTTTCACACAATGCTTCTGTGTAGTTTTTATTTGAAGATATTATTTTTCCCAATAGAGGCCTCTTAGCGCTCAGAATGTCCAATTGCAGTATTAACAGAAAGAGTGTTTCAGAAAGACTCAATCAAATGTAAGGTTCAACTCTGTTAGTTGAATGCACAGAACAGAAAGAAGTTTCATACAATGCTTCTGTGTAGTTAATATTTGAACATATTCTTTTTTCCACTATTACCCCCTTAGTGCTACGAATGTCCAGTTGCATTTTCTACAGACAGAGTGTTTCAAAACTGCTCAATCAAAAGTATGGTTTAACTCTGTTAGCTGAATGCTCAGATCAGAAAGAAGTTTCACAGAATGCTTCTGTGTAGTTTATATTTGAAGATATTCTTTTTCCCAATGTAGGCCTCTTAGCTCTTAGCATGTCCAATTGCAGTTTCTACAGATAGAGTGTTTCAGAACGGCTCAATCAAAAGTAAGGTTCAACTCTGTTAGTTGAATGCACAGAACAGAAACAATTTTCACAGAATGCTACTGTGTAGTTTATATTTGAATATATTCCTTTTTCCACTATTACCCTCTTAGCGCTCCGAATGTCCACTTGCATTTTCTACAGAAAGAGTGTTCAGAACTGCGCAATCAAAAGTATGGTTTAACTCTGTTAGCTTAATGAACATATCAGAAATAAGTTTCACACAATGCTTCTGTGTAGTTTTTATTTGAAGATATTATTTTTCCCAATAGAGGCCTCTTAGCGCTCAGAATGTCCAATTGCAGTTTCTACAGAAAGAGTGTTTCAGAAAGGCTCAATCAAAAGTCAGGTTCAACTCTGTTAGTTGAATGCACAGAACAGAAAGAAGTTTCATACAATGCTTCTGTGTAGTTTATATTTGAACATATTCTTTTTTCCACTATTACCCACTTAGTGCTACGAATGTCCAGTTGCATTTTCTACAGACAGAGTGTTTCAAAACTGCTCAATCAAAAGTATGGTTTAACTCTGTTAGCTGAATGCTCAGATCAGAAAGAAGTTTCACATAATGCTTCTGTATAGTTTATATTTGAATATATTACTTTTTCCACTACTACTCTCTTAGCGCTCCAAATGTCCAGTTGCATTTTCTACAGAAAGAGTGTTCAGATCTGCTCAATCAAAAGTATGGTTTAACTCTGTTAGCTGAATGCACAGATCAGAAAGAAGTTTCACAGAATGATTCTGTGTAGTTTATATTTGGAGACATTCCTTTTTCCACTATTACCCTCTTAGCGCTACGAATCTCCACTTGCATTTTCCACAGAAAGAGTGTTTCAGAACGGCTCAATCAAAATTAAGGTTCAACCCTTTTAGTTGAACAAACAGAACAGAAAGAAGTTTCACACAATTCTTCTGTGTAGTTTTTATTTGTAGACATTCTGTTTCCCAATATAGGCCTCTTAGCGCTCAGAATGTCCAATTGCAGTTTCTACAGAAAGAGTGTTTCAGAACGGCTCAATCAAAAGTAAGGTTCAACTCTGTTAGTTGAATGCACAGAACAGAAAGAAGTTTCATACAATGCTTCTGTGTAGTTTATATTTGAACATATTCTTTTTTCCACTATTACCCACTTAGCGCTATGAATGTCCAGTTGCATTTTCTACAGACAGAGTGTTTCAAAACTGCTCAATCAAAAGTATGTTTTAACTCTGTTAGCTGAATGCTCAGATCAGAAAGAAGTTTCACAGAATGCTTCTGTGTAGTTTATATTTGAATATATTCCTTTTTCCACTACTACGCTCTTAGCGCTCCAAATGTCCCGTTGCATTTTCTACAGAAAGAGTGTTCAGATCTGCTCAATCAAAAGTATGGTTTAACTCTGTTAGCTGAATGCACAGATCAGAAAGAAGTTTCACCGAATGATTCTGTGTAGTTTATATTTGAAGACATTCCTTTTTCCACTATTACCTTCTTAGCGCTCCGAATCTCCACTTGCATTTTCTACAAAAAGAGTGTTTCATAACTGCTCAATCAAAAATATGTTTTATCTCTGTTAACTGAATTTACAGATCAGAAATATGTTTCAGAGAATGCATCTGTGTAGTTTTTATTTGAAGATATTCTTTTTCCCAATGTAGGCCTCTTAGCGCTTAGCATGTCCTATTGCAGTTTCTACAGAAAGAGTGTTTCAGAACGGCTCAATCAAAAGTAAGGTTCAACTCTGTTAGTTGAATGCACAGAACAGAAAGAATTTTCACAGAATGCTACTGTGTAGTTTGTATTTGAATATATTCCTTTTTCCACTATTGCCCTCTTAGCGCTCCGAATGTCCACTTGCATTTTCTACAGAAAGAGTGTTCAGAACTGCGCAATCAAAAGTATGGTTTAACTCTGTTAGCTTAATGAACATATCAGAAATAAGTTTCACACAATGCTTCTGTGTAGTTTTTATTTGAAGATATTATTTTTCCCAATAGAGGCCTCTTAGCGCTCAGAATGTCCAATTGCAGTATTAACAGAAAGAGTGTTTCAGAAAGGCTCAATCAAAAGTAAGGTTCAACTCTGTTAGTTGAATGCACAGAACGGAAAGAAGTTTCATACAATGCTTCTGTGTAGTTTATATTTGAACATATTCTTTTTTCCACTATTACCCACTTAGTGCTACGAATGTCCAGTTGCATTTTCTACAGACAGAGTGTTTCAAAACTGCTCAATCAAAAGTATGGTTTAACTCTGTTAGCTGAATGCTCAGATCAGAAAGAAGTTTCACAGAATGCTTCTGTGTAGTTTATATTTGAATATATTCCTTTTTCCACTACTACGCTCTTAGCGCTCCAAATGTCCAGTTGCATTTTCTACAGAAAGAGTGTTCAGATCTGCTCAATCAAAAATATGGTTTAACTCTGTTAGCTGAATGCACAGATCAGAAAGAAGTTTCACCGAATGATTCTGTGTAGTTTATATTGGAAGACATTCCTTTTTCCACTATTACCCTCTTAGTGCTCCGAATCTCCACTTGCATTTTCTACAAAAAGAGTGTTTCATAACTGCTCAATCAAAAATATATTTTATCTCTGTTAACTGAATTTACAGATCAGAAATATGTTTCACAGAATGCATCTGTGTAGTTTTTATTTGAAGATATTCTTTTTCCCAATGTAGGCCTCTTAGCGCTTAGCATGTCCAAATGCAGTTTCTACAGATAGAGTGTTTCAGAACGGCTCAATCAAAAGTAAGGTTCAACTCTGTTAGTTGAATGAACAGAACAGAAAGAATTTTCACAGAATGCTACTGTGTAGTTTATATTTGAATATATTCCTTTTTCCACTATTACCCTCTTAGTGCTCCGAATGTCCACTTGCATTTTCTACAGAAAGAGTGTTCAGAACTGCGCAATCAAAAGTATGGTTTAACTCTGTTAGCTTAATGAACATATCAGAAATAAGTTTCACACAATGCTTCTGTGTAGTTTTTATTTGAAGATATTTTTTTTCCCAATAGAGGCCTCTTAGCGCTCAGAATGTCAAATTGCAGTTTCTACAGAAAGAGTGTTTCAGAAAGGCTCAATCAAAAGTCAGGTTCAACTCTGTTAGTTGAATGCACAGAACAGAAAGAAGTTTCATACAATGCTTCTGTGTAGTTTATATTTGAATATATTCTTTTTTCCACTATTACCCACTTAGCGCTACGAATGTCCAGTTGCATTTTCTACAGACACAGTGTTTCAAAACTGCTCAATCAAAAGTATGGTTTAACTCTGTTAGCTGAATGCTCAGATCAGAAAGAAGTTTCACAGAATGCTTAAGTGTAGTTTATATTTGAATATATTCCTTTTTCCACTACTACTCTCTTAGCGCTCCAAATGTCCAGTTGCATTTTCTACAGAAAGAGTTTTCAGATCTGCTCAATCAAAAGTATGGTTTAACTCTGTTAGCTGAATGCACAGATCAGAAAGAAGTTTCACAGAATGATTCTGTGTAGTTTATATTTGGAGACATTCCTTTTTCCACTATTACCCTCTTAGCGCTCCGAATCTCCACTTGCATTTTCTACAGAAAGAGTGTTTCAGAACGGCTCAATCAAAACTAAGGTTCAACTCTTTTAGTTGAACAAACAGAACAGAAAGAAGTTTCACACAATTCTTCTGTGTAGTTTTTATTTGTAGACATTCTTTTTCCCAATATAGGCCTCTTAGCGCTCAGAATGTCCAATTGCAGTTTCTACAGAAAGAGTGTTTCAGAACGGCTCAATCAAAAGTAAGGTTCAACTCTGTTAGTTGAATGCACAGAACAGAAAGAATTTTCACAGAATGCTACTGTGTAGTTTATATTTGAATATATTCCTTTTTCCACTATTACCCTCTTAGCGCTCCGAATGTCCACTTGCATTTTCTACAGTAAGAGTGTTCAGAACTGCGCAATCAAAAGTATGGTTTAACTCTGTTAGCTTAATGAACATATCAGAAATAAGTTTCACACAATGCTTCTGTGTAGTTTTTATTTGAAGATATTATTTTTCCCAATAGAGGCCTCTTAGCGCTCAGAATGTCCAATTGCAGTATTAACAGAAAGAGTGTTTCAGAAAGACTCAATCAAATGTAAGGTTCAACTCTGTTAGTTGAATGCACAGAACAGAAAGAAGTTTCATACAATGCTTCTGTGTAGTTAATATTTGAACATATTCTTTTTTCCACTATTACCCCCTTAGTGCTACGAATGTCCAGTTGCATTTTCTACAGACAGAGTGTTTCAAAACTGCTCAATCAAAAGTATGGTTTAACTCTGTTAGCTGAATGCTCAGATCAGAAAGAAGTTTCACAGAATGCTTCTGTGTAGTTTATATTTGAAGATATTCTTTTTCCCAATGTAGGCCTCTTAGCTCTTAGCATGTCCAATTGCAGTTTCTACAGATAGAGTGTTTCAGAACGGCTCAATCAAAAGTAAGGTTCAACTCTGTTAGTTGAATGCACAGAACAGAAACAATTTTCACAGAATGCTACTGTGTAGTTTATATTTGAATATATTCCTTTTTCCACTATTACCCTCTTAGCGCTCCGAATGTCCACTTGCATTTTCTACAGAAAGAGTGTTCAGAACTGCGCAATCAAAAGTATGGTTTAACTCTGTTAGCTTAATGAACATATCAGAAATAAGTTTCACACAATGCTTCTGTGTAGTTTTTATTTGAAGATATTATTTTTCCCAATAGAGGCCTCTTAGCGCTCAGAATGTCCAATTGCAGTTTCTACAGAAAGAGTGTTTCAGAAAGGCTCAATCAAAAGTCAGGTTCAACTCTGTTAGTTGAATGCACAGAACAGAAAGAAGTTTCATACAATGCTTCTGTGTAGTTTATATTTGAACATATTCTTTTTTCCACTATTACCCACTTAGTGCTACGAATGTCCAGTTGCATTTTCTACAGACAGAGTGTTTCAAAACTGCTCAATCAAAAGTATGGTTTAACTCTGTTAGCTGAATGCTCAGATCAGAAAGAAGTTTCACATAATGCTTCTGTATAGTTTATATTTGAATATATTCCTTTTTCCACTACTACTCTCTTAGCGCTCCAAATGTCCAGTTGCATTTTCTACAGAAAGAGTGTTCAGATCTGCTCAATCAAAAGTATGGTTTAACTCTGTTAGCTGAATGCACAGATCAGAAAGAAGTTTCACAGAATGATTCTGTGTAGTTTATATTTGGAGACATTCCTTTTTCCACTATTACCCTCTTAGCGCTACGAATCTCCACTTGCATTTTCCACAGAAAGAGTGTTTCAGAACGGCTCAATCAAAATTAAGGTTCAACCCTTTTAGTTGAACAAACAGAACAGAAAGAAGTTTCACACAATTCTTCTGTGTAGTTTTTATTTGTAGACATTCTTTTTCCCAATATAGGCCTCTTAGCGCTCAGAATGTCCAATTGCAGTTTCTACAGAAAGAGTGTTTCAGAACGGCTCAATCAAAAGTAAGGTTCAACTCTGTTAGTTGAATGCACAGAACAGAAAGAAGTTTCATACAATGCTTCTGTGTAGTTTATATTTGAACATATTCTTTTTTCCACTATTACCCACTTAGCGCTATGAATGTCCAGTTGCATTTTCTACAGACAGAGTGTTTCAAAACTGCTCAATCAAAAGTATGTTTTAACTCTGTTAGCTGAATGCTCAGATCAGAAAGAAGTTTCACAGAATGCTTCTGTGTAGTTTATATTTGAATATATTCCTTTTTCCACTACTACGCTCTTAGCGCTCCAAATGTCCCGTTGCATTTTCTACAGAAAGAGTGTTCAGATCTGCTCAATCAAAAGTATGGTTTAACTCTGTTAGCTGAATGCACAGATCAGAAAGAAGTTTCACCGAATGATTCTGTGTAGTTTATATTTGAAGACATTCCTTTTTCCACTATTACCTTCTTAGCGCTCCGAATCTCCACTTGCATTTTCTACAAAAAGAGTGTTTCATAACTGCTCAATCAAAAATATGTTTTATCTCTGTTAACTGAATTTACAGATCAGAAATATGTTTCAGAGAATGCATCTGTGTAGTTTTTATTTGAAGATATTCTTTTTCCCAATGTAGGCCTCTTAGCGCTTAGCATGTCCTATTGCAGTTTCTACAGAAAGAGTGTTTCAGAACGGCTCAATCAAAAGTAAGGTTCAACTCTGTTAGTTGAATGCACAGAACAGAAAGAATTTTCACAGAATGCTACTGTGTAGTTTGTATTTGAATATATTCCTTTTTCCACTATTACCCTCTTAGCGCTCCGAATGTCCACTTGCATTTTCTACAGAAAGAGTGTTCAGAACTGCGCAATCAAAAGTATGGTTTAACTCTGTTAGCTTAATGAACATATCAGAAATAAGTTTCACACAATGCTTCTGTGTAGTTTTTATTTGAAGATATTATTTTTCCCAATAGAGGCCTCTTAGCGCTCAGAATGTCCAATTGCAGTATTAACAGAAAGAGTGTTTCAGAAAGGCTCAATCAAAAGTAAGGTTCAACTCTGTTAGTTGAATGCACAGAACGGAAAGAAGTTTCATACAATGCTTCTGTGTAGTTTATATTTGAACATATTCTTTTTTCCACTATTACCCACTTAGTGCTACGAATGTCCAGTTGCATTTTCTACAGACAGAGTGTTTCAAAACTGCTCAATCAAAAGTATGGTTTAACTCTGTTAGCTGAATGCTCAGATCAGAAAGAAGTTTCACAGAATGCTTAAGTGTAGTTTATATTTGAATATATTCCTTTTTCCACTACTACTCTCTTAGCGCTCCAAATGTCCAGTTGCATTTTCTACAGAAAGAGTGTTCAGATCTGCTCAATCAAAAGTATGGTTTAACTCTGTTAGCTGAATGCACAGATCAGAAAGAAGTTTCACAGAATGATTCTGTGTAGTTTATATTTGGAGACATTCCTTTTTCCACTATTACCCTCTTAGCGCTCCGAATCTCCACTTGCATTTTCTACAGAAAGAGTGTTTCAGAACGGCTCAATCAAAACTAAGGTTCAACCCTTTTAGTTGAACAAACAGAACAGAAAGAAGTTTCACACAATTCTTCTGTGTAGTTTTTATTTGTAGACATTCTTTTTCCCAATATAGGCCTCTTAGCGCTCAGAATGTCCAATTGCAGTTTCTACAGAAAGAGTGTTTCAGAACGGCTCAATCAAAAGTAAGGTTCAACTCTGTTAGTTGAATGCACAGAACAGAAAGAAGTTTCATACAATGCTTCTGTGTAGTTTATATTTGAACATATTCTTTTTTCCACTATTACCCACTTAGCGCTACGAATGTCCAGTTGCATTTTCTACAGACAGAGTGTTTCAAAACTGCTCAATCAAAAGTATGGTTTAACTCTGTTAGCTGAATGCTCAGATCAGAAAGAAGTTTCACCGAATGATTCTGTGTAGTTTATATTTGAAGACATTCCTTTTTCCACTATTACCCTCTTAGAGCTCAGAATCTCCACTTGCATTTTCTACAAAAAGAGTGTTTCATAACTGCTCAATCAAAAATATGTTTTATCTCTGTTAACTGAATTTACAGATCAGAAGTAAGTTTCACAGAATGCACCTGTGTAGTTTTTATTTGAAGATATTCTTTTTCCCAATGTAGGCCTCTTAGCGCTTAGCATGTCCAATTGCAGTTTCTACAGAAAGAGTGTTTCAGAACGGCTCAATCAAAAGTAAGGTTCAACTCTGTTAGTTGAATGCACAGAACAGAAAGTATTTTCACAGAATGCTACTGTGTAGTTTGTATTTGAATATATTCCTTTTTCCACTATTACCCTCTTAGCGCTCCGAATGTCCACTTGCATTTTCTACAGAAAGAGTGTTCAGAACTGCGCAATCAAAAGTATGGTTTAACTCTGTTAGCTTAATGAACATATCAGAAATAAGTTTCACACAATGCTTCTGTGTAGTTTTTATTTGAAGATATTATTTTTCCCAATAGAGGCCTCTTAGCGCTCAGAATGTCCAATTGCAGTATTAACAGAAAGAGTGTTTCAGAAAGGCTCAATCAAAAGTAAGGTTCAACTCTGTTAGTTGAATGCACAGAACGGAAAGAAGTTTCATACAATGCTTCTGTGTAGTTTATATTTGAACATATTCTTTTTTCCACTATTACCCACTTAGTGCTACGAATGTCCAGTTGCATTTTCTACAGACAGAGTGTTTCAAAACTGCTCAATCAAAAGTATGGTTTAACTCTGTTAGCTGAATGCTCAGATCAGAAAGAAGTTTCACAGAATGCTTCTGTGTAGTTTATATTTGAATATATTCCTTTTTCCACTACTACGCTCTTAGCGCTCCAAATGTCCAGTTGCATTTTCTACAGTAAGAGTGTTCAGAACTGCGCAATCAAAAGTATGGTTTAACTCTGTTAGCTTAATGAACATATCAGAAATAAGTTTCACACAATGCTTCTGTGTAGTTTTTATTTGAAGATATTATTTTTCCCAATAGAGGCCTCTTAGCGCTCAGAATGTCCAATTGCAGTATTAACAGAAAGAGTGTTTCAGAAAGACTCAATCAAATGTAAGGTTCAACTCTGTTAGTTGAATGCACAGAACAGAAAGAAGTTTCATACAATGCTTCTGTGTAGTTAATATTTGAACATATTCTTTTTTCCACTATTACCCCCTTAGTGCTACGAATGTCCAGTTGCATTTTCTACAGACAGAGTGTTTCAAAACTGCTCAATCAAAAGTATGGTTTAACTCTGTTAGCTGAATGCTCAGATCAGAAAGAAGTTTCACAGAATGCTTCTGTGTAGTTTATATTTGAAGATATTCTTTTTCCCAATGTAGGCCTCTTAGCTCTTAGCATGTCCAATTGCAGTTTCTACAGATAGAGTGTTTCAGAACGGCTCAATCAAAAGTAAGGTTCAACTCTGTTAGTTGAATGCACAGAACAGAAACAATTTTCACAGAATGCTACTGTGTAGTTTATATTTGAATATATTCCTTTTTCCACTATTACCCTCTTAGCGCTCCGAATGTCCACTTGCATTTTCTACAGAAAGAGTGTTCAGAACTGCGCAATCAAAAGTATGGTTTAACTCTGTTAGCTTAATGAACATATCAGAAATAAGTTTCACACAATGCTTCTGTGTAGTTTTTATTTGAAGATATTATTTTTCCCAATAGAGGCCTCTTAGCGCTCAGAATGTCCAATTGCAGTTTCTACAGAAAGAGTGTTTCAGAAAGGCTCAATCAAAAGTCAGGTTCAACTCTGTTAGTTGAATGCACAGAACAGAAAGAAGTTTCATACAATGCTTCTGTGTAGTTTATATTTGAACATATTCTTTTTTCCACTATTACCCACTTAGTGCTACGAATGTCCAGTTGCATATTCTACAGACAGAGTGTTTCAAAACTGCTCAATCAAAAGTATGGTTTAACTCTGTTAGCTGAATGCTCAGATCAGAAAGAAGTTTCACATAATGCTTCTGTATAGTTTATATTTGAATATATTCCTTTTTCCACTACTACTCTCTTAGCGCTCCAAATGTCCAGTTGCATTTTCTACAGAAAGAGTGTTCAGATCTGCTCAATCAAAAGTATGGTTTAACTCTGTTAGCTGAATGCACAGATCAGAAAGAAGTTTCACAGAATGATTCTGTGTAGTTTATATTTGGAGACATTCCTTTTTCCACTATTACCCTCTTAGCGCTACGAATCTCCACTTGCATTTTCCACAGAAAGAGTGTTTCAGAACGGCTCAATCAAAATTAAGGTTCAACCCTTTTAGTTGAACAAACAGAACAGAAAGAAGTTTCACACAATTCTTCTGTGTAGTTTTTATTTGTAGACATTCTTTTTCCCAATATAGGCCTCTTAGCGCTCAGAATGTCCAATTGCAGTTTCTACAGAAAGAGTGTTTCAGAACGGCTCAATCAAAAGTAAGGTTCAACTCTGTTAGTTGAATGCACAGAACAGAAAGAAGTTTCATACAATGCTTCTGTGTAGTTTATATTTGAACATATTCTTTTTTCCACTATTACCCACTTAGCGCTATGAATGTCCAGTTGCATTTTCTACAGACAGAGTGTTTCAAAACTGCTCAATCAAAAGTATGTTTTAACTCTGTTAGCTGAATGCTCAGATCAGAAAGAAGTTTCACAGAATGCTTCTGTGTAGTTTATATTTGAATATATTCCTTTTTCCACTACTACGCTCTTAGCGCTCCAAATGTCCCGTTGCATTTTCTACAGAAAGAGTGTTCAGATCTGCTCAATCAAAAGTATGGTTTAACTCTGTTAGCTGAATGCACAGATCAGAAAGAAGTTTCACCGAATGATTCTGTGTAGTTTATATTTGAAGACATTCCTTTTTCCACTATTACCTTCTTAGCGCTCCGAATCTCCACTTGCATTTTCTACAAAAAGAGTGTTTCATAACTGCTCAATCAAAAATATGTTTTATCTCTGTTAACTGAATTTACAGATCAGAAATATGTTTCAGAGAATGCATCTGTGTAGTTTTTATTTGAAGATATTCTTTTTCCCAATGTAGGCCTCTTAGCGCTTAGCATGTCCTATTGCAGTTTCTACAGAAAGAGTGTTTCAGAACGGCTCAATCAAAAGTAAGGTTCAACTCTGTTAGTTGAATGCACAGAACAGAAAGAATTTTCACAGAATGCTACTGTGTAGTTTGTATTTGAATATATTCCTTTTTCCACTATTACCCTCTTAGCGCTCCGAATGTCCACTTGCATTTTCTACAGAAAGAGTGTTCAGAACTGCGCAATCAAAAGTATGGTTTAACTCTGTTAGCTTAATGAACATATCAGAAATAAGTTTCACACAATGCTTCTGTGTAGTTTTTATTTGAAGATATTATTTTTCCCAATAGAGGCCTCTTAGCGCTCAGAATGTCCAATTGCAGTATTAACAGAAAGAGTGTTTCAGAAAGGCTCAATCAAAAGTAAGGTTCAACTCTGTTAGTTGAATGCACAGAACGGAAAGAAGTTTCATACAATGCTTCTGTGTAGTTTATATTTGAACATATTCTTTTTTCCACTATTACCCACTTAGTGCTACGAATGTCCAGTTGCATTTTCTACAGACAGAGTGTTTCAAAACTGCTCAATCAAAAGTATGGTTTAACTCTGTTAGCTGAATGCTCAGATCAGAAAGAAGTTTCACAGAATGCTTCTGTGTAGTTTATATTTGAATATATTACTTTTTCCACTACTACGCTCTTAGCGCTCCAAATGTCCAGTTGCATTTTCTACAGAAAGAGTGTTCAGATCTGCTCAATCAAAAATATGGTTTAACTCTGTTAGCTGAATGCACAGATCAGAAAGAAGTTTCACCGAATGATTCTGTGTAGTTTATATTGGAAGACATTCCTTTTTCCACTATTACCCTCTTAGTGCTCCGAATCTCCACTTGCATTTTCTACAAAAAGAGTGTTTCATAACTGCTCAATCAAAAATATATTTTATCTCTGTTAACTGAATTTACAGATCAGAAATATGTTTCACAGAATGCATCTGTGTAGTTTTTATTTGAAGATATTCTTTTTCCCAATGTAGGCCTCTTAGCGCTTAGCATGTCCAAATGCAGTTTCTACAGATAGAGTGTTTCAGAACGGCTCAATCAAAGGTAAGGTTCAACTCTGTTAGTTGAATGCACAGAACAGAAAGAATTTTCACAGAATGCTACTGTGTAGTTTATATTTGAATATATTCCTTTTTCCACTATTACCCTCTTAGCGCTCCGAATGTCCACTTGCATTTTCTACAGAAAGAGTGTTCAGAACTGCGCAATCAAAAGTATGGTTTAACTCTGTTAGCTTAATGAACATATCAGAAATAAGTTTCACACAATGCTTCTGTGTAGTTTTTATTTGAAGATATTTTTTTTCCCAATAGAGGCCTCTTAGCGCTCAGAATGTCCAATTGCAGTTTCTACAGAAAGAGTGTTTCAGAAAGGCTCAATCAAAAGTCAGGTTCAACTCTGTTAGTTGAATGCACAGAACAGAAAGAAGTTTCATACAATGCTTCTGTGTAGTTTATATTTGAATATATTCTTTTTTCCACTATTACCCACTTAGCGCTACGAATGTCCAGTTGCATTTTCTACAGACAGAGTGTTTCAAAACTGCTCAATCAAAAGTATGGTTTAACTCTGTTAGCTGAATGCTCAGATCAGAAAGAAGTTTCACAGAATGCTTAAGTGTAGTTTATATTTGAATATATTCCTTTTTCCACTACTACTCTCTTAGCGCTCCAAATGTCCAGTTGCATTTTCTACAGAAAGAGTGTTCAGATCTGCTCAATCAAAAGTATGGTTTAACTCTGTTAGCTGAATGCACAGATCAGAAAGAAGTTTCACAGAATGATTCTGTGTAGTTTATATTTGGAGACATTCCTTTTTCCACTATTACCCTCTTAGCGCTCCGAATCTCCACTTGCATTTTCTACAGAAAGAGTGTTTCAGAACGGCTCAATCAAAACTAAGGTTCAACCCTTTTAGTTGAACAAACAGAACAGAAAGAAGTTTCACACAATTCTTCTGTGTAGTTTTTATTTGTAGACATTCTTTTTCCCAATATAGGCCTCTTAGCGCTCAGAATGTCCAATTGCAGTTTCTACAGAAAGAGTGTTTCAGAACGGCTCAATCAAAAGTAAGGTTCAACTCTGTTAGTTGAATGCACAGAACAGAAAGAAGTTTCATACAATGCTTCTGTGTAGTTTATATTTGAACATATTCTTTTTTCCACTATTACCCACTTAGCGCTACGAATGTCCAGTTGCATTTTCTACAGACAGAGTGTTTCAAAACTGCTCAATCAAAAGTATGGTTTAACTCTGTTAGCTGAATGCTCAGATCAGAAAGAAGTTTCACCGAATGATTCTGTGTAGTTTATATTTGAAGACATTCCTTTTTCCACTATTACCCTCTTAGAGCTCAGAATCTCCACTTGCATTTTCTACAAAAAGAGTGTTTCATAACTGCTCAATCAAAAATATGTTTTATCTCTGTTAACTGAATTTACAGATCAGAAGTAAGTTTCACAGAATGCACCTGTGTAGTTTTTATTTGAAGATATTCTTTTTCCCAATGTAGGCCTCTTAGCGCTTAGCATGTCCAATTGCAGTTTCTACAGAAAGAGTGTTTCAGAACGGCTCAATCAAAAGTAAGGTTCAACTCTGTTAGTTGAATGCACAGAACAGAAAGAATTTTCACAGAATGCTACTGTGTAGTTTGTATTTGAATATATTCCTTTTTCCACTATTACCCTCTTAGCGCTCCGAATGTCCACTTGCATTTTCTACAGAAAGAGTGTTCAGAACTGCGCAATCAAAAGTATGGTTTAACTCTGTTAGCTTAATGAACATATCAGAAATAAGTTTCACACAATGCTTCTGTGTAGTTTTTATTTGAAGATATTATTTTTCCCAATAGAGGCCTCTTAGCGCTCAGAATGTCCAATTGCAGTATTAACAGAAAGAGTGTTTCAGAAAGGCTCAATCAAAAGTAAGGTTCAACTCTGTTAGTTGAATGCACAGAACGGAAAGAAGTTTCATACAATGCTTCTGTGTAGTTTATATTTGAACATATTCTTTTTTCCACTATTACCCACTTAGTGCTACGAATGTCCAGTTGCATTTTCTACAGACAGAGTGTTTCAAAACTGCTCAATCAAAAGTATGGTTTAACTCTGTTAGCTGAATGCTCAGATCAGAAAGAAGTTTCACAGAATGCTTCTGTGTAGTTTATATTTGTATATATTCCTTTTTCCACTACTACGCTCTTAGCGCTCCAAATGTCCAGTTGCATTTTCTACAGAAAGAGTGTTCAGATCTGCTCAATCAAAAATATGGTTTAACTCTGTTAGCTGAATGCACAGATCAGAAAGAAGTTTCACCGAATGATTCTGTGTAGTTTATATTGGAAGACATTCCTTTTTCCACTATTACCCACTTAGTGCTCCGAATCTCCACTTGCATTTTCTACAAAAAGAGTGTTTCATAACTGCTCAATCAAAAATATATTTTATCTCTGTTAACTGAATTTACAGATCAGAAATATGTTTCACAGAATGCATCTGTGTAGTTTTTATTTGAAGATATTCTTTTTCCCAATGTAGGCCTCTTAGCGCTTAGCATGTCCAAATGCAGTTTCTACAGATAGAGTGTTTCAGAACGGCTCAATCAAAAGTAAGGTTCAACTCTGTTAGTTGAATGCACAGAACAGAAAGTATTTTCACAGAATGCTACTGTGTAGTTTCTATTTGAATATATTCCTTTTTCCACTATTACCCTCTTAGCGCTCCGAATGTCCACTTGCATTTTCTACAGAAAGAGTGTTCAGAACTGCGCAATCAAAAGTATGGTTTAACTCTGTTAGCTTAATGAACATATCAGAAATAAGTTTCACACAATGCTTCTGTGTAGTCTTTATTTGAAGATATTATTTTTCCCAATAGAGGCCTCTTAGCGCTCAGAATGTCCAATTGCAGTTTCTACAGAAAGAGTGTTTCAGAAAGGCTCAATCAAAAGTCAGGTTCAACTCTGTTAGTTGAATGCACAGAACAGAAAGAAGTTTCATACAATGCTTCTGTGTAGTTTATATTTGAACATATTCTTTTTTCCACTATTACCCACTTAGCGCTACGAATGTCCAGTTGCATTTTCTACAGACAGAGTGTTTCAAAACTGCTCAATCAAAAGTATGGTTTAACTCTGTTAGCTGAATGCTCAGATCAGAATGAAGTTTCACAGAATGCTTCTGTGTAGTTTATATTTGAATATATTCCTTTTTCCACTACTACTCTCTTAGCGCTCCAAATGTCCAGTTGCATTTTCTACAGAAAGAGTGTTCAGATCTGCTCAATCAAAAGTATGTTTTAACTCTGTTAGCTGAATGCACAGATCAGAAAGAAGTTTCACATAATGATTCTGTGTAGTTTATATTTGGAGACATTCCTTTTTCCACTATTACCCTCTTAGCGCTCCGAATCTCCACTTGCATTTTCTACAGAAAGAGTGTTTCAGAACGGCTCAATCAAAACTAAGGTTCAACTCTTTTAGTTGAACAAACAGAACAGAAAGAAGTTTCACACAATTCTTCTGTGTAGTTTTTATTTGTAGACATTCTTTTTCCCAATATAGGCCTCTTAGCGCTCAGAATGTCCAATTGCAGTTTCTACAGAAAGAGTGTTTCAGAACGGCTCAATCAAAAGTAAGGTTCAACTCTGTTAGTTGAATGCACAGAACAGAAAGAAGTTTCATACAATGCTTCTGTGTAGTTTATATTTGAACATATTCTTTTTTCCACTATTACCCACTTAGCGCTACGAATGTCCAGTTGCATTTTCTACAGACAGAGTGTTTCAAAACGGCTCAATCAAAAGTATGGTTTAACTCTGTTAGCTGAATGCTCAGATCAGAAAGAAGTTTCACAGAATGCTTCTGTGTAGTTTATATTTGAATATATTCCTTTTTCCACTACTACGCTCTTAGCGCTCCAAATGTCCAGTTGCATTTTCTACAGAAAGAGTGTTCAGATCTGCTCAATCAAAAATATGGTTTAACTCTGTTAGCTGAATGCACAGATCAGAAAGAAGTTTCACCGAATGATTCTGTGTAGTTTATATTGGAAGACATTCCTTTTTCCACTATTACCCTCTTAGTGCTCCGAATCTCCACTTGCATTTTCTACAAAAAGAGTGTTTCATAACTGCTCAATCAAAAATATATTTTATCTCTGTTAACTGAATTTACAGATCAGAAATATGTTTCACAGAATGCATCTGTGTAGTTTTTATTTGAAGATATTCTTTTTCCCAATATAGGCCTCTTAGCGCTTAGCATGTCCAAATGCAGTTTCTACAGATAGAGTGTTTCAGAACGGCTCAATCAAAAGTAAGGTTCAACTCTGTTAGTTGAATGCACAGAACAGAAAGAATTTTCACAGAATGCTACTGTGTAGTTTATATTTGAATATATTCCTTTTTCCACTATTACCCTCTTAGCGCTCCGAATGTCCACTTGCATTTTCTACAGAAAGAGTGTTCAGAACTGCGCAATCAAAAGTATGGTTTAACTCTGTTAGCTTAATGAACATATCAGAAATAAGTTTCACACAATGCTTCTGTGTAGTTTTTATTTGAAGATATTATTTTTCTCAATAGAGGCCTCTTAGCGCTCAGAATGTCCAATTGCAGTTTCTACAGAAAGAGTGTTTCAGAAAGGCTCAATCAAAAGTAAGGTTCAAGTCTGTTAGTTGAATGCACAGAACAGAAAGAAGTTTCATACAATGCTTCTGTGTAGTTTATGTTTGAACATATTCTTTTTTCCACTATTACCCACTTAGCGCTACGAATGTCCAGTTGCATTTTCTACAGACAGAGTGTTTCAAAACTGCTCAATCAAAAGTATGGTTTAACTCTGTTAGCTGAATGCTCAGATCAGAAAGAAGTTTCACAGAATGCTTCTGTGTAGTTTATATTTGAATATATTCCTTTTTCCACTACTACTCTCTTAGCGCTCCAAATGTCCAGTTGCATTTTCTACAGAAAGAGTGTTCAGATCTGCTCAATCAAAAGTATGGTTTAACTCTGTTAGCTGAATGCACAGATCAGAAAGAAGTTTCACAGAATTATTCTGTGTAGTTTATATTTGGAGACATTCCTTTTTCCACTATTACCCTCTTAGCGCTCCGAATCTCCACTTGCATTTTCTACAGAAAGAGTGTTTCAGAACGGCTCAATCAAAACTAAGGTTCAACTCTTTTAGTTGAACAAACAGAACAGAAAGAAGTTTCACACAATTCTTCTGTGTAGTTTTTATTTGTAGACATTCTTTTTCCCAATATAGGCCTCTTAGCGCTCAGAATGTCCAATTGCAGTTTCTACAGAAAGAGTGTTTCAGAACGGCTCAATCAAAAGTAAGGTTCAACTCTGTTAGTTGAATGCACAGAACAGAAAGAAGTTTCATACAATGCTTCTGTGTAGTTTATATTTGAACATATTCTTTTTTCCACTATTACCCACTTAGCGCTACGAATGTCCAGTTGCATTTTCTACAGACAGAGTGTTTCAAAACTGCTCAATCAAAAGTATGGTTTAACACTGTTAGCTGAATGCTCAGATCAGAAAGAAGTTTCACAGAATGCTTCTGTGTAGTTTATATTTGAATATATTCCTTTTTCCACTACTACGCTCTTAGCGCTCCAAATGTCCAGTTGCATTTTCTACAGAAAGAGTGTTCAGATCTGCTCAATCAAAAGTATGGTTTAACTCTGTTAGCTGAATGCACAGATCAGAAAGAAGTTTCACCGAATGATTCTGTGTAGTTTATATTTGAAGACATTCCTTTTTCCACTATTACCCTCTTAGCGCTCCGAATCTCCACTTGCATTTTCTACAAAAAGAGTGTTTCATAACTGCTCAATCAAAAATATGTTTTATCTCTGTTAACTGAATTTACAGATCAGAAGTAAGTTTCACAGAATGCATCTGTGTAGTTTTTATTTGAAGATATTCTTTTTCCCAATGTAGGCCTCTTAGCGCTTAGCATGTCCAATTGCAGTTTCTACAGAAAGAGTGTTTCAGAACGGCTCAATCAAAAGTAAGGTTCAACTCTGTTAGTTGAATGCACAGAACAGAAAGAATTTTCACAGAATGCTACTGTGTAGTTTATATTTGAATATATTCCTTTTTCCACTATTACCCTCTTAGCGCTCCGAATGTCCACTTGCATTTTCTACAGAAAGAGTGTTCAGAACTGCGCAATCAAAAGTATGGTTTAACTCTGTTAGCTTAATGAACATATCAGAAATAAGTTTCACACAATGCTTCTGTGTAGTTTTTATTTGAAGATATTATTTTTCCCAATATAGGCCTCTTAGCGCTCAGAATGTCCAATTGCAGTTTCTACAGAAAGAGTGTTTCAGAAAGGCTCAATCAAAAGTAAGGTTCAACTCTGTTAGTTGAATGCACAGAACAGAAAGAAGTTTCATACAATGCTTCTGTGTAGTTTATATTTGAACATATTCTTTTTTCCACTATTACCCACTTAGCGCTACGAATGTCCAGTTGCATTTTCTACAGACAGAGTGTTTCAAAACTGCTCAATCAAAAGTATGGTTTAAATCTGTTAGCTGAATGCTCAGATCAGAAAGAAGTTTCACAGAATGCTTCTGTGTAGTTTATATTTGAATATATTCCTTTTTCCACTACTACTCTCTTAGCGCTCCAAATGTCCAGTTGCATTTTCTACAGAAAGAGTGTTCAGATCTGCTCAATCAAAAGTATGTTTTAACTCTGTTAGCTGAATGCACAGATCAGAAAGAAGTTTCACAGAATGATTCTGTGTAGTTTATATTTGGAGACATTCCTTTTTCCACTATTACCCTCTTAGCGCTCCGAATCTCCACTTGCATTTTCTACAGAAAGTGTGTTTCAGAACGGCTCAATCAAAACTAAGGTTCAACTCTTTTAGTTGAACAAACAGAACAGAAAGAAGTTTCACACAATTCTTCTGTGTAGTTTTTATTTGTAGACATTCTTTTTCCCAATATAGGCCTCTTAGCGCTCAGAATGTCCAATTGCAGTTTCTACAGAAAGAGTGTTTCAGAACGGCTCAATCAAAAGTAAGGTTCAACTCTGTTAGTTGAATGCACAGAACAGAAAGAAGTTTCATACAATGCTTCTGTGTAGTTTATATTTGAACATATTCTTTTTTCCACTATTACCCACTTAGCGCTACGAATGTCCAGTTGCATTTTCTACAGACAGAGTGTTTCAAAACTGCTCAATCAAAAGTATGGTTTAACACTGTTAGCTGAATGCTCAGATCAGAAAGAAGTTTCACAGAATGCTTCTGTGTAGTTTATATTTGAATATATTCCTTTTTCCACTACTACGCCCTTAGCGCTCCAAATGTCCAGTTGCATTTTCTACAGAAAGAGTGTTCAGATCTGCTCAATCAAAAGTATGGTTTAACTCTGTTAGCTGAATGCACAGATCAGAAAGAAGTTTCACCGAATGATTCTGTGTAGTTTATATTTGAAGACATTCCTTTTTCCACTATTACCCTCTTAGCGCTCCGAATCTCCACTTGCATTTTCTACAAAAAGAGTGTTTCATAACTGCTCAATCAAAAATATGTTTTACCTCTGTTAACTGAATTTACAGATCAGAAGTAAGTTTCACAGAATGCACCTGTGTAGTTTTTATTTGAAGATATTCTTTTTCCCAATGTAGGCCTCTTAGCGCTTAGCATGTCCAATTGCAGTTTCTACAGAAAGAGTGTTTCAGAACGGCTCAATCAAAAGTAAGGTTCAACTCTGTTAGTTGAATGCACAGAACAGAAAGAATTTTCACAGAATGCTACTGTGTAGTTTATATTTGAATATATTCCTTTTTCCACTATTACCCTCTTATCGCTCCGAATGTCCACTTGCATTTTCTACAGAAAGAGTGTTCAGAACTGCGCAATCAAAAGTATGGTTTAACTCTGTTAGCTTAATGAACATATCAGAAATAAGTTTCACACAATGCTTCTGTGTAGTTTTTATTTGAAGATATTATTTTTCCCAATATAGGCCTCTTAGCGCTCAGAATGTCCAATTGCAGTTTCTACAGAAAGAGTGTTTCAGAAAGGCTCAATCAAAAGTAAGGTTCAACTCTGTTAGTTGAATGCACAGAACAGAAAGAAGTTTCATACAATGCTTCTGTGTAGTTTATATTTGAACATATTCTTTTTTCCACTATTACCCACTTAGCGCTACGAATGTCCAGTTGCATTTTCTACAGACAGAGTGTTTCAAAACTGCTCAATCAAAAGTATGGTTTAACTCTGTTAGCTGAATGCTCAGATCAGAAAGAAGTTTCACAGAATGCTTCTGTGTAGTTTATATTTGAATATATTCCTTTTTCCACTACTACTCGCTTAGCGCTCCAAATGTCCAGTTGCATTTTCTACAGAAAGAGTGTTCAGATCTGCTCAATCAAAAGTATGGTTTAACTCTGTTAGCTGAATGCACAGATCAGAAAGAAGTTTCACAGAATGATTCTGTGTAGTTTATATTTGGAGACATTCCTTTTTCCACTATTACCCTCTTAGCGCTCCGAATCTCCACTTGCATTTTCTACAGAAAGAGTGTTTCAGAACGGCTCAATCAAAACTAAGGTTCAACTCTTTTAGTTGAACAAACAGAACAGAAAGAAGTTTCACACAATTCTTCTGTGTAGTTTTTATTTGTAGACATTCTTTTTCCCAATATAGGCCTCTTAGCGCTCAGAATGTCCAATTGCAGTTTCTACAGAAAGAGTGTTTCAGAACGGCTCAATCAAAAGTAAGGTTCAACTCTGTTAGTTGAATGCACAGAACAGAAAGAAGTTTCATACAATTCTTCTGTGTAGTTTATATTTGAACATATTCTTTTTTCCACTATTACCCACTTAGCGCTACGAATGTCCAGTTGCATTTTCTACAGACAGAGTGTTTCAAAACTGCTCAATCAAAAGTATGGATTAACACTGTTAGCTGAATGCTCAGATCAGAAAGAAGTTTCACAGAATGCTTCTGTGTAGTTTATATTTGAATATATTCCTTTTTCCACTACTACGCTCTTAGCGCTCCAAATGTCCAGTTGCATTTTCTACAGAAAGAGTGTTCAGATCTGCTCAATCAAAAGTATTGTTTAACTCTGTTAGCTGAATGCACAGATCAGAAAGAAGTTTCACCGAATGATTCTGTGTAGTTTATATTTGAAGACATTCCTTTTTCCACTATTACCCTCTTAGCGCTCCGAATCTCCACTTGCATTTTCTACAAAAAGAGTGTTTCATAACTGCTCAATCAAAAATATGTTTTATCTCTGTTAACTGAATTTACAGATCAGAAATAAGTTTCACAGAATGCATCTGTGTAGTTTTTATTTGAAGATATTCTTTTTCCCAATGTAGGCCTCTTAGCGCTTAGCATGTCCAATTGCAGTTTCTACAGAAAGAGTGTTTCAGAACGGCTCAATCAAAAGTAAGGTTCAACTCTGTTAGTTGAATGCACAGAACAGAAAGAATTTTCACAGAATGCTACTGTGTAGTTTATATTTGAATATATTCCTTTTTCCACTATTACCCTCTTAGCGCTCCGAATGTCCACTTGCATTTTCTACAGAAAGAGTGTTCAGAACTGCGCAATCAAAAGTATGGTTTAACTCTGTTAGCTTAATGAACATATCAGAAATAAGTTTCACACAATGCTTCTGTGTAGTTTTTATTTGAAGATATTATTTTTCCCAATATAGGCCTCTTAGCGCTCAGAATGTCCAATTGCAGTTTCTACAGAAAGAGTGTTTCAGAAAGGCTCAATCAAAAGTCAGGTTCAACTCTGTTAGTTGAATGCACAGAACAGAAAGAAGTTTCATACAATGCTTCTGTGTAGTTTATATTTGAACATATTCTTTTTTCCACTATTACCCACTTAGCGCTACGAATGTCCAGTTGCATTTTCTACAGACAGAGTGTTTCAAAACTGCTCAATCAAAAGTATGGTTTAACTCTGTTAGCTGAATGCTCAGATCAGAAAGAAATATCACAGAATGCTTCTGTGTAGTTTATATTTGAATATATTCCTTTTTCCACTACTACTCTCTTAGCGCCCCAAATGTCCAGTTGCATTTTCTACAGAAAGAGTGTTCAGATCTGCTCAATCAAAAGTATGGTTTAACTCTGTTAGCTGAATGCACAGATCAGAAAGAAGTTTCACAGAATGATTCTGTGTAGTTTATATTTGGAGACATTCCTTTTTCCACTATTACCCTCTTAGCGCTCCGAATCTCCACTTGCATTTTCTACAGAAAGAGTGTTTCAGAACGGCTCAATCAAAACTAAGGTTCAACTCTTTTAGTTGAACAAACAGAACAGAAAGAAGTTTCACACAATTCTTCTGTTTAGTTTTTATTTGTAGACATTCTTTTTCCCAATATAGGCCTCTTAGCGCTCAGAATGTCCAATTGCAGTTTCTACAGAAAGAGTGTTTCAGAACGGCTCAATCAAAAGTACGGTTCAACTCTGTTAGTTGAATGCACAGAACAGAAAGAAGTTTCATACAATGCTTCTGTGTAGTTTATATTTGAACATATTCTTTTTTCCACTATTACCCACTTAGCGCTACGAATGTCCAGTTGCATTTTCTACAGACAGAGTGTTTCAAAACTGCTCAATCAAAAGTATGGTTTAACTCTGTTAGCTGAATGCTCAGATCAGAAAGAAGTTTCACAGAATGCTTCTGTGTAGTTTATATTTGAATATATTCCTTTTTCCACTACTACGCTCTTAGCGCTCCAAATGTCCAGTTGCATTTTCTACAGAAAGAGTGTTCAGATCTGCTCAATCAAAAGTATGTTTAACTCTTTTAGCTGAATGCACAGATCAGAAAGAAGTTTCACCGAATGATTCTGTGTAGTTTATATTTGAAGACATTCCTTTTTCCACTATTACCCTCTTAGCGCTCCGAATCTCCACTTGCATTTTCTACAAAAAGAGTGTTTCATAACTGCTCAATCAAAAATATGTTTTATCTCTGTTAACTGAATTTACAGATCAGAAATATGTTTCAGAGAATGCATCTGTGTAGTTTTTATTTGAAGATATTCTTTTTCCCAATGTAGGCCTCTTAGCGCTTAGCATGTCCTATTGCAGTTTCTACAGAAAGAGTGTTTCAGAACGGCTCAATCAAAAGTAAGGTTCAACTCTGTTAGTTGAATGCACAGAACAGAAAGAATTTTCACAGAATGCTACTGTGTAGTTTGTATTTGAATATATTCCTTTTTCCACTATTACCCTCTTAGCGCTCCGAATGTCCACTTGCATTTTCTACAGAAAGAGTGTTCAGAACTGCGCAATCAAAAGTATGGTTTAACTCTGTTAGCTTAATGAACATATCAGAAATAAGTTTCACACAATGCTTCTGTGTAGTTTTTATTTGAAGGTATTATTTTTCCCAATAGAGGCCTCTTAGCGCTCAGAATGTCCAATTGCAGTATTAACAGAAAGAGTGTTTCAGAAAGGCTCAATCAAAAGTAAGGTTCAACTCTGTTAGTTGAATGCACAGAACGGAAAGAAGTTTCATACAATGCTTCTGTGTAGTTTATATTTGAACATATTCTTTTTTCCACTATTACCCACTTAGTGCTACGAATGTCCAGTTGCATTTTCTACAGACAGAGTGTTTCAAAACTGCTCAATCAAAAGTATGGTTTAACTCTGTTAGCTGAATGCTCAGATCAGAAAGAAGTTTCACAGAATGCTTCTGTGTAGTTTATATTTGAATATATTACTTTTTCCACTACTACGCTCTTAGCGCTCCAAATGTCCAGTTGCATTTTCTACAGAAAGAGTGTTCAGATCTGCTCAATCAAAAATATGGTTTAACTCTGTTAGCTGAATGCACAGATCAGAAAGAAGTTTCACCGAATGATTCTGTGTAGTTTATATTGGAAGACATTCCTTTTTCCACTATTACCCTCTTAGTGCTCCGAATCTCCACTTGCATTTTCTACAAAAAGAGTGTTTCATAACTGCTCAATCAAAAATATATTTTATCTCTGTTAACTGAATTTACAGATCAGAAATATGTTTCACAGAATGCATCTGTGTAGTTTTTATTTGAAGATATTCTTTTTCCCAATGTAGGCCTCTTAGCGCTTAGCATGTCCAAATGCAGTTTCTACAGATAGAGTGTTTCAGAACGGCTCAATCAAAGGTAAGGTTCAACTCTGTTAGTTGAATGCACAGAACAGAAAGAATTTTCACAGAATGCTACTGTGTAGTTTATATTTGAATATATTCCTTTTTCCACTATTACCCTCTTAGCGCTCCGAATGTCCACTTGCATTTTCTACAGAAAGAGTGTTCAGAACTGCGCAATCAAAAGTATGGTTTAACTCTGTTAGCTTAATGAACATATCAGAAATAAGTTTCACACAATGCTTCTGTGTAGTTTTTATTTGAAGATATTTTTTTTCCCAATAGAGGCCTCTTAGCGCTCAGAATGTCCAATTGCAGTTTCTACAGAAAGAGTGTTTCAGAAAGGCTCAATCAAAAGTCAGGTTCAACTCTGTTAGTTGAATGCACAGAACAGAAAGAAGTTTCATACAATGCTTCTGTGTAGTTTATATTTGAATATATTCTTTTTTCCACTATTACCCACTTAGCGCTACGAATGTCCAGTTGCATTTTCTACAGACAGAGTGTTTCAAAACTGCTCAATCAAAAGTATGGTTTAACTCTGTTAGCTGAATGCTCAGATCAGAAAGAAGTTTCACAGAATGCTTAAGTGTAGTTTATATTTGAATATATTCCTTTTTCCACTACTACTCTCTTAGCGCTCCAAATGTCCAGTTGCATTTTCTACAGAAAGAGTGTTCAGATCTGCTCAATCAAAAGTATGGTTTAACTCTGTTAGCTGAATGCACAGATCAGAAAGAAGTTTCACAGAATGATTCTGTGTAGTTTATATTTGGAGACATTCCTTTTTCCACTATTACCCTCTTAGCGCTCCGAATCTCCACTTGCATTTTCTACAGAAAGAGTGTTTCAGAACGGCTCAATCAAAACTAAGGTTCAACCCTTTTAGTTGAACAAACAGAACAGAAAGAAGTTTCACACAATTCTTCTGTGTAGTTTTTATTTGTAGACATTCTTTTTCCCAATATAGGTCTCTTAGCGCTCAGAATGTCCAATTGCAGTTTCTACAGAAAGAGTGTTTCAGAACGGCTCAATCAAAAGTAAGGTTCAACTCTGTTAGTTGAATGCACAGAACAGAAAGAAGTTTCATACAATGCTTCTGTGTAGTTTATATTTGAACATATTCTTTTTTCCACTATTACCCACTTAGCGCTACGAATGTCCAGTTGCATTTTCTACAGACAGAGTGTTTCAAAACTGCTCAATCAAAAGTATGGTTTAACTCTGTTAGCTGAATGCTCAGATCAGAAAGAAGTTTCACCGAATGATTCTGTGTAGTTTATATTTGAAGACATTCCTTTTTCCACTATTACCCTCTTAGAGCTCAGAATCTCCACTTGCATTTTCTACAAAAAGAGTGTTTCATAACTGCTCAATCAAAAATATGTTTTATCTCTGTTAACTGAATTTACAGATCAGAAGTAAGTTTCACAGAATGCACCTGTGTAGTTTTTATTTGAAGATATTCTTTTTCCCAATGTAGGCCTATTAGCGCTTAGCATGTCCAATTGCAGTTTCTACAGAAAGAGTGTTTCAGAACGGCTCAATCAAAAGTAAGGTTCAACTCTGTTAGTTGAATGCACAGAACAGAAAGAATTTTCACAGAATGCTACTGTGTAGTTTGTATTTGAATATATTCCTTTTTCCACTATTACCCTCTTAGCGCTCCGAATGTCCACTTGCATTTTCTACAGAAAGAGTGTTCAGAACTGCGCAATCAAAAGTATGGTTTAACTCTGTTAGCTTAATGAACATATCAGAAATAAGTTTCACACAATGCTTCTGTGTAGTTTTTATTTGAAGATATTATTTTTCCCAATAGAGGCCTCTTAGCGCTCAGAATGTCCAATTGCAGTATTAACAGAAAGAGTGTTTCAGAAAGGCTCAATCAAAAGTAAGGTTCAACTCTGTTAGTTGAATGCACAGAACGGAAAGAAGTTTCATACAATGCTTCTGTGTAGTTTATATTTGAACATATTCTTTTTTCCACTATTACCCACTTAGTGCTACGAATGTCCAGTTGCATTTTCTACAGACAGAGTGTTTCAAAACTGCTCAATCAAAAGTATGGTTTAACTCTGTTAGCTGAATGCTCAGATCAGAAAGAAGTTTCACAGAATGCTTCTGTGTAGTTTATATTTGAATATATTCCTATTTCCACTACTACGCTCTTAGCGCTCCAAATGTCCAGTTGCATTTTCTACAGAAAGAGTGTTCAGATCTGCTCAATCAAAAATATGGTTTAACTCTGTTAGCTGAATGCACAGATCAGAAAGAAGTTTCACCGAATGATTCTGTGTAGTTTATATTGGAAGACATTCCTTTTTCCACTATTACCCACTTAGTGCTCCGAATCTCCACTTGCATTTTCTACAAAAAGAGTGTTTCATAACTGCTCAATCAAAAATATATTTTATCTCTGTTAACTGAATTTACAGATCAGAAATATGTTTCACAGAATGCATCTGTGTAGTTTTTATTTGAAGATATTCTTTTTCCCAATGTAGGCCTCTTAGCGCTTAGCATGTCCAAATGCAGTTTCTACAGATAGAGTGTTTCAGAACGGCTCAATCAAAAGTAAGGTTCAACTCTGTTAGTTGAATGCACAGAACAGAAAGTATTTTCACAGAATGCTACTGTGTAGTTTCTATTTGAATATATTCCTTTTTCCACTATTACCCTCTTAGCGCTCCGAATGTCCACTTGCATTTTCTACAGAAAGAGTGTTCAGAACTGCGCAATCAAAAGTATGGTTTAACTCTGTTAGCTTAATGAACATATCAGAAATAAGTTTCACACAATGCTTCTGTGTAGTCTTTATTTGAAGATATTATTTTTCCCAATAGAGGCCTCTTAGCGCTCAGAATGTCCAATTGCAGTTTCTACAGAAAGAGTGTTTCAGAAAGGCTCAATCAAAAGTCAGGTTCAACTCTGTTAGTTGAATGCACAGAACAGAAAGAAGTTTCATACAATGCTTCTGTGTAGTTTATATTTGAACATATTCTTTTTTCCACTATTACCCACTTAGCGCTACGAATGTCCAGTTGCATTTTCTACAGACAGAGTGTTTCAAAACTGCTCAATCAAAAGTATGGTTTAACTCTGTTAGCTGAATGCTCAGATCAGAATGAAGTTTCACAGAATGCTTCTGTGTAGTTTATATTTGAATATATTCCTTTTTCCACTACTACTCTCTTAGCGCTCCAAATGTCCAGTTGCATTTTCTACAGAAAGAGTGTTCAGATCTGCTCAATCAAAAGTATGTTTTAACTCTGTTAGCTGAATGCACAGATCAGAAAGAAGTTTCACATAATGATTCTGTGTAGTTTATATTTGGAGACATTCCTTTTTCCACTATTACCCTCTTAGCGCTCCGAATCTCCACTTGCATTTTCTACAGAAAGAGTGTTTCAGAACGGCTCAATCAAAACTAAGGTTCAACTCTTTTAGTTGAACAAACAGAACAGAAAGAAGTTTCACACAATTCTTCTGTGTAGTTTTTATTTGTAGACATTCTTTTTCCCAATATAGGCCTCTTAGCGCTCAGAATGTCCAATTGCAGTTTCTACAGAAAGAGTGTTTCAGAACGGCTCAATCAAAAGTAAGGTTCAACTCTGTTAGTTGAATGCACAGAACAGAAAGAAGTTTCATACAATGCTTCTGTGTAGTTTATATTTGAACATATTCTTTTTTCCACTATTACCCACTTAGCGCTACGAATGTCCAGTTGCATTTTCTACAGACAGAGTGTTTCAAAACTGCTCAATCAAAAGTATGGTTTAACTCTGTTAGCTGAATGCTCAGATCAGAAAGAAGTTTCACAGAATGCTTCTGTGTAGTTTATATTTGAATATATTCCTTTTTCCACTACTACGCTCTTAGCGCTCCAAATGTCCAGTTGCATTTTCTACAGAAAGAGTGTTCAGATCTGCTCAATCAAAAATATGGTTTAACTCTGTTAGCTGAATGCACAGATCAGAAAGAAGTTTCACCGAATGATTCTGTGTAGTTTATATTGGAAGACATTCCTTTTTCCACTATTACCCTCTTAGTGCTCCGAATCTCCACTTGCATTTTCTACAAAAAGAGTGTTTCATAACTGCTCAATCAAAAATATATTTTATCTCTGTTAACTGAATTTACAGATCAGAAATATGTTTCACAGAATGCATCTGTGTAGTTTTTATTTGAAGATATTCTTTTTCCCAATATAGGCCTCTTAGCGCTTAGCATGTCCAAATGCAGTTTCTACAGATAGAGTGTTTCAGAACGGCTCAATCAAAAGTAAGGTTCAACTCTGTTAGTTGAATGCACAGAACAGAAAGAATTTTCACAGAATGCTACTGTGTAGTTTATATTTGAATATATTCCTTTTTCCACTATTACCCTCTTAGCGCTCCGAATGTCCACTTGCATTTTCTACAGAAAGAGTGTTCAGAACTGCGCAATCAAAAGTATGGTTTAACTCTGTTAGCTTAATGAACATATCAGAAATAAGTTTCACACAATGCTTCTGTGTAGTTTTTATTTGAAGATATTATTTTTCTCAATAGAGGCCTCTTAGCGCTCAGAATGTCCAATTGCAGTTTCTACAGAAAGAGTGTTTCAGAAAGGCTCAATCAAAAGTAAGGTTCAAGTCTGTTAGTTGAATGCACAGAACAGAAAGAAGTTTCATACAATGCTTCTGTGTAGTTTATGTTTGAACATATTCTTTTTTCCACTATTACCCACTTAGCGCTACGAATGTCCAGTTGCATTTTCTACAGACAGAGTGTTTCAAAACTGCTCAATCAAAAGTATGGTTTAACTCTGTTAGCTGAATGCTCAGATCAGAAAGAAGTTTCACAGAATGCTTCTGTGTAGTTTATATTTGAATATATTCCTTTTTCCACTACTACTCTCTTAGCGCTCCAAATGTCCAGTTGCATTTTCTACAGAAAGAGTGTTCAGATCTGCTCAATCAAAAGTATGGTTTAACTCTGTTAGCTGAATGCACAGATCAGAAAGAAGTTTCACAGAATGATTCTGTGTAGTTTATATTTGGAGACATTCCTTTTTCCACTATTACCCTCTTAGCGCTCCGAATCTCCACTTGCATTTTCTACAGAAAGAGTGTTTCAGAACGGCTCAATCAAAACTAAGGTTCAACTCTTTTAGTTGAACAAACAGAACAGAAAGAAGTTTCACACAATTCTTCTGTGTAGTTTTTATTTGTAGACATTCTTTTTCCCAATATAGGCCTCTTAGCGCTCAGAATGTCCAATTGCAGTTTCTACAGAAAGAGTGTTTCAGAACGGCTCAATCAAAAGTAAGGTTCAACTCTGTTAGTTGAATGCACAGAACAGAAAGAAGTTTCATACAATGCTTCTGTGTAGTTTATATTTGAACATATTCTTTTTTCCACTATTACCCACTTAGCGCTACGAATGTCCAGTTGCATTTTCTACAGACAGAGTGTTTCAAAACTGCTCAATCAAAAGTATGGTTTAACACTGTTAGCTGAATGCTCAGATCAGAAAGAAGTTTCACAGAATGCTTCTGTGTAGTTTATATTTGAATATATTCCTTTTTCCACTACTACGCTCTTAGCGCTCCAAATGTCCAGTTGCATTTTCTACAGAAAGAGTGTTCAGATCTGCTCAATCAAAAGTATGGTTTAACTCTGTTAGCTGAATGCACAGATCAGAAAGAAGTTTCACCGAATGATTCTGTGTAGTTTATATTTGAAGACATTCCTTTTTCCACTATTACCCTCTTAGCGCTCCGAATCTCCACTTGCATTTTCTACAAAAAGAGTGTTTCATAACTGCTCAATCAAAAATATGTTTTATCTCTGTTAACTGAATTTACAGATCAGAAGTAAGTTTCACAGAATGCATCTGTGTAGTTTTTATTTGAAGATATTCTTTTTCCCAATGTAGGCCTCTTAGCGCTTAGCATGTCCAATTGCAGTTTCTACAGAAAGAGTGTTTCAGAACGGCTCAATCAAAAGTAAGGTTCAACTCTGTTAGTTGAATGCACAGAACAGAAAGAATTTTCACAGAATGCTACTGTGTAGTTTATATTTGAATATATTCCTTTTTCCACTATTACCCTCTTAGCGCTCCGAATGTCCACTTGCATTTTCTACAGAAAGAGTGTTCAGAACTGCGCAATCAAAAGTATGGTTTAACTCTGTTAGCTTAATGAACATATCAGAAATAAGTTTCACACAATGCTTCTGTGTAGTTTTTATTTGAAGATATTATTTTTCCCAATATAGGCCTCTTAGCGCTCAGAATGTCCAATTGCAGTTTCTACAGAAAGAGTGTTTCAGAAAGGCTCAATCAAAAGTCAGGTTCAACTCTGTTAGTTGAATGCACAGAACAGAAAGAAGTTTCATACAATGCTTCTGTGTAGTTTATATTTGAACATATTCTTTTTTCCACTATTACCCACTTAGCGCTACGAATGTCCAGTTGCATTTTCTACAGACAGAGTGTTTCAAAACTGCTCAATCAAAAGTATGGTTTAACTCTGTTAGCTGAATGCTCAGATCAGAATGAAGTTTCACAGAATGCTTCTGTGTAGTTTATATTTGAATATATTCCTTTTTCCACTACTACTCTCTTAGCGCTCCAAATGTCCAGTTGCATTTTCTACAGAAAGAGTGTTCAGATCTGCTCAATCAAAAGTATGTTTTAACTCTGTTAGCTGAATGCACAGATCAGAAAGAAGTTTCACATAATGATTCTGTGTAGTTTATATTTGGAGACATTCCTTTTTCCACTATTACCCTCTTAGCGCTCCGAATCTCCACTTGCATTTTCTACAGAAAGAGTGTTTCAGAACGGCTCAATCAAAACTAAGGTTCAACTCTTTTAGTTGAACAAACAGAACAGAAAGAAGTTTCACACAATTCTTCTGTGTAGTTTTTATTTGTAGACATTCTTTTTCCCAATATAGGCCTCTTAGCGCTCAGAATGTCCAATTGCAGTTTCTACAGAAAGAGTGTTTCAGAACGGCTCAATCAAAAGTAAGGTTCAACTCTGTTAGTTGAATGCACAGAACAGAAAGAAGTTTCATACAATGCTTCTGTGTAGTTTATATTTGAACATATTCTTTTTTCCACTATTACCCACTTAGCGCTACGAATGTCCAGTTGCATTTTCTACAGACAGAGTGTTTCAAAACTGCTCAATCAAAAGTATGGTTTAACTCTGTTAGCTGAATGCTCAGATCAGAAAGAAGTTTCACAGAATGCTTCTGTGTAGTTTATATTTGAATATATTCCTTTTTCCACTACTACGCTCTTAGCGCTCCAAATGTCCAGTTGCATTTTCTACAGAAAGAGTGTTCAGATCTGCTCAATCAAAAATATGGTTTAACTCTGTTAGCTGAATGCACAGATCAGAAAGAAGTTTCACCGAATGATTCTGTGTAGTTTATATTGGAAGACATTCCTTTTTCCACTATTACCCTCTTAGTGCTCCGAATCTCCACTTGCATTTTCTACAAAAAGAGTGTTTCATAACTGCTCAATCAAAAATATATTTTATCTCTGTTAACTGAATTTACAGATCAGAAATATGTTTCACAGAATGCATCTGTGTAGTTTTTATTTGAAGATATTCTTTTTCCCAATATAGGCCTCTTAGCGCTTAGCATGTCCAAATGCAGTTTCTACAGATAGAGTGTTTCAGAACGGCTCAATCAAAAGTAAGGTTCAACTCTGTTAGTTGAATGCACAGAACAGAAAGAATTTTCACAGAATGCTACTGTGTAGTTTATATTTGAATATATTCCTTTTTCCACTATTACCCTCTTAGCGCTCCGAATGTCCACTTGCATTTTCTACAGAAAGAGTGTTCAGAACTGCGCAATCAAAAGTATGGTTTAACTCTGTTAGCTTAATGAACATATCAGAAATAAGTTTCACACAATGCTTCTGTGTAGTTTTTATTTGAAGATATTATTTTTCTCAATAGAGGCCTCTTAGCGCTCAGAATGTCCAATTGCAGTTTCTACAGAAAGAGTGTTTCAGAAAGGCTCAATCAAAAGTAAGGTTCAAGTCTGTTAGTTGAATGCACAGAACAGAAAGAAGTTTCATACAATGCTTCTGTGTAGTTTATGTTTGAACATATTCTTTTTTCCACTATTACCCACTTAGCGCTACGAATGTCCAGTTGCATTTTCTACAGACAGAGTGTTTCAAAACTGCTCAATCAAAAGTATGGTTTAACTCTGTTAGCTGAATGCTCAGATCAGAAAGAAGTTTCACAGAATGCTTCTGTGTAGTTTATATTTGAATATATTCCTTTTTCCACTACTACTCTCTTAGCGCTCCAAATGTCCAGTTGCATTTTCTACAGAAAGAGTGTTCAGATCTGCTCAATCAAAAGTATGGTTTAACTCTGTTAGCTGAATGCACAGATCAGAAAGAAGTTTCACAGAATGATTCTGTGTAGTTTATATTTGGAGACATTCCTTTTTCCACTATTACCCTCTTAGCGCTCCGAATCTCCACTTGCATTTTCTACAGAAAGAGTGTTTCAGAACGGCTCAATCAAAACTAAGGTTCAACTCTTTTAGTTGAACAAACAGAACAGAAAGAAGTTTCACACAATTCTTCTGTGTAGTTTTTATTTGTAGACATTCTTTTTCCCAATATAGGCCTCTTAGCGCTCAGAATGTCCAATTGCAGTTTCTACAGAAAGAGTGTTTCAGAACGGCTCAATCAAAAGTAAGGTTCAACTCTGTTAGTTGAATGCACAGAACAGAAAGAAGTTTCATACAATGCTTCTGTGTAGTTTATATTTGAACATATTCTTTTTTCCACTATTACCCACTTAGCGCTACGAATGTCCAGTTGCATTTTCTACAGACAGAGTGTTTCAAAACTGCTCAATCAAAAGTATGGTTTAACACTGTTAGCTGAATGCTCAGATCAGAAAGAAGTTTCACAGAATGCTTCTGTGTAGTTTATATTTGAATATATTCCTTTTTCCACTACTACGCTCTTAGCGCTCCAAATGTCCAGTTGCATTTTCTACAGAAAGAGTGTTCAGATCTGCTCAATCAAAAGTATGGTTTAACTCTGTTAGCTGAATGCACAGATCAGAAAGAAGTTTCACCGAATGATTCTGTGTAGTTTATATTTGAAGACATTCCTTTTTCCACTATTACCCTCTTAGCGCTCCGAATCTCCACTTGCATTTTCTACAAAAAGAGTGTTTCATAACTGCTCAATCAAAAATATGTTTTATCTCTGTTAACTGAATTTACAGATCAGAAGTAAGTTTCACAGAATGCATCTGTGTAGTTTTTATTTGAAGATATTCTTTTTCCCAATGTAGGCCTCTTAGCGCTTAGCATGTCCAATTGCAGTTTCTACAGAAAGAGTGTTTCAGAACGGCTCAATCAAAAGTAAGGTTCAACTCTGTTAGTTGAATGCACAGAACAGAAAGAATTTTCACAGAATGCTACTGTGTAGTTTATATTTGAATATATTCCTTTTTCCACTATTACCCTCTTAGCGCTCCGAATGTCCACTTGCATTTTCTACAGAAAGAGTGTTCAGAACTGCGCAATCAAAAGTATGGTTTAACTCTGTTAGCTTAATGAACATATCAGAAATAAGTTTCACACAATGCTTCTGTGTAGTTTTTATTTGAAGATATTATTTTTCCCAATATAGGCCTCTTAGCGCTCAGAATGTCCAATTGCAGTTTCTACAGAAAGAGTGTTTCAGAAAGGCTCAATCAAAAGTAAGGTTCAACTCTGTTAGTTGAATGCACAGAACAGAAAGAAGTTTCATACAATGCTTCTGTGTAGTTTATATTTGAACATATTCTTTTTTCCACTATTACCCACTTAGCGCTACGAATGTCCAGTTGCATTTTCTACAGACAGAGTGTTTCAAAACTGCTCAATCAAAAGTATGGTTTAAATCTGTTAGCTGAATGCTCAGATCAGAAAGAAGTTTCACAGAATGCTTCTGTGTAGTTTATATTTGAATATATTCCTTTTTCCACTACTACTCTCTTAGCGCTCCAAATGTCCAGTTGCATTTTCTACAGAAAGAGTGTTCAGATCTGCTCAATCAAAAGTATGTTTTAACTCTGTTAGCTGAATGCACAGATCAGAAAGAAGTTTCACAGAATGATTCTGTGTAGTTTATATTTGGAGACATTCCTTTTTCCACTATTACCCTCTTAGCGCTCCGAATCTCCACTTGCATTTTCTACAGAAAGTGTGTTTCAGAACGGCTCAATCAAAACTAAGGTTCAACTCTTTTAGTTGAACAAACAGAACAGAAAGAAGTTTCACACAATTCTTCTGTGTAGTTTTTATTTGTAGACATTCTTTTTCCCAATATAGGCCTCTTAGCGCTCAGAATGTCCAATTGCAGTTTCTACAGAAAGAGTGTTTCAGAACGGCTCAATCAAAAGTAAGGTTCAACTCTGTTAGTTGAATGCACAGAACAGAAAGAAGTTTCATACAATGCTTCTGTGTAGTTTATATTTGAACATATTCTTTTTTCCACTATTACCCACTTAGCGCTACGAATGTCCAGTTGCATTTTCTACAGACAGAGTGTTTCAAAACTGCTCAATCAAAAGTATGGTTTAACACTGTTAGCTGAATGCTCAGATCAGAAAGAAGTTTCACAGAATGCTTCTGTGTAGTTTATATTTGAATATATTCCTTTTTCCACTACTACGCCCTTAGCGCTCCAAATGTCCAGTTGCATTTTCTACAGAAAGAGTGTTCAGATCTGCTCAATCAAAAGTATGGTTTAACTCTGTTAGCTGAATGCACAGATCAGAAAGAAGTTTCACCGAATGATTCTGTGTAGTTTATATTTGAAGACATTCCTTTTTCCACTATTACCCTCTTAGCGCTCCGAATCTCCACTTGCATTTTCTACAAAAAGAGTGTTTCATAACTGCTCAATCAAAAATATGTTTTACCTCTGTTAACTGAATTTACAGATCAGAAGTAAGTTTCACAGAATGCACCTGTGTAGTTTTTATTTGAAGATATTCTTTTTCCCAATGTAGGCCTCTTAGCGCTTAGCATGTCCAATTGCAGTTTCTACAGAAAGAGTGTTTCAGAACGGCTCAATCAAAAGTAAGGTTCAACTCTGTTAGTTGAATGCACAGAACAGAAAGAATTTTCACAGAATGCTACTGTGTAGTTTATATTTGAATATATTCCTTTTTCCACTATTACCCTCTTATCGCTCCGAATGTCCACTTGCATTTTCTACAGAAAGAGTGTTCAGAACTGCGCAATCAAAAGTATGGTTTAACTCTGTTAGCTTAATGAACATATCAGAAATAAGTTTCACACAATGCTTCTGTGTAGTTTTTATTTGAAGATATTATTTTTCCCAATATAGGCCTCTTAGCGCTCAGAATGTCCAATTGCAGTTTCTACAGAAAGAGTGTTTCAGAAAGGCTCAATCAAAAGTAAGGTTCAACTCTGTTAGTTGAATGCACAGAACAGAAAGAAGTTTCATACAATGCTTCTGTGTAGTTTATATTTGAACATATTCTTTTTTCCACTATTACCCACTTAGCGCTACGAATGTCCAGTTGCATTTTCTACAGACAGAGTGTTTCAAAACTGCTCAATCAAAAGTATGGTTTAACTCTGTTAGCTGAATGCTCAGATCAGAAAGAAGTTTCACAGAATGCTTCTGTGTAGTTTATATTTGAATATATTCCTTTTTCCACTACTACTCTCTTAGCGCTCCAAATGTCCAGTTGCATTTTCTACAGAAAGAGTGTTCAGATCTGCTCAATCAAAAGTATGGTTTAACTCTGTTAGCTGAATGCACAGATCAGAAAGAAGTTTCACAGAATGATTCTGTGTAGTTTATATTTGGAGACATTCCTTTTTCCACTATTACCCTCTTAGCGCTCCGAATCTCCACTTGCATTTTCTACAGAAAGAGTGTTTCAGAACGGCTCAATCAAAACTAAGGTTCAACTCTTTTAGTTGAACAAACAGAACAGAAAGAAGTTTCACACAATTCTTCTGTGTAGTTTTTATTTGTAGACATTCTTTTTCCCAATATAGGCCTCTTAGCGCTCAGAATGTCCAATTGCAGTTTCTACAGAAAGAGTGTTTCAGAACGGCTCAATCAAAAGTAAGGTTCAACTCTGTTAGTTGAATGCACAGAACAGAAAGAAGTTTCATACAATTCTTCTGTGTAGTTTATATTTGAACATATTCTTTTTTCCACTATTACCCACTTAGCGCTACGAATGTCCAGTTGCATTTTCTACAGACAGAGTGTTTCAAAACTGCTCAATCAAAAGTATGGATTAACACTGTTAGCTGAATGCTCAGATCAGAAAGAAGTTTCACAGAATGCTTCTGTGTAGTTTATATTTGAATATATTCCTTTTTCCACTACTACGCTCTTAGCGCTCCAAATGTCCAGTTGCATTTTCTACAGAAAGAGTGTTCAGATCTGCTCAATCAAAAGTATTGTTTAACTCTGTTAGCTGAATGCACAGATCAGAAAGAAGTTTCACCGAATGATTCTGTGTAGTTTATATTTGAAGACATTCCTTTTTCCACTATTACCCTCTTAGCGCTCCGAATCTCCACTTGCATTTTCTACAAAAAGAGTGTTTCATAACTGCTCAATCAAAAATATGTTTTATCTCTGTTAACTGAATTTACAGATCAGAAATAAGTTTCACAGAATGCATCTGTGTAGTTTTTATTTGAAGATATTCTTTTTCCCAATGTAGGCCTCTTAGCGCTTAGCATGTCCAATTGCAGTTTCTACAGAAAGAGTGTTTCAGAACGGCTCAATCAAAAGTAAGGTTCAACTCTGTTAGTTGAATGCACAGAACAGAAAGAATTTTCACAGAATGCTACTGTGTAGTTTATATTTGAATATATTCCTTTTTCCACTATTACCCTCTTAGCGCTCCGAATGTCCACTTGCATTTTCTACAGAAAGAGTGTTCAGAACTGCGCAATCAAAAGTATGGTTTAACTCTGTTAGCTTAATGAACATATCAGAAATAAGTTTCACACAATGCTTCTGTGTAGTTTTTATTTGAAGATATTATTTTTCCCAATATAGGCCTCTTAGCGCTCAGAATGTCCAATTGCAGTTTCTACAGAAAGAGTGTTTCAGAAAGGCTCAATCAAAAGTCAGGTTCAACTCTGTTAGTTGAATGCACAGAACAGAAAGAAGTTTCATACAATGCTTCTGTGTAGTTTATATTTGAACATATTCTTTTTTCCACTATTACCCACTTAGCGCTACGAATGTCCAGTTGCATTTTCTACAGACAGAGTGTTTCAAAACTGCTCAATCAAAAGTATGGTTTAACTCTGTTAGCTGAATGCTCAGATCAGAAAGAAATATCACAGAATGCTTCTGTGTAGTTTATATTTGAATATATTCCTTTTTCCACTACTACTCTCTTAGCGCCCCAAATGTCCAGTTGCATTTTCTACAGAAAGAGTGTTCAGATCTGCTCAATCAAAAGTATGGTTTAACTCTGTTAGCTGAATGCACAGATCAGAAAGAAGTTTCACAGAATGATTCTGTGTAGTTTATATTTGGAGACATTCCTTTTTCCACTATTACCCTCTTAGCGCTCCGAATCTCCACTTGCATTTTCTACAGAAAGAGTGTTTCAGAACGGCTCAATCAAAACTAAGGTTCAACTCTTTTAGTTGAACAAACAGAACAGAAAGAAGTTTCACACAATTCTTCTGTGTAGTTTTTATTTGTAGACATTCTTTTTCCCAATATAGGCCTCTTAGCGCTCAGAATGTCCAATTGCAGTTTCTACAGAAAGAGTGTTTCAGAACGGCTCAATCAAAAGTACGGTTCAACTCTGTTAGTTGAATGCACAGAACAGAAAGAAGTTTCATACAATGCTTCTGTGTAGTTTATATTTGAACATATTCTTTTTTCCACTATTACCCACTTAGCGCTACGAATGTCCAGTTGCATTTTCTACAGACAGAGTGTTTCAAAACTGCTCAATCAAAAGTATGGTTTAACTCTGTTAGCTGAATGCTCAGATCAGAAAGAAGTTTCACAGAATGCTTCTGTGTAGTTTATATTTGAATATATTCCTTTTTCCACTACTACGCTCTTAGCGCTCCAAATGTCCAGTTGCATTTTCTACAGAAAGAGTGTTCAGATCTGCTCAATCAAAAGTATGTTTAACTCTTTTAGCTGAATGCACAGATCAGAAAGAAGTTTCACCGAATGATTCTGTGTAGTTTATATTTGAAGACATTCCTTTTTCCACTATTACCCTCTTAGCGCTCCGAATCTCCACTTGCATTTTCTACAAAAAGAGTGTTTCATAACTGCTCAATCAAAAATATGTTTTATCTGTGTTAACTGAATTTACAGATCAGAAATAAGTTTCACAGAATGCATCTGTGTAGTTTTTATTTGAAGATATTCTTTTTCCCAATGTAGGCCTCTTAGCGCTTAGCATGTCCAATTGCAGTTTCTACAGAAAGAGTGTTTCAGAACGGCTCAATCAAAAGTAAGGTTCAACTCTGTTAGTTGAATGCACAGAACAGAAAGAATTTTCACAGAATGCTACTGTGTAGTTTATATTTGAATATATTCCTTTTTCCACTATTACCCTCTTAGCGCTCCGAATGTCCACTTGCATTTTCTACAGAAAGAGTGTTCAGAACTGCGCAATCAAAAGTATGGTTTAACTCTGTTAGCTTAATGAACATATCAGAAATAAGTTTCACACAATGCTTCTGTGTAGTTTTTATTTGAAGATATTATTTTTCCCAATAGAGGCCTCTTAGCGCTCAGAATGTCCAATTGCAGTTTCTACAGAAAGAGTGTTTCAGAAAGGCGCAATCAAAAGTCAGGTTCAACTCTGTTAGTTGAATGCACAGAACAGAAAGAAGTTTCATACAATGCTTCTGTGTAGTTTATATTTGAACATATTCTTTTTTCCACTATTACACACTTAGCGCTACGAATGTCCAGTTGCATTTTCTACAGACAGAGTGTTTCAAAACTGCTCAATCAAAAGTATGGTTTAACTCTGTTAGCTGAATGCTCAGATCAGAAAGAAATTTCACAGAATGCTTCTGTGTAGTTTATATTTGAATATATTCCTTTTTCCACTACTACTCTCTTAGCGCTACAAATGTCCAGTTGCATTTTCTACAGAAAGAGTGTTCAGATCTGCTCAATCAAAAGTATGGTTTAACTCAGTTAGCTGAATGCACAGATCAGAAAGAAGTTTCACAGAATGATTCTGTGTAGTTTATATTTGGAGACATTCCTTTTTCCACTATTACCCTCTTAGCGCTCCGAATCTCCACTTGCATTTTCTACAGAAAGATTGTTTCAGAACGGCTCAATCAAAACTAAGGTTCAACTCTTTTATTTGAACAAACAGAACAGAAAGGAGTTTCACACAATTCTTCTGTGTAGTTTTTATTTGTAGACATTCTTTTTCCCAATATAGGCCTCTTAGCGCTCAGAATGTCCAATTGCAGTTTCTACAGAAAGAGTGTTTCAGAACGGCTCAATCAAAAATAAGGTTCAACTCTGTTAGTTGAATGCACAGAACAGAAAGAAGTTTCATACAATGCTTCTGTGTAGTTTATATTTGAACATATTTTTTTTCCACTATTACCCACTTAGCGCTACGAATGTCCAGTTGCATTTTCTACAGACAGAGTGTTTCAAAACTGCTCAATCAAAAGTATGGTTTAATTCTGTTAGCTGAATGCTCAGATCAGAAAGAAGTTTCACAGAATGCTTCTGTGTAGTTTCTATTTGAATATATTACTTTTTCCACTACTACGCTCTTAGCGCTCCAAATGTCCAGTTGCATTTTCTACAGAAAGAGTGTTCAGATCTGCTCAATCAAAAGTATGGTTTAACTCTGTTAGCTGAATGCACAGATCAGAAAGAAGTTTCACCGAATGATTCTGTGTAGTTTATATTTGAAGACATTCCTTTTTCCACTATTACCTTCTTAGCGCTCTGAATCTCCACTTGCATTTTCTACAAAAAGAGTGTTTCATAACTGCTCAATCAAAAATATGTTTTATCTCTGTTAACTGAATTTACAGATAAGAAATAAGTTTCACAGAATGCATCTGTGTAGTTTTTATTTGAAGATATTCTTTTTCCCAATGTAGGCCTATTAGCGCTTAGCATGTCCAATTGCAGTTTCTACAGAAAGAGTGTTTCAGAACGGCTCAATCAAAAGTAAGGTTCAACTCTGTTAGTTGAATGCACAGAACAGAAAGAATTTTCACAGAATGCTACTGTGTAGTTTATATTTGAATACATTCCTTTTTCCACTATTACCCTCTTAGCGCTCCGAATGTCCACTTGCATTTTCTACAGAAAGAGTGTTCAGAACTGCTCAATCAAAAGTATGGTTTAACTCTGTTAGCTTAATGAACATATCAGAAATAAGTTTCACACAATGCTTCTGTGTAGTTTTTATTTGAAGATATTATTTTACCCAATAGAGGCCTCTTAGCGCTCAGAATGTCCAATTGCAGTTTCTACAGAAAGAGTGTTTCAGAAAGGCTCAATCAAAAGTCAGGTTCAACTCTGTTAGTTGAATGCACAGAACAGAAAGAAGTTTCATACAATGCTTCTGTGTAGTTTATATTTGAACATAATCTTTTTTCCACTATTACCCACTTAGCGCTACGAATGTCCAGTTGCATTTTCTACAGACAGAGTGTTTCAAAACTGCTCAATCAAAAGTATGGTTTAACTCTGTTAGCTGAATGCTCAGATCAGAAAGAAATTTCACAGAATGCTTCTGTGTAGTTTATATTTGAATATATTCCTTTTTCCACTACTACTCTCTTAGCGCTCCAAATGTCCAGTTGCATTTTCTACAGAAAGAGTGTTCAGATCTGCTCAATCAAAGGTATGGTTTAACTCTGTTAGCTGAATGCACAGATCAGAAAGAAGTTTCACAGAATGCTTCTGTGTAGTTTATATTTGAATATATTCCTTTTTCCACTACTACGCTCTTAGCGCTCCAAATGTCCAGTTGCATTTTCTACAGAAAGAGTGTTCAGATCTGCTCAATCAAAAGTATGGTTTAACTCTGTTAGCTGAATGCACAGATCAGAAAGAAGTTTCACCGAATGATTCTGTGTAGTTTATATTTGAAGACATTCCTTTTTCCACTATTACCCTCTTAGCGCTCCGAATCTCCACTTGCATTTTCTACAAAAAGAGTGTTTCATAACTGCTCAATCAAAAATATGTTTTATCTCTGTTAACTGAATTTACAGATCAGAAATAAGTTTCACAGAATGCATCTGTGTAGTTTTTATTTGAAGATATTCTTTTTCCCAATGTAGGCCTCTTAGCGCTTAGCATGTCCAATTGCAGTTTCTACAGAAAGAGTGTTTCAGAACGGCTCAATCAAAAGTAAGGTTCAACTCTGTTAGTTGAATGCACAGAACAGAAAGAATTTTCACAGAATGCTACTGTGTAGTTTATATTTGAATATATTCCTTTTTCCACTATTACCCTCTTAGCGCTCCGAATGTCCACTTGCATTTTCTACAGAAAAAGTGTTCAGAACTGCGCAATCAAAAGTATGGTTTAACTCTGTTAGCTTAATGAACATATCAGAAATAAGTTTCACACAATGCTTCTGTGTAGTTTTTATTTGAAGATATTATTTTTCCCAATATAGGCCTCTTAGCGCTCAGAATTTCCAATTGCAGTTTCTACAGAAAGAGTGTTTCAGAAAGGCTCAATCAAAAGTAAGGTTCAACTCTGTTAGTTGAATGCACAGAACAGAAAGAAGTTTCATACTATGCTTCTGTGTAGTTTATATTTGAACATATTCTTTTTTCCACTATTACCCACTTAGCGCTACGAATGTCCAGTTGCATTTTCTACAGACAGAGTGTTTCAAAACTGCTCAATCAAAAGTATGGTTTAACTCTGTTAGCTGAATGCTCAGATCAGAAAGAAATTTCACAGAATGCTTCTGTGTAGTTTATATTTGAATATATTCCTTTTTCCACTACAACACTCTTAGCGCTCCAAATGTCCAGTTGCATTTTCTACAGAAAGAGTGTTCAGATCTGCTCAATCAAAAGTATGGTTTAACTCTGTTAGCTGAATGCACAGATCAGAAAGAAGTTTCACAGAATGATTCTGTGTAGTTTATATTTGGAGACATTCCTTTTTCCACTATTACCCTCTTAGCGCTCCGAATCTCCACTTGCATTTTCTACAGAAAGAGTGTTTCAGAACGGCTCAATCAAAACTATGGTTCAACTCTATTAGTTGAACAAACAGAACAGAAAGAAGTTTCACACAATTCTTCTGTGTAGTTTTTATTTGTAGACATTCTTTTTCCCAATATAGGCCTCTTAGCGCTCAGAATGTCCAATTGCAGTTTCTACAGAAAGAGTGTTTCAGAACGGCTCAATCAAAAGTAAGGTTCAACTCTGTTAGTTGAATGCACAGAACAGAAAGAAGTTTCATACAATGCTTCTGTGTAGTTTATATTTGAACATATTCTTTTTTCCACTATTACCCACTTAGCGCTACGAATGTCCAGTTGCATTTTCTACAGACAGAGTGTTTCAAAACTGCTCAATCAAAAGTATGGTTTAACTCTGTTAGCTGAATGCTCAGATCAGAAAGAAGTTTCACAGATTGCTTCTGTGTAGTTTATATTTGAATATATTCCTTTTTCCACTACTACACTCTTAGCGCTCCAAATGTCCAGTTGCATTTTCTACAGAAAGAGTGTTCAGATCTGCTCAATCAAAAGTATGGTTTAACTCTGTTAGCTGAATGCACAGATCAGAAAGAAGTTTCACCGAATGATTCTGTGTAGTTTATATTTGAAGACATTCCTTTTTCCACTATTACCCCCTTAGTGCTCCGAATCTCCACTTGCATTTTCTACAAAAAGAGTGTTTCATAACTGCTCAATCAAAAATATGTTTTATCTCTGTTAACTGAATTTACAGATCAGAAATAAGTTTCACAGAATGCATCTGTGTAGTTTTTATTTGAAGATATTCTTTTTCCCAATGTAGGCCTCTTAGCGCTTAGCATGTCCAATTGCAGTTTCTACAGAAAGAGTGTTTCAGAACGGCTCAATCCAAAGTAAGGTTCAACTCTGTTAGTTGAATGCACAGAACAGAAAGTATTTTCACAGAATGCTACTGTGTAGTTTATATTTGAATATATTCCTTTTTCCACTATTACCCTCTTAGCGCTCCGAATGTCCACTTGCATTTTCTACAGAAAGAGTGTTCAGAACTGCGCAATCAAAAGTATGGTTTAACTCTGTTAGCTTAATGAACATATCAGAAATAAGTTTCACACAATGCTTCTGTGTAGTTTTTATTTGAAGATATTATTTTTCCCAATATAGGCCTCTTAGCGCTCAGAATGTCCAATTGCAGTTTCTACAGAAAGAGTGTTTCAGAAAGGCTCAATCAAAAGTAAGGTTCAACTCTGTTAGTTGAATGCACAGAACAGAAAGAAGTTTCATACAATGCTTCTGTGTAGTTTATATTTGAACATATTCTTTTTTCCACTATTACCCACTTAGCGCTACGAATGTCCAGTTGCATTTTCTACAGACAGAGTGTTTCAAAACTACTCAATCAAAAGTATGGTTTAACTCTGTTAGCTGAATGCTCAGATCAGAAAGAAGTTTCACAGAATGCTTCTGTGTAGTTTATATTTGAATATATTCCTTTTTCCACTACTACTCTCTTAGCGCTCCAAATGTCCAGTTGCATTTTCTACAGAAAGAGTGTTCAGATCTGCTCAATCAAAAGTATGGTTTAACTCTGTTAGCTGAATGCACAGATCAGAAAGAAGTTTCACAGAATGATTCTGTGTAGTTTATATTTGGAGACATTCCTTTTTCCACTATTACCCTCTTAGCGCTCCGAATCTCCACTTGCATTTTCTACAGAAAGAGTGTTTCAGAACGGCTCAATCAAAACTAAGGTTCAACTCTTTTAGTTGAACAAACAGAACAGAAAGAAGTTTCACACAATTCTTCTGTGTAGTTTTTATTTGTAGACATTCTTTTTCCCAATATAGGCCTCTTAGCGCTCAGAATGTCCAATTGCAGTTTCTACAGAAAGAGTGTTTCAGAACGGCTCAATCAAAAGTAAGGTTCAACTCTGTTAGTTGAATGCACAGAACAGAAAGAAGTTTCATACAATGCTTCTGTGTAGTTTATATTTGAACATATTCTTTTTTCCACTATTACCCACTTAGCGCTATGAATGTCCAGTTGCATTTTCTACAGACAGAGTGTTTCAAAACTGCTCAATCAAAAGTATGGTTTAACTCTGTTAGCTGAATGCTCAGATCAGAAAGAAGTTTCACAGAATGCTTCTGTGTAGTTTATATTTGAATATATTCCTTTTTCCACTACTACGCTCTTAGCGCTCCAAATGTCCAGTTGCATTTTTACAGAAAGAGTGTTCAGATCTGCTCAATCAAAAGTATGGTTTAACTCTGTTAGCTGAATGCACAGATCAGAAAGAAGTTTCACCGAATGATTCTGTGTAGTTTATATTTGAAGACATTCCTTTTTCCACTATTACCCTCTTAGCGCTCCGAATCTCCACTTGCATTTTCTACAAAAAGAGTGTTTCATAACTGCTCAATCAAAAATATGTTTTATCTCTGTTAACTGAATTTACAGATCAGAAATAAGTTTCACAGAATGCATCTGTGTAGTTTTTATATGAAGATATTCTTTTTCCCAATGTAGGCCTCTTAGCGCTTAGCATGTCCAATTGCAGTTTCTACAGAAAGAGTGTTTCAGAACGGCTCAATCAAAAGTAAGGTTCAACTCTGTTATTTGAATGCACGGAACAGAAAGAATTTTCACAGAATGCTACTGTGTAGTTTATATTTGAATGTATTCCTTTTTCCACTATTACCCTCTTAGCGCTCCGAATGTCCACTTGCATTTTCTACAGAAAGAGTGTTCAGAACTGCGCAATCAAAAGTATGGTTTAACTCTGTTAGCTTAATGAACATATCAGAAATAAGTTTCACACAATGCTTCTGTGTAGTTTTTATTGGAAGATATTATTTTTCCCAATATAGGCCTCTTAGCGCTCAGAATGTCCAATTGCAGTTTTAACAGAAAGAGTGTTTCAGAAAGGCTCAATCAAAAGTAAGGTTCAACTCTGTTAGTTGAATGCACAGAACAGAAAGAAGTTTCATACAATGCTTCTGTGTAGTTTATATTTGAACATATTCTTTTTTCCACTATTACCCACTTAGCGCTACGAATGTCCAGTTGCATTTTCTACAGACAGAGTGTTTCAAAACTGCTCAATCAAAAGTATGGTTTAACTCTGTTAGCTGAATGCTCAGATCAGAAAGAAGTTTCACAGAATGCTTCTGTGTAGTTTATATTTGAATATATTCCTTTTTCCACTACTACTCTCTTAGCGCTCCAAATGTCCAGTTGCATTTTCTACAGAAAGAGTGTTCAGATCTGCTCAATCAAAAGTATGGTTTAACACTGTTAGCTGAATTCACAGATCAGAAAGAAGTTTCACAGAATGATTCTTTGTAGTTTATATTTGGAGACATTCCTTTTTCCACTATTACCCTCTTAGCGCTCCGAATCTCCACTTGCATTTTCTACAGAAAGAGTGTTTCAGAACGGCTCAATCAAAACTAAGGTTCAACTCTTTTAGTTGAACAAACAGAACAGAAAGTAGTTTCACACAATTCTTCTGTGTAGTTTTTATTTGTAGACATTCTTTTTCCCAATATAGGCCTCTTAGCGCTCAGAATGTCCAATTGCAGTTTCTACAGAAAGAGTGTTTCAGAACGGCTCAATCAAAAGTAAGGTTCAACTCTGTTAGTTGAATGAACAGAACAGAAAGAAGTTTCATACAATGCTTCTGTGTAGTTTATATTTGAAAATATTCTTTTTTCCACTATTACCCACTTAGCGCTATGAATGTCCTGTTGCATTTTCTACAGACAGAGTGTTTCAAAACTGCTCAATCAAAAGTATGGTTTAACTCTGTTAGCTGAATGCTCAGATCAGAAAGAAGTTTCACAGAATGCTTCTGTGTAGTTTATATTTGAATATATTCCTTTTTCCACTACTACGCTCTTATCGCTCAAATGTCCAGTTGCATTTTCTACAGAAAGAGTGTTCAGATCTGCTCAATCAAAAGTATGGTTTAACTCTGTTAGCTGAATGCACAGATCAGAAAGAAGTTTCACCGAATGATTCTGTGTAGTTTATATTTGAAGACATTCCTTTTTCCACTATTACCTTCTTAGCGCTCCGAATCTCCACTTGCATTTTCTACAAAAAGAGTGTTTCATAACTGCTCAATCAAAAATATGTTTTATCTCTGTTAACTGAATTTACAGATCAGAAATAAGTTTCACAGAATGCATCTGTGTACTTTTTATTTGAAGATATTCTTTTTCCCAATGTAGGCCTCTTAGCGCTTAGCATGTCCAATTGCAGTTTCTACAGAAAGAGTGTTTCAGAACGGCTCAATCAAAAGTAAGGTTCAACTCTGTTAGTTGAATGCACAGAAAAGAAAGAATTTTCACAGAATGCTACTGTGTAGTTTATATTAGAATATATTCCTTTTTCCACTATTACCCTCTTAGCGCTCCGAATGTAAACTTGCATTTTCTACAGAAAGAGTGTTCAGAACTGCGCAATCAAAAGTATGGTTTAACTCTGCTAGCTTAATGAACATATCAGAAATAAGTTTCACAGAATGCATCTGTGTAGTTTTTATTTGAAGATATTCTTTTTCCCAATGTAGGCCTCTTAGCGCTTAGCATGTCCAATTGCAGTTTCTACAGAAAGAGTGTTTCAGAACGGCTCAATCCAAAGTAAGGTTCAACTCTGTTAGTTGAATGCACAGAACAGAAAGTATTTTCACAGAATGCTACTGTGTAGTTTATATTTGAATATATTCCTTTTTCCACTATTACCCTCTTAGCGCTCCGAATGTCCACTTGCATTTTCTACAGAAAGAGTGTTCAGAACTGCGCAATCAAAAGTATGGTTTAACTCTGTTAGCTTAATGAACATATCAGAAATAAGTTTCACACAATGCTTCTGTGTAGTTTTTATTTGAAGATATTATTTTTCCCAATATAGGCCTCTTAGCGCTCAGAATGTCCAATTGCAGTTTCTACAGAAAGAGTGTTTCAGAAAGGCTCAATCAAAAGTAAGGTTCAACTCTGTTAGTTGAATGCACAGAACAGAAAGAAGTTTCATACAATGCTTCTGTGTAGTTTATATTTGAACATATTCTTTTTTCCACTATTACCCACTTAGCGCTACGAATGTCCAGTTGCATTTTCTACAGACAGAGTGTTTCAAAACTGCTCAATCAAAAGTATGGTTTAACTCTGTTAGCTGAATGCTCAGATCAGAAAGAAGTTTCACAGAATGCTTCTGTGTAGTTTATATTTGAATATATTCCTTTTTCCACTACTACTCTCTTAGCGCTCCAAATGTCCAGTTGCATTTTCTACAGAAAGAGTGTTCAGATCTGCTCAATCAAAAGTATGGTTTAACTCTGTTAGCTGAATGCACAGATCAGAAAGAAGTTTCACAGAATGATTCTGTGTAGTTTATATTTGGAGACATTCCTTTTTCCACTATTACCCTCTTAGCGCTCCGAATCTCCACTTGCATTTTCTACAGAAAGAGTGTTTCAGAACGGCTCAATCAAAACTAAGGTTCAACTCTTTTAGTTGAACAAACAGAACAGAAAGAAGTTTCACACAATTCTTCTGTGTAGTTTTTATTTGTAGACATTCTTTTTCCCAATATAGGCCTCTTAGCGCTCAGAATGTCCAATTGCAGTTTCTACAGAAAGAGTGTTTCAGAACGGCTCAATCAAAAGTAAGGTTCAACTCTGTTAGTTGAATGCACAGAACAGAAAGAAGTTTCATACAATGCTTCTGTGTAGTTTATATTTGAACATATTCTTTTTTCCACTATTACCCACTTAGCGCTATGAATGTCCAGTTGCATTTTCTACAGACAGAGTGTTTCAAAACTGCTCAATCAAAAGTATGGTTTAACTCTGTTAGCTGAATGCTCAGATCAGAAAGAAGTTTCACAGAATGCTTCTGTGTAGTTTATATTTGAATATATTCCTTTTTCCACTACTACGTTCTTAGCGCTCCAAATGTCCAGTTGCATTTTCTACAGAAAGAGTGTTCAGATCTGCTCAATCAAAAGTATGGTTTAACTCTGTTAGCTGAATGCACAGATCAGAAAGAAGTTTCACCGAATGATTCTGTGTAGTTTATATTTGAAGACATTCCTTTTTCCACTATTACCCTCTTAGCGCTCCGAATCTCCACTTGCATTTTCTACAAAAAGAGTGTTTCATAACTGCTCAATCAAAAATATGTTTTATCTCTGTTAACTGAATTTACAGATCAGAAATAAGTTTCACAGAATGCATCTGTGTAGTTTTTATATGAAGATATTCTTTTTCCCAATGTAGGCCTCTTAGCGCTTAGCATGTCCAATTGCAGTTTCTACAGAAAGAGTGTTTCAGAACGGCTCAATCAAAAGTAAGGTTCAACTCTGTTATTTGAATGCACGGAACAGAAAGAATTTTCACAGAATGCTACTGTGTAGTTTATATTTGAATGTATTCCTTTTTCCACTATTACCCTCTTAGCGCTCCGAATGTCCACTTGCATTTTCTACAGAAAGAGTGTTCAGAACTGCGCAATCAAAAGTATGGTTTAACTCTGTTAGCTTAATGAACATATCAGAAATAAGTTTCACACAATGCTTCTGTGTAGTTTTTATTGGAAGATATTATTTTTCCCAATATAGGCCTCTTAGCGCTCAGAATGTCCAATTGCAGTTTTAACAGAAAGAGTGTTTCAGAAAGGCTCAATCAAAAGTAAGGTTCAACTCTGTTAGTTGAATGCACAGAACAGAAAGAAGTTTCATACAATGCTTCTGTGTAGTTTATATTTGAACATATTCTTTTTTCCACTATTACCCACTTAGCGCTACGAATGTCCAGTTGCATTTTCTACAGACAGAGTGTTTCAAAACTGCTCAATCAAAAGTATGGTTTAACTCTGTTAGCTGAATGCTCAGATCAGAAAGAAGTTTCACAGAATGCTTCTGTGTAGTTTATATTTGAATATATTCCTTTTTCCACTACTACTCTCTTAGCGCTCCAAATGTCCAGTTGCATTTTCTACAGAAAGAGTGTTCAGATCTGCTCAATCAAAAGTATGGTTTAACACTGTTAGCTGAATTCACAGATCAGAAAGAAGTTTCACAGAATGATTCTTTGTAGTTTATATTTGGAGACATTCCTTTTTCCACTATTACCCTCTTAGCGCTTCGAATCTCCACTTGCATTTTCTACAGAAAGAGTGTTTCAGAACGGCTCAATCAAAACTAAGGTTCAACTCTTTTAGTTGAACAAACAGAACAGAAAGTAGTTTCACACAATTCTTCTGTGTAGTTTTTATTTGTAGACATTCTTTTTCCCAATATAGGCCTCTTAGCGCTCAGAATGTCCAATTGCAGTTTCTACAGAAAGAGTGTTTCAGAACGGCTCAATCAAAAGTAAGGTTCAACTCTGTTAGTTGAATGAACAGAACAGAAAGAAGTTTCATACAATGCTTCTGTGTAGTTTATTTTTGAAAATATTCTTTTTTCCACTATTACCCACTTAGCGCTATGAATGTCCTGTTGCATTTTCTACAGACAGAGTGTTTCAAAACTGCTCAATCAAAAGTATGGTTTAACTCTGTTAGCTGAATGCTCAGATCAGAAAGAAGTTTCACAGAATGCTTCTGTGTAGTTTATATTTGAATATATTCCTTTTTCCACTACTACGCTCTTATCGCTCAAATGTCCAGTTGCATTTTCTACAGAAAGAGTGTTCAGATCTGCTCAATCAAAAGTATGGTTTAACTCTGTTAGCTGAATGCACAGATCAGAAAGAAGTTTCACCGAATGATTCTGTGTAGTTTATATTTGAAGACATTCCTTTTTCCACTATTACCTTCTTAGCGCTCCGAATCTCCACTTGCATTTTCTACAAAAAGAGTGTTTCATAACTGCTCAATCAAAAATATGTTTTATCTCTGTTAACTGAATTTACAGATCAGAAATAAGTTTCACAGAATGCATCTGTGTACTTTTTATTTGAAGATATTCTTTTTCCCAATGTAGGCCTCTTAGCGCTTAGCATGTCCAATTGCAGTTTCTACAGAAAGAGTGTTTCAGAACGGCTCAATCAAAAGTAAGGTTCAACTCTGTTAGTTGAATGCACAGAAAAGAAAGAATTTTCACAGAATGCTACTGTGTAGTTTATATTAGAATATATTCCTTTTTCCACTATTACCCTCTTAGCGCTCCGAATGTAAACTTGCATTTTCTACAGAAAGAGTGTTCAGAACTGCGCAATCAAAAGTATGGTTTAACTCTGCTAGCTTAATGAACATATCAGAAATAAGTTTCACACAATGCTTCTGTGTAGTTTTTATTGGAAGATATTATTTTTCCCAATATAAGCCTCTTAGCGCTCAGAATGTCCAATTGCAGTTTCTACAGAAAGAGTGTTTCAGAAAGGCTCAATCAAAAGTAAGGTTCAACTCTGTTAGTTGAATGCACAGAACAGAAAGAAGTTTCATACAATGCTTCTGTGTAGTTTATATTTGAACATATTCTTTTTTCCACTATTACCCACTTAGCGCTACGAATGTCCAGTTGCATTTTCTACAGACAGAGTGTTTCAAAACTGCTCAATCAAAAGTATGGTTTAACTCTGTTAGCTGAATGCTCAGATCAGAATGAAGTTTCACAGAATGCTTCTGTGTAGTTTATATTTGAATATATTCCTTTTTCCACTACTACTCTCTTAGCGCTCCAAATGTCCAGTTGCATTTTCTACAGAAAGAGTGTTCAGATCTGCTCAATCAAAAGTATGGTTTAACTCTGTTAGCTGAATGCACAGATCAGAAAGAAGTTTCACAGAATGATTCTGTGTAGTTTATATTTGGAGACATTCCTTTTTCCACTATTACCCTCTTAGCGCTCCGAATCTCCACTTGCATTTTCTACAGAAAGAGTGTTTCAGAACGGCTCAATCAAAACTAAGGTTCAAATCTTTTAGTTGAACAAACAGAACAGAAAGAAGTTTCACACAATTCTTCTGTGTAGTTTTTATTTGTAGACATTCTTTTTCCCAATATAGGCCTCTTAGCGCTCAGAATGTCCAATTGCAGTTTTAACAGAAAGAGTGTTTCAGAAAGGCTCAATCAAAAGTAAGGTTCAACTCTGTTAGTTGAATGCACAGAACAGAAAGTAGTTTCATACAATGCTTCTGTGTAGTTTATATTTGAACATATTCTTTTTTCCACTATTACCCACTTAGCGCTACGAATGTCCAGTTGCATTTTCTACAGACAGAGTGTTTCAAAACTGCTCAATCAAAAGTATGGTTTAACTCTGTTAGCTGAATGCTCAGATCAGAAAGAAGTTTCACAGAATGCTTCTGTGTAGTTTATATTTGAATATATTCCTTTTTCCACTACTACTCTCTTAGCGCTCCAAATGTCCAGTTGCATTTTCTACAGAAAGAGTGTTCAGATCTGCTCAATCAAAAGTATGGTTTAACACTGTTAGCTGAATTCACAGATCAGAAAGAAGTTTCACAGAATTATTCTGTGTAGTTTATATTTGGAGACATTCCTTTTTCCACTATTACCCTCTTAGCGCTCCGAATCTCCACTTGCATTTTCTACAGAAAGAGTGTTTCAGAACGGCTCAATCAAAACTAAGGTTCAAATCTTTTAGTTGAACAAACAGAACAGAAAGAAGTTTCACCCAATTCTTCTGTGTAGTTTTTATTTGTAGACATTCTTTTTCCCAGTATAGGCCTCTTAGCGCTCAGAATGTCCAATTGCAGTTTCTACAGAAAGAGTGTTTCAGAACGGCTCAATCAAAAGTAAGGTTCAACTCTGTTAGTTGAATGAACAGAACAGAAAGAAGTTTCATACAATGCTTCTGTGTAGTTTATATTTGAACATATTCTTTTTTCCACTATTACCCACTTAGCGCTATGAATGTCCTGTTGCATTTTCTACAGACAGAGTGTTTCAAAACTGCTGAATCAAAAGTATGGTTTAACTCTGTTAGCTGAATGCTCAGATCAGAAAGAAGTTTCACAGAATGCTTCTGTGTAGTTTATATTTGAATATATTCCTTTTTCCACTACTACGCTCTTAGCGCTCCAAATGTCCAGTTGCATTTTCTACAGAAAGAGTGTTCAGATCTGCTCAATCAAAAGTGTGGTTTAACTCTGTTAGCTGAATGCACAGATCAGAAAGAAGTTTCACCGAATGTTTCTGTGTAGTTTATATTTGAAGACATTCCTTTTTCCACTATTACCCTCTTAGCGCTCCGAATCTCCACTTGCATTTTCTACAAAAAGAGTGTTTCATAACTGCTCAATCAAAAATATGTTTTATCTCTGTTAACTGAATTTACAGATCAGAAGTAAGTTTCACAGAATGCATCTGTGTAGTTTTTATTTGAAGATATTCTTTTTCCCAATGTAGGCCTCTTAGCGCTTAGCATGTCCAATTGCAGTTTCTACAGAAAGAGTGTTTCAGAACGGCTCAATCAAAAGTAAGGTTCAACTCTGTTAGTTGAATGCACAGAACAGAAAGAATTTTCACAGAATGCTACTGTGTAGTTTATATTTGAATATATTCCTTTTTCCACTATTACCCTCTTAGCGCTCCGAATGTCCACTTGCATTTTCTACAGAAAGAGTGTTCAGAACTGCGCAATCAAAAGTATGGTTTAACTCTGTTAGCTTAATGAACATATCAGAAATAAGTTTCACACAATGCTTCTGTGTAGTTTTTATTTGAAGATATTATTTTTCCCAATAGAGGCCTCTTAGCGCTCAGAATGTCCAATTGCAGTTTCTACAGAAAGAATGTTTCAGAAAGGCTCAATCAAAAGTCAGGTTCAACTCTGTTAGTTGAATGCACAGAACAGAAAGAAGTTTCATACAATGCTTCTGTGTAGTTTATATTTGAACATATTCTTTTTTCCACTATTACCCACTTAGCGCTACGAATGTCCAGTTGCATTTTCTACAGACAGAGTGTTTCAAAACTGCTCAATCAAAAGTATGGTTTAACTCTGTTAGATGAATGCTCAGATCAGAAAGAAATTTCACAGAATGCTTCTGTGTAGTTTATATTTGAATATATTCCTTTTTCCACTACTACTCTCTTAGCGCTCCAAATGTCCAGTTGCATTTTCTACAGAAAGAGTGTTCAGATCTGCTCAATCAAAAGTATGGTTTAACTCTGTTAGCTGAATGCACAGATCAGAAAGAAGTTTCACAGAATGATTCTGTGTAGTTTATATTTGGAGACATTCCTTTTTCCACTATTACCCTCTTAGCGCTCCGAATCTCCACTTGCATTTTCTACAGAAAGAGTGTTTCAGAACGGCTCAATCAAAACTAAGGTTCAACTCTTTTAGTTAAACAAACAGAACAGAAAGTAGTTTCACACAATTCTTCTGTGTAGTTTTTATTTGTAGACATTCTTTTTCCCAATATAGGCCTCTTAGCGCTCAGAATGTCCAATTGCAGTTTCTACAGAAAGAGTGTTTCAGAACGGCTCAATCAAAAGTAAGGTTCAACTCTGTTAGTTGAATGCACAGAACAGAAAGAAGTTTCATACAATGCTTCTGTGTAGTTTATATTTGAACATATTCTTTTTTCCACTATTACCCACTTAGCGCTACGAATGTCCAGTTGCATTTTCTACAGACAGAGTGTTTCAAAACTGCTCAATCAAAAGTATGGTTTAACTCTGCTAGCTGAATGCTCAGATCAGAAAGAAGTTTCACAGAATGCTTCTGTGTAGTTTATATTTGAATATATTCCTTTTTCCACTACTACGCTCTTAGCGCTCCAAATGTCCAGTTGCATTTTCTACAGAAAGAGTGTTCAGATCTGCTCAATCAAAAGTATGGTTTAACTCTGTTAGCTGAATGCACAGATCAGAAAGAAGTTTCACCGAATGATTCTGTGTAGTTTATATTTGAAGACATTCCTTTTTCCACTATTACCCTCTTAGCGCTCCGAATCTCCACTTGCATTTTCTACAAAAAGAGTGTTTCATAACTGCTCAATCAAAAATATGTTTTATCTCTGTTAACAGAATTTACAGATCAGAAATAAGTTTCACAGAATGCATCTGTGTAGTTTTTATTTGAAGATATTCTTTTTCCCAATGTAGGCCTCTTAGCGCTTAGCATGTCCAATTGCAGTTTCTACAGAAAGAGTGTTTCAGAACGGCTCAATCAAAAGTAAGGTTCAACTCTGTTATTTGAATGCACCTAACAGAAAGAATTTTCACAGAATGCTACTGTGTAGTTTATATTTGAATGTATTCCTTTTTCCACTATTACCCTCTTAGCGCTCCGAATGTCCACTTGCATTTTCTACAGAAAGAGTGTTCAGAACTGCGCAATCAAAAGTATGGTTTAACTCTGTTAGCTTAATGAACATATCAGAAATAAGTTTCACACAATGCTTCTGTGTAGTTTTTATTTGAAGATATTATTTTTCCCAATATAGGCCTCTTAGCGCTCAGAATGTCCAATTGCAGTTTTAACAGAAAGAGTGTTTCAGAAAGGCTCAATCAAAAGTAAGGTTCAACTCTGTTAGTTGAATGCACAGAACAGAAAGAAGTTTCATACAATGCTTCTGTGTAGTTTATATTTGAACATATTCTTTTTTCCACTATTACCCACTTAGCGCTACGAATGTCCAGTTGCATTTTCTACAGACAGAGTGTTTCAAAACTGCTCAATCAAAAGTATGGTTTAACTCTGTTAGCTGAATGCTCAGATCAGAAAGAAGTTTCACAGAATGCTTCTGTGTAGTTTATATTTGAATATATTCATTTTTCCACTACTACTCTCTTAGCGCTCCAAATGTCCAGTTGCATTTTCTACAGAAAGAGTGTTCAGATCTGCTCAATCAAAAGTATGGTTTAACACTGTTAGCTGAATTCACAGATCAGAAAGAAGTTTCACAGAATTATTCTGTGTAGTTTATATTTGGAGACATTCCTTTTTCCACTATTACCCTCTTAGCGCTCCGAATCTCCACTTGCATTTTCTACAGAAAGAGTGTTTCAGAACGGCTCAATCAAAACTAAGGTTCAACTCTTTTAGTTGAACAAACAGAACAGAAAGAAGTTTCACACAATTCTTCTGTGTAGTTTTTATTTGTAGACATTCTTTTTCCCAATATAGGCCTCTTAGCGCTCAGAATGTCCAATTGCAGTTTCTACAGAAAGAGTGTTTCAGAACGGCTCAATCAAAAGTAAGGTTCAACTCTGTTAGTTGAATGCACAGAACAGAAAGAAGTTTCATACAATGCTTCTGTGTAGTTTATATTTGAACATATTCTTTTTTCCACTATTACCCACTTAGCGCTACGAATGTCCAGTTGCATTTTCTACAGACAGAGTGTTTCAAAACTGCTCAATCAAAAGTATGGTTTAACTCTGTTAGCTGAATGCTCAGATCAGAAAGAAGTTTCACAGAATGCTTCTGTGTAGTTTATATTTGAATATATTCCTTTTTCCACTACTACGCTCTTAGCGCTCCAAATGTCCAGTTGCATTTTCTACAGAAAGAGTGTTCAGATCTGCTCAATCAAAAGTATGGTTTAACTCTGTTAGCTGAATGCACAGATCAGAAAGAAGTTTCACCGAATGATTCTGTGTAGTTTATATTTGAAGACATTCCTTTTTCCACTATTACCCTCTTAGCGCTCCGAATCTCCACTTGCATTTTCTACAAAAAGAGTGTTTCATAACTGCTCAATCAAAAATATGTTTTATCTCTGTTAACTGAATTTACAGATCAGAAATAAGTTTCACAGAATGCATCTGTGTAGTTTTTATTTGAAGATATTCTTTTTCCCAATGTAGGCCTCTTAGCGCTTAGCATGTCCAATTGCAGTTTCTACAGAAAGAGTGTTTCAGAACGGCTCAATCAAAAGTAAGGTTCAACTCTGTTAGTTGAATGCACAGAACAGAAAGAATTTTCACAGAATGCTACTGTGTAGTTTATATTTGAATATATTCCTTTTTCCACTATTACCCTCTTAGCGCTCCAAATGTCCACTTGCATTTTCTACAGAAAGAGTGTTCAGAAATGCGCAATCAAAAGTATGGTTTAACTCTGTTAGCTTAATGAACATATCAGAAATAAGTTTCACACAATGCTTCTGTGTAGTTTTTATTTGAAGATATTATTTTTCCCAATATAGGCCTCTTAGCGCTCAGAATGTCCAATTGCAGTTTCTACAGAAAGAGTGTTTCAGAAAGGCTCAATCAAATTAAGGTTCAACTCTGTTAGTTGAATGCACAGAACAGAAAGAAGTTTCATACAATGCTTCTGTGTAGTTTATATTTGAACATATTCTTTTTTCCACTATTACCCACTTAGCGCTACGAATGTCCAGTTGCATTTTCTACAGACAGAGTGTTTCAAAACTGCTCAATCAAAAGTATGGTTTAACTCTGTTAGCTGAATGCTCAGATCAGAAAGATGTTTCACAGAATGCTTCTGTGTAGTTTATATTTGAATATATTCCTTTTTCCACTACTACTCTCTTAGCGCTCCAAATGTCCAGTTGCATTTTTTACAGAAAGAGTGTTCAGATCTGCTCAATCAAAAGTATGGTTTAACTCTGTTAGCTGAATGCACAGATCAGAAAGAAGTTTCACAGAATTATTCTGTGTAGTTTATATTTGGAGACATTCCTTTTTCCACTATTACCCTCTTAGCGCTCCGAATCTCCACTTGCATTTTCTACAGAAAGAGTGTTTCAGAACGGCTCAATCAAAACTAAGGTTCAACTCTTTTAGTTGAACAAACAGAACAGAAAGAAGTTTCACCCAATTCCTCTGTGTAGTTTTTATTTGTAGACATTCTTTTTCCCAATATAGGCCTCTTAACGCTCAGAATGTCCAATTGCAGTTTCTACAGAAAGAGTGTTTCAGAACGGCTCAATCAAAAGTAAGGTTCAACTCTGTTAGTTGAATGCACAGAACAGAAAGTAGTTTCATACAATGCTTCTGTGTAGTTTATATTTGAACATATTCTTTTTTCCACTATTACCCACTTAGCGCTACGAATGTCCAGTTGCATTTTCTACAGACAGAGTGTTTCAAAACTGCTCAATCAAAAGTATGGTTTAACTCTGTTAGCTGAATGCTCAGATCAGAAAGAAGTTTCACAGAATGCTTCTGTGTAGTTTATATTTGAATATATTCCTTTTTCCACTAATACTCTCTTAGCGCTCCAAATGTCCAGTTGCATTTTCTACAGAAAGAGTGTTCAGATCTGCTCAATCAAAAGTATGGTTTAACTCTGTTAGCTGAATGCACAGATCAGAAAGAAGTTTCACAGAATGATTCTGTGTAGTTTATATTTGGAGACATTCCTTTTTCCACTATTACCCTCTTAGCGCTCCGAATCTCCACTTGCGTTTTCTACAGAAAGAGTGTTTCAGAACGGCTCAATCAAAACTAAGGTTCAACTTTTTTAGTTGAACAAACAGAACAGAAAGAAGTTTCACACAATTCTTCTGTGTAGTTTTTATTTGTAGACATTTTTTTTCCCAATATAGGCCTCTTAGCGCTCAGAATGTCCAATTGCAGTTTCTACAGAAAGAGTGTTTCAGAACGGCTCAATCAAAAATAAGGTTCAACTCTGTTAGTTGAATGCACAAAACAGAAAGAATTTTCACAGAATGCTACTGTGTACTTTATATTTGAATATATTCCTTTTTCCAATATTACCCTCTTAGCGCTCAGAATGTCCACTTGCATTTTCTACAGAAAGAGTGTTCAGAACTGCGCAATCAAAAGTATGGTTTACCTCTGTTAGCTTAATGAACATATCAGAAATAAGTTTCACACAATGCTTCTGTGTAGTTTTTATTTGAAGATATTATTTTTCCCAATATAGGCCTCTTAGCGCTCAGAATGTCCAATTGCAGTTTCTACAGAAAGAGTGTTTCAGAAAGGCTCAATCAAATGTCAGGTTCAACTCTGTTAGTTGAATGCAGAGAACAGAAAGAAGTTTCATACAATGCTTCTGTGTAGTTTATATTTGAACATATTCTTTTTTCCACTAGTACCCACTTAGCGCTACGAATGTCCAGTTGCATTTTCTACAGACAGAGTGTTTCAAAACTGCTCAATCAATAGTATGGTTTAACTCTGTTAGCTGAATGCTCAGATCAGAAAGAAGTTTCACAGAATGCTTCTGTGTAGTTTATATTTGAATATATTCCTTTTTCCACTACTACGCTCTTAGCGCTCCAAATGTCCAGTTGCATTTTCTACAGAAAGAGTGTTCAGATCTGCTCAATCAAAAGTATGGTTTAACACTGTTAGCTGAATTCACAGATCAGAAAGAAGTTTCACAGAATTATTCTGTGTAGTTTATATTTGGAGACATTCCTTTTTCCACTATTACCCTCTTAGCGCTCCGAATCTCCACTTGAATTTTCTACAGAAAGAGTGTTTCAGAACGGCTCAATCAAAACTAAGGTTCAACTCTTTTAGTTGAACAAACAGAACAGAAAGAAGTTTCACCCAATTCTTCTGTGTAGTTTTTATTTGTAGACATTCTTTTTCCCAGTATAGGCCTCTTAGCGCTCAGAATGTCCAATTGCAGTTTCTACAGAAAGAGTGTTTCAGAACGGCTCAATCAAAAGTAAGGTTCAACTCTGTTAGTTGAATGAACAGAACAGAAAGAAGTTTCATACAATGCTTCTGTGTAGTTTATATTTGAACATATTCTTTTTTCCACTATTACCCACTTAGCGCTACGAATGTCCAGTTGCATTTTCTACAGACAGAGTGTTTCAAAACTGCTCAATCAAAAGTATGGTTTAACTCTGTTAGCTGAATGCTCAGATCAGAAAGAAGTTTCACAGAATGCTTCTGTGTAGTTTATATTTGAATATATTCCTTTTTCCACTACTACTCTCTTAGCGCTCCAAATGTCCAGTTGCATTTTCTACAGAAAGAGTGTTCAGATCTGCTCAATCAAAAGTATGGTTTAACACTGTTAGCTGAATTCACAGATCAGAAAGAAGTTTCACAGAATGATTCTTTGTAGTTTATATTTGGAGACATTCCTTTTTCCACTATTACCCTCTTAGCGCTCCGAATCTCCACTTGCATTTTCTACAGAAAGAGTGTTTCAGAACGGCTCAATCAAAACTAAGGTTCAACTCTTTTAGTTGAACAAACAGAACAGAAAGTAGTTTCACACAATTCTTCTGTGTAGTTTTTATTTGTAGACATTCTTTTTCCCAATATAGGCCTCTTAGCGCTCAGAATGTCCAATTGCAGTTTCTACAGAAAGAGTGTTTCAGAACGGCTCAATCAAAAGTAAGGTTCAACTCTGTTAGTTGAATGAACAGAACAGAAAGAAGTTTCATACAATGCTTCTGTGTAGTTTATATTTGAACATATTCTTTTTTCCACTATTACCCACTTAGCGCTATGAATGTCCTGTTGCATTTTCTACAGACAGAGTGTTTCAAAACTGCTCAATCAAAAGTATGGTTTAACTCTGTTAGCTGAATGCTCAGATCAGAAAGAAGTTTCACAGAATGCTTCTGTGTAGTTTATATTTGAATATATTCCTTTTTCCACTATACGCTCTTATCGCTCCAAATGTCCAGTTGCATTTTCTACAGAAAGAGTGTTCAGATCTGCTCAATCAAAAGTATGGTTTAACTCTGTTAGCTGAATGCACAGATCAGAAAGAAGTTTCACCGAATGATTCTGTGTAGTTTATATTTGAAGACATTCCTTTTTCCACTATTACCTTCTTAGCGCTCCGAATCTCCACTTGCATTTTCTACAAAAAGAGTGTTTCATAACTGCTCAATCAAAAATATGTTTTATCTCTGTTAACTGAATTTACAGATCAGAAATAAGTTTCACAGAATGCATCTGTGTAGTTTTTATTTGAAGATATTCTTTTTCCCAATGTAGGCCTCTTAGCGCTTAGCATGTCCAATTGCAGTTTCTACAGAAAGAGTGTTTCAGAACGGCTCAATCAAAAGTAAGGTTCAACTCTGTTAGTTGAATGCACAGAAAAGAAAGAATTTTCACAGAATGCTACTGTGTATTTTATATTAGAATATATTCCTTTTTCCACTATTACCCTCTTAGCGCTCCGAATGTCCACTTGCATTTTCTACAGAAAGAGTGTTCAGAACTGCGCAATCAAAACTATGGTTTAACTCTGTTAGCTTAATGAACATATCAGAAATAAGTTTCACACAATGCTTCTGTGTAGTTTTTATTTGAAGATATTATTTTTCCCAATATAGGCCTCTTAGCGCTCAGAATGTCCAATTGCAGTTTTAACAGAAAGAGTGTTTCAGAAAGGCTCAATCAAAAGTAAGGTTCAACTCTGTTAGTTGAATGCACAGAACAGAAAGTAGTTTCATACAATGCTTCTGTGTAGTTTATATTTGAACATATTCTTTTTTCCACTATTACCCACTTAGCGCTACGAATGTCCAGTTGCATTTTCTACAGACAGAGTGTTTCAAAACTGCTCAATCAAAAGTATGGTTTAACTCTGTTAGCTGAATGCTCAGATCAGAAAGAAGTTTCACAGAATGCTTCTGTGTAGTTTATATTTGAATATATTCCTTTTTCCACTACTACTCTCTTAGCGCTCCAAATGTCCAGTTGCATTTTCTACAGAAAGAGTGTTCAGATCTGCTCAATCAAAAGTATGGTTTAACACTGTTAGCTGAATTCACAGATCAGAAAGAAGTTTCACAGAATTATTCTGTGTAGTTTATATTTGGAGACATTCCTTTTTCCACTATTACCCTCTTAGCGCTCCGAATCTCCACTTGCATTTTCTACAGAAAGAGTGTTTCAGAACGGCTCAATCAAAACTAAGGTTCAACTCTTTTAGTTGAACAAACAGAACAGAAAGAAGTTTCACCCAATTCTTCTGTGTAGTTTTTATTTGTAGACATTCTTTTTCCCAGTATAGGCCTCTTAGCGCTCAGAATGTCCAATTGCAGTTTCTACAGAAAGAGTGTTTCAGAACGGCTCAATCAAAAGTAAGGTTCAACTCTGTTAGTTGAATGAACAGAACAGAAAGAAGTTTCATACAATGCTTCTGTGTAGTTTATATTTGAACATATTCTTTTTTCCACTATTACCCACTTAGCGCTATGAATGTCCTGTTGCATTTTCTACAGACAGAGTGTTTCAAAACTGCTCAATCAAAAGTATATTTTAACTCTGTTAGCTGAATGCTCAGATCAGAAAGAAGTTTCACAGAATGCTTCTGTGTAGTTTATATTTGAATATATTCCTTTTTCCACTACTACGCTCTTAGCGCTCCAAATGTCCAGTTGCATTTTCTACAGAAAGAGTGTTCAGATCTGCTCAATCAAAAGTATGGTTTAACTCTGTTAGCTGAATGCACAGATCAGAAAGAAGTTTCACCGAATGATTCTGTGTAGTTTATATTTGAAGACATTCCTTTTTCCACTATTACCTTCTTAGCGCTCCGAATCTCCACTTGCATTTTCTACAAAAAGAGTGTTTCATAACTGCTCAATCAAAAATATGTTTTATCTCTGTTAACTGAATTTACAGATCAGAAATAAGTTTCACAGAATGCATCTGTGTAGTTTTTATTTGAAGATATTCTTTTTCCCAATGTAGGCCTCTTAGCGCTTAGCATGTCCAATTGCAGTTTCTACAGAAAGAGTGTTTCAGAACGGCTCAATCAAAAGTAAGGTTCAACTCTGTTAGTTGAATGCACAGAACAGAAAGAATTTTCACAGAATGCTACTGTGTAGTTTATATTTGAATATATTCCTTTTTCCACTATTACCCTCTTAGCGCTCCGAATGTCCACTTGCATTTTCTACAGAAAGAGTGTTCAGAACTGCGCAATCAAAAGTATGGTTTAACTCTGCTAGCTTAATGAACATATCAGAAATAAGTTTCACACAATGCTTCTGTGTAGTTTTTATTGGAAGATATTATTTTTCCCAATATAGGCCTCCTGGCGCTCAGAATGTCCAATTGAAGTTTCTACAGAAAGAGTGTTTCAGAACGGCTCAATCAAAAGTAAGGTTCAACTCTGTTAGTTGAATGCACAGAACAGAAAGAAGTTTCATACAATGCTTCTGTGTAGTTTATATTTGAATATATTCTTTTTTCCACTATTACCCACTTAGCGCTATGAATGTCCAGTTGCATTTTCTACAGACAGAGTGTTTCAAAACTGCTGAATCAAAAGTATGGTTTAACTCTGTTAGCTGAATGCTCAGATCAGAAAGAAGTTTCACAGAATGCTTCTGTGTAGTTTATATTTGAATATATTCCTTTTTCCACTACTACGCTCTTAGCGCTCCAAATGTCCAGTTGCATTTTCTACAGAAAGAGTGTTCAGATCTGCTCAATCAAAAGTGTGGTTTAACTCTGTTAGCTGAATGCACAGATCAGAAAGAAGTTTCACCGAATGATTCTGTGTAGTTTATATTTGAAGACATTCCTTTTTCCACTATTACCCTCTTAGCGCTCCGAATCTCCACTTGCATTTTCTACAAAAAGAGTGTTTCATAACTGCTCAATCAAAAATATGTTTTATCTCTGTTAACTGAATTTACAGATCAGAAGTAAGTTTCACAGAATGCATCTGTGTAGTTTTTATTTGAAGATATTCTTTTTCCCAATGTAGGCCTCTTAGCGCTTAGCATGTCCAATTGCAGTTTCTACAGAAAGAGTGTTTCAGAACGGCTCAATCAAAAGTAAGGTTCAACTCTGTTAGTTGAATGCACAGAACAGAAAGAATTTTCACAGAATGCTACTGTGTAGTTTATATTTGAATATATTCCTTTTTCCACTATTACCCTCTTAGCGCTCCGAATGTCCACTTGCATTTTCTACAGAAAGAGTGTTCAGAACTGCGCAATCAAAAGTATGGTTTAACTCTGTTAGCTTAATGAACATATCAGAAAAAAGTTTCACACAATGCTTCTGTGTAGTTTTTATTTGAAGATATTATTTTTCCCAATAGAGGCCTCTTAGCGCTCAGAATGTCCAATTGCAGTTTCTACAGAAAGAATGTTTCAGAAAGGCTCAATCAAAAGTCAGGTTCAACTCTGTTAGTTGAATGCACAGAACAGAAAGAAGTTTCATACAATGCTTCTGTGTAGTTTATATTTGAACATATTCTTTTTTCCACTATTACCCACTTAGCGCTACGAATGTCCAGTTGCATTTTCTACAGACAGAGTGTTTCAAAACTGCTCAATCAAAAGTATGGTTTAACTCTGTTAGATGAATGCTCAGATCAGAAAGAAATTTCACAGAATGCTTCTGTGTAGTTTATATTTGAATATATTCCTTTTTCCACTACTACTCTCTTAGCGCTCCAAATGTCCAGTTGCATTTTCTACAGAAAGAGTGTTCAGATCTGCTCAATCAAAAGTATGGTTTAACTCTGTTAGCTGAATGCACAGATCAGAAAGAAGTTTCACAGAATGATTCTGTGTAGTTTATATTTGGAGACATTCCTTTTTCCACTATTACCCTCTTAGCGCTCCGAATCTCCACTTGCATTTTCTACAGAAAGAGTGTTTCAGAACGGCTCAATCAAAACTAAGGTTCAACTCTTTTAGTTAAACAAACAGAACAGAAAGTAGTTTCACACAATTCTTCTGTGTAGTTTTTATTTGTAGACATTCTTTTTCCCAATATAGGCCTCTTAGCGCTCAGAATGTCCAATTGCAGTTTCTACAGAAAGAGTGTTTCAGAACGGCTCAATCAAAAGTAAGGTTCAACTCTGTTAGTTGAATGCACAGAACAGAAAGAAGTTTCATACAATGCTTCTGTGTAGTTTATATTTGAACATATTCTTTTTTCCACTATTACCCACTTAGCGCTACGAATGTCCAGTTGCATTTTCTACAGACAGAGTGTTTCAAAACTGCTCAATCAAAAGTATGGTTTAACTCTGCTAGCTGAATGCTCAGATCAGAAAGAAGTTTCACAGAATGCTTCTGTGTAGTTTATATTTGAATATATTCCTTTTTCCACTACTACGCTCTTAGCGCTCCAAATGTCCAGTTGCATTTTCTACAGAAAGAGTGTTCAGATCTGCTCAATCAAAAGTATGGTTTAACTCTGTTAGCTGAATGCACAGATCAGAAAGAAGTTTCACCGAATGATTCTGTGTAGTTTATATTTGAAGACATTCCTTTTTCCACTATTACCCTCTTAGCGCTCCGAATCTCCACTTGCATTTTCTACAAAAAGAGTGTTTCATAACTGCTCAATCAAAAATATGTTTTATCTCTGTTAACAGAATTTACAGATCAGAAATAAGTTTCACAGAATGCATCTGTGTAGTTTTTATTTGAAGATATTCTTTTTCCCAATGTAGGCCTCTTAGCGCTTAGCATGTCCAATTGCAGTTTCTACAGAAAGAGTGTTTCAGAACGGCTCAATCAAAAGTAAGGTTCAACTCTGTTATTTGAATGCACAGAACAGAAAGAATTTTCACAGAATGCTACTGTGTAGTTTATATTTGAATGTATTCCTTTTTCCACTATTACCCTCTTAGCGCTCCGAATGTCCACTTGCATTTTCTACAGAAAGAGTGTTCAGAACTGCGCAATCAAAACTATGGTTTAACTCTGTTAGCTTAATGAACATATCAGAAATAAGTTTCACACAATGCTTCTGTGTAGTTTTTATTTGAAGATATTATTTTTCCCAATATAGGCCTCTTAGCGCTCAGAATGTCCAATTGCAGTTTTAACAGAAAGAGTGTTTCAGAAAGGCTCAATCAAAAGTAAGGTTCAACTCTGTTAGTTGAATGCACAGAACAGAAAGAAGTTTCATACAATGCTTCTGTGTAGTTTATATTTGAACATATTCTTTTTTCCACTATTACCCACTTAGCGCTACGAATGTCCAGTTGCATTTTCTACAGACAGAGTGTTTCAAAACTGCTCAATCAAAAGTATGGTTTAACTCTGTTAGCTGAATGCTCAGATCAGAAAGAAGTTTCACAGAATGCTTCTGTGTAGTTTATATTTGAATATATTCATTTTTCCACTACTACTCTCTTAGCGCTCCAAATGTCCAGTTGCATTTTCTACAGAAAGAGTGTTCAGATCTGCTCAATCAAAAGTATGGTTTAACACTGTTAGCTGAATTCACAGATCAGAAAGAAGTTTCACAGAATTATTCTGTGTAGTTTATATTTGGAGACATTCCTTTTTCCACTATTACCCTCTTAGCGCTCCGAATCTCCACTTGCATTTTCTACAGAAAGAGTGTTTCAGAACGGCTCAATCAAAACTAAGGTTCAACTCTTTTAGTTGAACAAACAGAACAGAAAGAAGTTTCACACAATTCTTCTGTGTAGTTTTTATTTGTAGACATTCTTTTTCCCAATATAGGCCTCTTAGCGCTCAGAATGTCCAATTGCAGTTTCTACAGAAAGAGTGTTTCAGAACGGCTCAATCAAAAGTAAGGTTCAACTCTGTTAGTTGAATGCACAGAACAGAAAGAAGTTTCATACAATGCTTCTGTGTAGTTTATATTTGAACATATTCTTTTTTCCACTATTACCCACTTAGCGCTACGAATGTCCAGTTGCATTTTCTACAGACAGAGTGTTTCAAAACTGCTCAATCAAAAGTATGGTTTAACTCTGTTAGCTGAATGCTCAGATCAGAAAGAAGTTTCACAGAATGCTTCTGTGTAGTTTATATTTGAATATATTCCTTTTTCCACTACTACGCTCTTAGCGCTCCAAATGTCCAGTTGCATTTTCTACAGAAAGAGTGTTCAGATCTGCTCAATCAAAAGTATGGTTTAACTCTGTTAGCTGAATGCACAGATCAGAAAGAAGTTTCACCGAATGATTCTGTGTAGTTTATATTTGAAGACATTCCTTTTTCCACTATTACCCTCTTAGCGCTCCGAATCTCCACTTGCATTTTCTACAAAAAGAGTGTTTCATAACTGCTCAATCAAAAATATGTTTTATCTCTGTTAACTGAATTTACAGATCAGAAATAAGTTTCACAGAATGCATCTGTGTAGTTTTTATTTGAAGATATTCTTTTTCCCAATGTAGGCCTCTTAGCGCTTAGCATGTCCAATTGCAGTTTCTACAGAAAGAGTGTTTCAGAACGGCTCAATCAAAAGTAAGGTTCAACTCTGTTAGTTGAATGCACAGAACAGAAAGAATTTTCACAGAATGCTACTGTGTAGTTTATATTTGAATATATTCCTTTTTCCACTATTACCCTCTTAGCGCTCCGAATGTCCACTTGCATTTTCTACAGAAAGAGTGTTCAGAAATGCGCAATCAAAAGTATGGTTTAACTCTGTTAGCTTAATGAACATATCAGAAATAAGTTTCACACAATGCTTCTGTGTAGTTTTTATTTGAAGATATTATTTTTCCCAATATAGGCCTCTTAGCGCTCAGAATGTCCAATTGCAGTTTCTACAGAAAGAGTGTTTCAGAAAGGCTCAATCAAATTAAGGTTCAACTCTGTTAGTTGAATGCACAGAACAGAAAGAAGTTTCATACAATGCTTCTGTGTAGTTTATATTTGAACATATTCTTTTTTCCACTATTACCCACTTAGCGCTACGAATGTCCAGTTGCATTTTCTACAGACAGAGTGTTTCAAAACTGCTCAATCAAAAGTATGGTTTAACTCTGTTAGCTGAATGCTCAGATCAGAAAGATGTTTCACAGAATGCTTCTGTGTAGTTTATATTTGAATATATTCCTTTTTCCACTACTACTCTCTTAGCGCTCCAAATGTCCAGTTGCATTTTTTACAGAAAGAGTGTTCAGATCTGCTCAATCAAAAGTATGGTTTAACTCTGTTAGCTGAATGCACAGATCAGAAAGAAGTTTCACAGAATTATTCTGTGTAGTTTATATTTGGAGACATTCCTTTTTCCACTATTACCCTCTTAGCGCTCCGAATCTCCACTTGCATTTTCTACAGAAAGAGTGTTTCAGAACGGCTCAATCAAAACTAAGGTTCAACTCTTTTAGTTGAACAAACAGAACAGAAAGAAGTTTCACACAATTCCTCTGTGTAGTTTTTATTTGTAGACATTCTTTTTCCCAATATAGGCCTCTTAACGCTCAGAATGTCCAATTGCAGTTTCTACAGAAAGAGTGTTTCAGAACGGCTCAATCAAAAGTAAGGTTCAACTCTGTTAGTTGAATGCACAGAACAGAAAGTAGTTTCATACAATGCTTCTGTGTAGTTTATATTTGAACATATTCTTTTTTCCACTATTACCCACTTAGCGCTACGAATGTCCAGTTGCATTTTCTACAGACAGAGTGTTTCAAAACTGCTCAATCAAAAGTATGGTTTAACTCTGTTAGCTGAATGCTCAGATCAGAAAGAAGTTTCACAGAATGCTTCTGTGTAGTTTATATTTGAATATATTCCTTTTTCCACTAATACTCTCTTAGCGCTCCAAATGTCCAGTTGCATTTTCTACAGAAAGAGTGTTCAGATCTGCTCAATCAAAAGTATGGTTTAACTCTGTTAGCTGAATGCACAGATCAGAAAGAAGTTTCACAGAATGATTCTGTGTAGTTTATATTTGGAGACATTCCTTTTTCCACTATTACCCTCTTAGCGCTCCGAATCTCCACTTGCGTTTTCTACAGAAAGAGTGTTTCAGAACGGCTCAATCAAAACTAAGGTTCAACTTTTTTAGTTGAACAAACAGAACAGAAAGAAGTTTCACACAATTCTTCTGTGTAGTTTTTATTTGTAGACATTCTTTTTCCCAATATAGGCCTCTTAGCGCTCAGAATGTCCAATTGCAGTTTCTACAGAAAGAGTGTTTCAGAACGGCTCAATCAAAAATAAGGTTCAACTCTGTTAGTTGAATGCACAAAACAGAAAGAATTTTCACAGAATGCTACTGTGTACTTTATATTTGAATATATTCCTTTTTCCAATATTACCCTCTTAGCGCTCAGAATGTCCACTTGCATTTTCTACAGAAAGAGTGTTCAGAACTGCGCAATCAAAAGTATGGTTTACCTCTGTTAGCTTAATGAACATATCAGAAATAAGTTTCACACAATGCTTCTGTGTAGTTTTTATTTGAAGATATTATTTTTCCCAATATAGGCCTCTTAGCGCTCAGAATGTCCAATTGCAGTTTCTACAGAAAGAGTGTTTCAGAAAGGCTCAATCAAATGTCAGGTTCAACTCTGTTAGTTGAATGCAGAGAACAGAAAGAAGTTTCATACAATGCTTCTGTGTAGTTTATATTTGAACATATTCTTTTTTCCACTAGTACCCACTTAGCGCTACGAATGTCCAGTTGCATTTTCTACAGACAGAGTGTTTCAAAACTGCTCAATCAATAGTATGGTTTAACTCTGTTAGCTGAATGCTCAGATCAGAAAGAAGTTTCACAGAATGCTTCTGTGTAGTTTATATTTGAATATATTCCTTTTTCCACTACTACGCTCTTAGCGCTCCAAATGTCCAGTTGCATTTTCTACAGAAAGAGTGTTCAGATCTGCTCAATCAAAAGTATGGTTTAACTCTGTTAGCTGAATGCACAGATCAGAAAGAAGTTTCACCGAATGATTCTGTGTAGTTTATATTTGAAGACATTCCTTTTTCCACTATTACCCTCTTAGCGCTCCGAATCTCCACTTGCATTTTCTACAAAAAGAGTGTTTCATAACTGCTCAATCAAAAATATGTTTTATCTCTGTTAACTGAATTTACAGATCAGAAATAAGTTTCAAAGAATGCATCTGTGTAGTTTTTATTTGAAGATATTGTTTTTCCCAATATAGGCCTCTTAGCGCTCAGAATGACCAATTGCAGTTTCTACAGAAAGAGTGTTTCAGAAAGGCTCAATCAAAAGTCAGGTTCAACTCTGTTAGTTGAATGCACAGAACAGAGAGAAGTTTCATACAATGCTTCTGTGTAGTTTATATTTGAACATATTCTTTTTTCCAGTATTACCCACTTAGCGCTACGAATGTCCAGTTGCATTTTCTACAGACAGAGTGTTTCAAAACTGCTCAATCAAAAGTATGGTTTAACTCTGTTAGCTGAATGCTCAGATCAGAAAGAAGTTTCACAGAATGCTTCTGTGTAGTTTATATTTGAATATATTCCTTTTTCCACTACTACACTCTTAGCGCTCCAAATGTCCAGTTGCATTTTCTACAGAAAGAGTGTTCAGATCTGCTCAATCAAAAGTATGGTTTAACTCTGTTAGCTGAATGCACAGATCAGAAAGAAGTTTCACCGAATGATTCTGTGTAGTTTATATTTGAAGACATTCCTTTTTCCACTATTACCCTCTTAGCGCTCCGAATCTCCACTTGCATTTTCTACAAAAAGAGTGTTTCATAACTGCTCAATCAAAAATATGTTTTATCTCTGTTAACTGAATTTACAGATCAGAAATAAGTTTCACAGAATGCATCTGTGTAGTTTTTATTTGAAGATATTCTTTTTCCCAATGTAGGCCTCTTAGCGCTTAGCATGTCCAATTGCAGTTTCTACAGAAAGAGTGTTTCAGAACGGCTCAATCAAAAGTAAGGTTCAACTCTGTTAGTTGAATGCACAGAACAGAAAGTATTTTCACAGAATGCTACTGTGTAGTTTATATTTGAATGTATTCCTTTTTCCACTATTACCCTCTTAGCGCTCCGAATGTCCACTTGCATTTTCTACAGAAAGAGTGTTCAGAACTGCGCAATCAAAACTATGGTTTAACTCTGTTAGCTTAATGAACATATCAGAAATAAGTTTCACACAATGCTTCTGTGTAGTTTTTATTTGAAGATATTATTTTTCCCAATATAGGCCTCTTAGCGCTCAGAATGTACAATTGCAGTTTTAACAGAAAGAGTGTTTCAGAAAGGCTCAATCAAAAGTAAGGTTCAACTCTGTTAGTTGAATGCACAGAACAGAAAGAAGTTTCATACAATGCTTCTGTGTAGTTTATATTTGAACATATTCTTTTTTCCACTATTACCCACTTAGCGCTACGAATGTCCAGTTGCATTTTCTACAGACAGAGTGTTTCAAAACTGCTCAATCAAAAGTATGGTTTAACTCTGTTAGCTGAATGCTCAGATCAGAAAGAAGTTTCACAGAATGCTTCTGTGTAGTTTATATTTGAATATATTCCTTTTTCCACTACTACTCTCTTAGCGCTCCAAATGTCCAGTTGCATTTTCTACAGAAAGAGTGTTCAGATCTGCTCAATCAAAAGTATGGTTTAACACTGTTAGCTGAATTCACAGATCAGAAAGAAGTTTCACAGAATGATTCTGTGTAGTTTATATTTGGAGACATTCCTTTTTCCACTATTACCCTCTTAGCGCTCCGAATCTCCACTTGCATTTTCTACAGAAAGAGTGTTTCAGAACGGCTCAATCAAAACTAAGGTTCAACTCTTTTAGTTGAACAAACAGAACAGAAAGGAGTTTCACACAATTCTTCTGTGTAGTTTTTATTTGTAGACATTCTTTTTCCCAATATAGGCCTCTTAGCGCTCAGAATGTCCAATTGCAGTTTCTACAGAAAGTGTGTTTCAGAACGGCTCAATCAAAAGTAAGGTTCAACTCTGTTAGTTGAATGAACAGAACAGAAAGAAGTTTCATACAATGCTTCTGTGTAGTTTATATTTGAACATATTCTTTTTTCCACTATTACCCACTTAGCGCTATGAATGTCCAGTTGCATTTTCTACAGACAGACTGTTTCAAAACTGCTCAATCAAAAGTATGGTTTAACTCTGTTAGCTGAATGCTCAGATCAGAAAGAAGTTTCACAGAATGCTTCTGTGTAGTTTATATTTGAATATATTCCTTTTTCCACTACTACGCTCTTAGCGCTCCAAATGTCCAGTTGCATTTTCTACAGAAAGAGTGTTCAGATCTGCTCAATCAAAAGTATGGTTTAACTCTGTTAGCTGAATGCACAGATCAGAAAGAAGTTTCACCGAATGATTCTGTGTAGTTTATATTTGAAGACATTCCTTTTTCCACTATTACCTTCTTAGCGCTCCGAATCTCCACTTGCATTTTCTACAAAAAGAGTGTTTCATAACTGCTCAATCAAAAATATGTTTTATCTCTGTTAACTGAATTTACAGATCAGAAATAAGTTTCACAGAATGCATCTGTGTAGTTTTTATTTGAAGATATTCTTTTTCCCAATGTAGGCCTCTTAGCGCTTAGCATGTCCAATTGCAGTTTCTACAGAAAGAGTGTTTCAGAACGGCTCAATCAAAAGTAAGGTTCAACTCTGTTAGTTGAATGCACAGAACAGAAAGAATTTTCACAGAATGCTACTGTGTAGTTTATATTTGAATATATTCCTTTTTCCACTATTACCCTCTTAGCGCTCCGAATGTCCACTTGCATTTTCTACAGAAAGAGTGTTCAGAACTGCGCAATCAAAAGTATGGTTTAACTCTGTTAGCTTAGTGAACATATCAGAAATAAGTTTCACACAATGCTTCTGTGTAGTTTTTATTTGAAGATATTATTTTTCCCAATATAGGCCTCTTAGCGCTCAGAATGTCCAATTGCAGTTTCTACAGAAAGAGTGTTTCAGAAAGGCTCAATCAAATTAAGGTTCAACTCTGTTAGTTGAATGCACAGAACAGAAAGAAGTTTCATACAATGCTTCTGTGTAGTTTATATTTGAACATATTCTTTTTTCCACTATTACCCACTTAGCGCTACGAATGTCCAGTTGCATTTTCTACAGACAGGGTGTTTCAAAACTGCTCAATCAAAAGTATGGTTTAACTCTGTTAGCTGAATGCTCAGATCAGAAAGAAGTTTCACAGAATGCTTCTGTGTAGTTTATATTTGAATATATTCCTTTTTCCACTACTACTCTCTTAGCGCTCCAAATGTCCAGTTGCATTTTTTACAGAAAGAGGGTTCAGATCTGCTCAATCAAAAGTATGGTTTAACTCTGTTAGCTGAATGCACAGATCAGAAAGAAGTTTCACAGAATGATTCTGTGTAGTTTATATTTGGAGACATTCCTTTTTCCACTATTACCCTCTTAGCGCTCCGAATCTCCACTTGCATTTTCTACAGAAAGAGTGTTTCAGAACGGCTCAATCAAAACTAAGGTTCAACTCTTTTAGTTGAACAAACAGAACAGAAAGAAGTTTCACACAATTCCTCTGTGTAGTTTTTATTTGTAGATATTCTTTTTCCCAATATAGGCCTCTTAACGCTCAGAATGTCCAATTGCAGTTTCTACAGAAAGAGTGTTTCAGAACGGCTCAATCAAAAGTAAGGTTCAACTCTGTTAGTTGAATGCACAGAACAGAAAGAAGTTTCATACAATGCTTCTGTGTAGTTTATATTTGAACATATTCTTTTTTCCACTATTACCCACTTAGCGCTACGAATGTCCAGTTGCATTTTCTACAGACAGAGTGTTTCAAAACTGCTCAATCAAAAGTATGGTTTAACTCTGTTAGCTGAATGCTCAGATCAGAAAGAACTTTCACAGAATGCTTCTGTGTAGTTTATATTTGAATATATTCCTTTTTCCACTACTAATCTCTTAGCGCTCCAAATGTCCAGTTGCATTTTCTACAGAAAGAGTGTTCAGATCTTCTCAATCAAAAGTATGGTTTAACTCTGTTAGCTGAATGCACAGATCAGAAAGAAGTTTCACAGAATGATTCTGTGTAGTTTATATTTGGAGACATTCCTTTTTCCACTATTACCCTCTTAGCGCTCCGAATCTCCACTTGCATTTTCTACAGAAAGAGTGTTTCAGAACGGCTCAATCAAAACTAAGATTCAACTCTTTTAGTTGAACAAACAGAACAGAAAGAAGTTTCACACAATTCTTCTGTGTAGTTTTTATTTGTAGACATTCTTTTTCCCAATATAGGCTTCTTAGCGCTCAGAATGTCCAATTGCAGTTTCTACAGAAAGAGTGTTTCAGAACGGCTCAATCAAAAGTAAGGTTCAACTCTGTTAGTTGAATGCACAGAACAGAAAGAAGTTTCATACAATGCTTCTGTGTAGTTTATATTTGAACATATTCTTTTTTCCACTATTACCCACTTAGCGCTACGAATGTCCAGTTGCATTTTCTACAGACAGAGTGTTTCAAAACTGCTCAATCAAAAGTATGGTTTAACTCTGTTAGCTGAATGCTCAGATCAGAAAGAAGTTTCACAGAATGCTTCTGTGTAGTTTATATTTGAATATATTCCTTTTTCCACTACTACTCTCTTAGCGCTCCAAATGTCCAGTTGCATTTTCTACAGAAAGAGTGTTCAGATCTGCTCAATCAAAAGTATGGTTTAACACTGTTAGCTGAATTCACAGATCAGAAAGAAGTTTCACAGAATGATTCTGTGTAGTTTATATTTGGAGACATTCCTTTTTCCACTATTACCCTCTTAGCGCTCCGAATCTCCACTTGCATTTTCTACAGAAAGAGTGTTTCAGAACGGCTCAATCAAAACTAAGGTTCAACTCTTTTAGTTGAACAAACAGAACAGAAAGGAGTTTCACACAATTCTTCTGTGTAGTTTTTATTTGTAGACATTCTTTTTCCCAATATAGGCCTCTTAGCGCTCAGAATGTCCAATTGCAGTTTCTACAGAAAGTGTGTTTCAGAACGGCTCAATCAAAAGTAAGGTTCAACTCTGTTAGTTGAATGAACAGAACAGAAAGAAGTTTCATACAATGCTTCTGTGTAGTTTATATTTGAACATATTCTTTTTTCCACTATTACCCACTTAGCGCTATGAATGTCCAGTTGCATTTTCTACAGACAGACTGTTTCAAAACTGCTCAATCAAATGTATGGTTTAACTCTGTTAGCTGAATGCTCAGATCAGAAAGAAGTTTCACAGAATGCTTCTGTGTAGTTTATATTTGAATATATTCCTTTTTCCACTACTACGCTCTTAGCGCTCCAAATGTCCAGTTGCATTTTCTACAGAAAGAGTGTTCAGATCTGCTCAATCAAAAGTATGGTTTAACTCTGTTAGCTGAATGCACAGATCAGAAAGAAGTTTCACCGAATGATTCTGTGTAGTTTATATTTGAAGACATTCCTTTTTCCACTATTACCTTCTTAGCGCTCCGAATCTCCACTTGCATTTTCTACAAAAAGAGTGTTTCATAACTGCTCAATCAAAAATATGTTTTATCTCTGTTAACTGAATTTACAGATCAGAAATAAGTTTCACAGAATGCATCTGTGTAGTTTTTATTTGAAGATATTCTTTTTCCCAATGTAGGCCTCTTAGCGCTTAGCATGTCCAATTGCAGTTTCTACAGAAAGAGTGTTTCAGAACGGCTCAATCAAAAGTAAGGTTCAACTCTGTTAGTTGAATGCACAGAACAGAAAGAATTTTCACAGAATGCTACTGTGTAGTTTATATTTGAATATATTCCTTTTTCCACTATTACCCTCTTAGCGCTCCGAATGTCCACTTGCATTTTCTACAGAAAGAGTGTTCAGAACTGCGCAATCAAAAGTATGGTTTAACTCTGTTAGCTTAATGAACATATCAGAAATAAGTTTCACACAATGCTTCTGTGTAGTTTTTATTTGAAGATATTATTTTTCCCAATATAGGCCTCTTAGCGCTCAGAATGTCCAATTGCAGTTTCTACAGAAAGAGTGTTTCAGAAAGGCTCAATCAAATTAAGGTTCAACTCTGTTAGTTGAATGCACAGAACAGAAAGAAGTTTCATACAATGCTTCTGTGTAGTTTATATTTGAACATATTCTTTTTTCCACTATTACCCACTTAGCGCTACGAATGTCCAGTTGCATTTTCTACAGACAGAGTGTTTCAAAACTGCTCAATCAAAAGTATGGTTTAACTCTGTTAGCTGAATGCTCAGATCAGAAAGAAGTTTCACAGAATGCTTCTGTGTAGTTTATATTTGAATATATTCCTTTTTCCACTACTACTCTCTTAGCGCTCCAAATGTCCAGTTGCATTTTTTACAGAAAGAGTGTTCAGATCTGCTCAATCAAAAGTATGGTTTAACTCTGTTAGCTGAATGCACAGATCAGAAAGAAGTTTCACAGAATGATTCTGTGTAGTTTATATTTGGAGACATTCCTTTTTCCACTATTACCCTCTTAGCGCTCCGAATCTCCACTTGCATTTTCTACAGAAAGAGTGTTTCAGAACGGCTCAATCAAAACTAAGGTTCAACTCTTTTAGTTGAACAAACAGAACAGAAAGAAGTTTCACACAATTCCTCTGTGTAGTTTTTATTTGTAGATATTCTTTTTCCCAATATAGGCCTCTTAACGCTCAGAATGTCCAATTGCAGTTTCTACAGAAAGAGTGTTTCAGAACGGCTCAATCAAAAGTAAGGTTCAACTCTGTTAGTTGAATGCACAGAACAGAAAGAAGTTTCATACAATGCTTCTGTGTAGTTTATATTTGAACATATTCTTTTTTCCACTATTACCCACTTAGCGCTACGAATGTCCAGTTGCATTTTCTACAGACAGACTGTTTCAAAACTGCTCAATCAAAAGTATGGTTTAACTCTGTTAGCTGAATGCTCAGATCAGAAAGAAGTTTCACAGAATGCTTCTGTGTAGTTTATATTTGAATATATTCCTTTTTCCACTACTACGTTCTTAGCGCTCCAAATGTCCAGTTGCATTTTCTACAGAAAGAGTGTTCAGATCTGCTCAATCAAAAGTATGGTTTAACTCTGTTAGCTGAATGCACAGATCAGAAAGAAGTTTCACAGAATGATTCTGTGTAGTTTATATTTGGAGACATTCCTTTTTCCACTATTACCCTCTTAGCGCTCCGAATCTCCACTTGCATTTTCTACAAAAAGAGTGTTTCATAACTGCTCAATCAAAAATATGTTTTATCTCTGTTAACTGAATTTACAGATCAGAAATAAGTTTCACAGAATGCATCTGTGTAGTTTTTATTTGAAGATATTCTTTTTCCCAATGTAGGCCTCTTAGCGCTTAGCATGTCCAATTGCAGTTCCTACAGAAAGAGTGTTTCAGAACGGCTCAATCAAAAGTAAGGTTCAACTCTGTTAGTTGAATGCACAGAACAGAAAGAAGTTTCATACAATGATTCTGTGTAGTTTATATTTGAACATATTCTTTTTTCCAGTATTACCCACTTAGCGCTACGAATGTCCAGTTGCATTTTCTACAGACAGAGTGTTTCAAAACTGCTCAATCAAAAGTATGGTTTAAATCTGTTAGCTGAATGCTCAGATCAGAAAGAAGTTTCACAGAATGCTTCTGTGTAGTTTATATTTGAATATATTCCTTTTTCCACTGCTACACTCTTAGCGCTCCAAATGTCCAGTTGCATTTTCTACAGAAAGAGTGTTCAGATCTGCTCAATCAAAAGTATGGTTTAACTCTGTTAGCTGAATGCACAGATCAGAAAGAAGTTTCACCGAATGATTCTGTGTAGTTTATATTTGAAGACATTCCTTTTTCCACTATTACCCTCTTAGCGCTCCGAATCTCCACTTGCATTTTCTACAAAAAGAGTGTTTCATAACAGCTCAATCAAAAATATGTTTTATCTCTGTTAACTGAATTTACAGATCAGAAATAAGTTTCACAGAATGCATCTGTGTAGTTTTTATTTGAAGATATTCTTTTTCCCAATGTAGGCCTCTTAGCGCTTAGCATGTCCAATTGCAGTTTCTACAGAAAGAGTGTTTCAGAACGGCTCAATCAAAAGTAAGGTTCAACTCTGTTAGTTGAATGCACAGAACAGAAAGAATTTTCACAGAATGCTACTGTGTAGTTTATATTTGAATGTATTCCTTTTTCCACTATTACCCTCTTAGCGCTCCGAATGTCCACTTGCATTTTCTACAGAAAGAGTGTTCAGAACTGCGCAATCAAAACTATGGTTTAACTCTGTTAGCTTAATGAACATATCAGAAATAAGTTTCACACAATGCTTCTGTGTAGTTTTTATTTGAAGATATTATTTTTCCCAATATAGGCCTCTTAGCGCTCAGAATGTACAATTGCAGTTTTAACAGAAAGAGTGTTTCAGAAAGGCTCAATCAAAAGTAAGGTTCAACTCTGTTAGTTGAATGCACGGAACAGAAAGAAGTTTCATACAATGCTTCTGTGTAGTTTATATTTGAACATATTCTTTTTTCCACTATTACCCACTTAGCGCTACGAATGTCCAGTTGCATTTTCTACAGACAGAGTGTTTCAAAACTGCTCAATCAAAAGTATGGTTGAACTCTGTTAGCTGAATGCTCAGATCAGAAAGAACTTTCACAGAATGCTTCTGTGTAGTTTATATTTGAATATATTCCTTTTTCCACTACTACTCTCTTAGCGCTCCAAATGTCCTGTTGCATTTTCTACAGAAAGAGTGTTCAGATCTTCTCAATCAAAAGTATGGTTTAACTCTGTTAGCTGAATGCACAGATCAGAAAGAAGTTTCACAGAATGATTCTGTGTAGTTTATATTTGGAGACATTCCTTTTTCCACTATTACCCTCTTAGCGCTCCGAATCTCCACTTGCATTTTCTACAGAAAGAGTGTTTCAGAACGGCTCAATCAAAACTAAGGTTCAACTCTTTTAGTTGAACAAACAGAACAGAAAGAAGTTTCACACAATTCTTCTGTGTAGTTTTTATTTGTAGACATTCTTTTTCCCAATATAGGCTTCTTAGCGCTCAGAATGTCCAATTGCAGTTTCTACAGAAAGAGTGTTTCAGAACGGCTCAATCAAAAGTAAGGTTCATCTCTGTTAGTTGAATGCACAGAACAGAAAGAAGTTTCATACAATGCTTCTGTGTAGTTTATATTTGAACATATTCTTTTTCCACTATTACCCACTTAGCGCTACGAATGTCCAGTTGCATTTTCTACAGACAGAGTGTTTCAAAACTGCTCAATCAAAAGTATGGTTTAACTCTGTTAGCTGAATGCTCAGATCAGAAAGAAGTTTCACAGAATGCTTCTGTGTAGTTTATATTTGAATATATTCCTTTTTCCACTACTACGCTCTTAGCGCTCCAAATGTCCAGTTGCATTTTCTACAGAAAGAGTGTTCAGATCTGCTCAATCAAAAGTATGGTTTAACTCTGTTAGCTGAATGCACAGATCAGAAAGAAGTTTCACCGAATGATTCTGTGTAGTTTATATTTGAAGACATTCCTCTTTCCACTATTACCCTCTTAGCGCTCCGAATCTCCACTTGCATTTTCTACAAAAAGAGTGTTTCATAACTGCTCAATCAAAAATATGTTTTATCTCTGTTAACTGAATTTACAGATCAGAAATAAGTTTCACAGAATGCATCTGTGTAGTTTTTATTTGAAGATATTCTTTTTCCCAATGTAGGCCTCTTAGCGCTTAGCATGTCCAATTGCAGTTCCTACAGAAAGAGTGTTTCAGAACGGCTCAATCAAAAGTAAGGTTCAACTCTGTTAGTTGAATGCACAGAACAGAAAGAAGTTTCATACAATGATTCTGTGTAGTTTATATTTGAACATATTCTTTTTTCCAGTATTACCCACTTAGCGCTACGAATGTCCAGTTGCATTTTCTACAGACAGAGTGTTTCAAAACTGCTCAATCAAAAGTATGGTTTAACTCTGTTAGCTGAATGCTCAGATCAGAAAGAAGTTTCACAGAATGCTTCTGTGTAGTTTATATTTGAATATATTCCTTTTTCCACTACTACACTCTTAGCGCTCCAAATGTCCAGTTGCATTTTCTACAGAAAGAGTGTTCAGATCTGCTCAATCAAAAGTATGGTTTAACTCTGTTAGCTGAATGCACAGATCAGAAAGAAGTTTCATCGAATGATTCTGTGTAGTTTATATTTGAAGACATTCCTTTTTCCACTATTACCCTCTTAGCGCTCCGAATCTCCACTTGCATTTTCTACAAAAAGAGTGTTTCATAACTGCTCAATCAAAAATATGTTTTATCTCTGTTAACTGAATTTACAGATCAGAAATAAGTTTCACAGAATGCATCTGTGTAGTTTTTATTTGAAGATATTCTTTTTCCCAATGTAGGCCTCTTAGCGCTTAGCATGTCCAATTGCAGTTTCTACAGAAAGAGTGTTTCAGAACGGCTCAATCAAAAGTAAGGTTCAACTCTGTTAGTTGAATGCACAGAACAGAAAGAATTTTCACAGAATGCTACTGTGTAGTTTATATTTGAATGTATTCCTTTTTCCACTATTACCCTCTTAGCGCTCCGAATGTCCACTTGCATTTTCTACAGAAAGAGTGTTCAGAACTGCGCAATCAAAACTATGGTTTAACTCTGTTAGCTTAATGAACATATCAGAAATAAGTTTCACACAATGCTTCTGTGTAGTTTTTATTTGAAGATATTATTTTTCCCAATATAGGCCTCTTAGCGCTCAGAATGTACAATTGCAGTTTTAACAGAAAGAGTGTTTCAGAAAGGCTCAATCAAAAGTAAGGTTCAACTCTGTTAGTTGAATGCACAGAACAGAAAGAAGTTTCATACAATGCTTCTGTGTAGTTTATATTTGAACATATTCTTTTTTCCACTATTACCCACTTAGCGCTACGAATGTCCAGTTGCATTTTCTACAGACAGAGTGTTTCAAAACTGCTGAATCAAAAGTATGGTTTAACTCTGTTAGCTGAATGCTCAGATCAGAAAGAAGTTTCACAGAATGCTTCTGTGTAGTTTATATTTGAATATATTCCTTTTTCCACTACTACTCTCTTAGCGCTCCAAATGTCCAGTTGCATTTTCTACAGAAAGAGTGTTCAGATCTGCTCAATCAAAAGTATGGTTTAACACTGTTAGCTGAATTCACAGATCAGAAAGAAGTTTCACAGAATGATTCTGTGTAGTTTATATTTGGAGACATTCCTTTTTCCACTATTACCCTCTTAGCGCTCCGAATCTCCACTTGCATTTTCTACAGAAAGAGTGTTTCAGAACGGCTCAATCAAAACTAAGGTTCAACTCTTTTAGTTGAACAAACAGAACAGAAAGGAGTTTCACACAATTCTTCTGTGTAGTTTTTATTTGTAGACATTCTTTTTCCCAATATAGGCCTCTTAGCGCTCAGAATGTCCAATTGCAGTTTCTACAGAAAGTGTGTTTCAGAACGGCTCAATCAAAAGTAAGGTTCAACTCTGTTAGTTGAATGAACAGAACAGAAAGAAGTTTCATACAATGCTTCTGTGTAGTTTATATTTGAACATATTCTTTTTTCCACTATTACCCACTTAGCGCTATGAATGTCCAGTTGCATTTTCTACAGACAGACTGTTTCAAAACTGCTCAATCAAAAGTATGGTTTAACTCTGTTAGCTGAATGCTCAGATCAGAAAGAAGTTTCACAGAATGCTTCTGTGTAGTTTATATTTGAATATATTCCTTTTTCCACTACTACGCTCTTAGCGCTCCAAATGTCCAGTTGCATTTTCTACAGAAAGAGTGTTCAGATCTGCTCAATCAAAAGTATGGTTTAACTCTGTTAGCTGAATGCACAGATCAGAAAGAAGTTTCACCGAATGATTCTGTGTAGTTTATATTTGAAGACATTCCTTTTTCCACTATTACCTTCTTAGCGCTCCGAATCTCCACTTGCATTTTCTACAAAAAGAGTGTTTCATAACTGCTCAATCAAAAATATGTTTTATCTCTGTTAACTGAATTTACAGATCAGAAATAAGTTTCACAGAATGCATCTGTGTAGTTTTTATTTGAAGATATTCTTTTTCCCAATGTAGGCCTCTTAGCGCTTAGCATGTCCAATTGCAGTTTCTACAGAAAGAGTGTTTCAGAACGGCTCAATCAAAAGTAAGGTTCAACTCTGTTAGTTGAATGCACAGAACAGAAAGAATTTTAACAGAATGCTACTGTGTAGTTTATATTTGAATATATTCCTTTTTCCACTATTACCCTCTTAGCGCTCCGAATGTCCACTTGCATTTTCTACAGAAAGAGTGTTCAGAACTGCGCAATCAAAAGTATGGTTTAACTCTGTTAGCTTAATGAACATATCAGAAATAAGTTTCACACAATGCTTCTGTGTAGTTTTTATTTGAAGATATTATTTTTCCCAATATAGGCCTCTTAGCGCTCAGAATGTCCAATTGCAGTTTCTACAGAATGAGTGTTTCAGAAAGGCTCAATCAAATTAAGGTTCAACTCTGTTAGTTGAATGCACAGAACAGAAAGAAGTTTCATACAATGCTTCTGTGTAGTTTATATTTGAACATATTTTTTTTCCACTATTACCCACTTAGCGCTACGAATGTCCAGTTGCATTTTCTACAGACAGAGTGTTTCAAAACTGCTCAATCAAAAGTATGGTTTAACTCTGTTAGCTGAATGCTCAGATCAGAAAGAAGTTTCACAGAATGCTTCTGTGTAGTTTATATTTGAATATATTCCTTTTTCCACTACTACACTCTTAGCGCTCCAAATGTCCAGTTGCATTTTTTACAGAAAGAGTGTTCAGATCTGCTCAATCAAAAGTATGGTTTAACTCTGTTAGCTGAATGCACAGATCAGAAAGAAGTTTCACAGAATGATTCTGTGTAGTTTATATTTGGAGACATTCCTTTTTCCACTATTACCCTCTTAGCGCTCCGAATCTCCACTTGCATTTTCTACAGAAAGAGTGTTTCAGAACGGCTCAATCAAAACTAAGGTTCAACTCTTTTAGTTGAACAAACAGAACAGAAAGAAGTTTCACACAATTCCTCTGTGTAGTTTTTATTTGTAGATATTCTTTTTCCCAATATAGGCCTCTTAACGCTCAGAATGTCCAATTGCAGTTTCTACAGAAAGAGTGTTTCAGAACGGCTCAATCAAAAGTAAGGTTCAACTCTGTTAGTTGAAAGCACAGAACAGAAAGAAGTTTCATACAATGCTTCTGTGTAGTTTATATTTGAACATATTCTTTTTTCCACTATTACGCACTTAGCGCTACGAATGTCCAGTTGCATTTTCTACAGACAGAGTGTTTCAAAACTGCTCAATCAAAAGTATGGTTTAACTCTGTTAGCTGAATGCTCAGATCAGAAAGAACTTTCACAGAATGCTTCTGTGTAGTTTATATTTGAATATATTCCTTTTTCCACTACTACTCTCTTAGCGCTCCAAATGTCCAGTTGCATTTTCTACAGAAAGAGTGTTCAGATCTTCTCAATCAAAAGTATGGTTTAACTCTGTTAGCTGAATGCACAGATCAGAAAGAAGTTTCACAGAATGATTCTGTGTAGTTTATATTTGGAGACATTCCTTTTTCCACTATTACCCTCTTAGCGCTCCGAATCTCCACTTGCATTTTCTACAGAAAGAGTGTTTCAGAACGGCTCAATCAAAACTAAGGTTCAACTCTTTTAGTTGAACAAACAGAACAGAAAGAAGTTTCACACAATTCTTCTGTGTAGTTTTTATTTGTAGACATTCTTTTTCCCAATATAGGCTTCTTAGCGCTCAGAATGTCCAATTGCAGTTTCTACAGAAAGAGTGTTTCAGAACGGCTCAATCAAAAGTAAGGTTCAACTCTGTTAGTTGAATGCACAGAACAGAAAGAAGTTTCATACAATGCTTCTGTGTAGTTTATATTTGAACATATTCTTTTTTCCACTATTACCCACTTAGCGCTACGAATGTCCAGTTGCATTTTCTACAGACAGAGTGTTTCAAAACTGCTCAATCAAAAGTATGGTTTAACTCTGTTAGCTGAATGCTCAGATCAGAAAGAAGTTTCACAGAATGCTTCTGTGTAGTTTATATTTGAATATATTCCTTTTTCCACTACTACACTCTTAGCGCTCCAAATGTCCAGTTGCATTTTCTACAGAAAGAGTGTTCAGATCTGCTCAATCAAAAGTATGGTTTAACTCTGTTAGCTGAATGCACAGATCAGAAAGAAGTTTCACCGAATGATTCTGTGTAGTTTATATTTGAAGACATTCCTCTTTCCACTATTACCCTCTTAGCGCTCCGAATCTCCACTTGCATTTTCTACAAAAAGAGTGTTTCATAACTGCTCAATCAAAAATATGTTTTATCTCTGTTAACTGAATTTACAGATCAGAAATAAGTTTCACAGAATGCATCTGTGTAGTTTTTATTTGAAGATATTCTTTTTCCCAATGTAGGCCTCTTAGCGCTTAGCATGTCCAATTGCAGTTCCTACAGAAAGAGTGTTGCAGAACGGCTCAATCAAAAGTAAGGTTCAACTCTGTTAGTTGAATGCACAGAACAGAAAGAAGTTTCATACAATGATTTTGTGTAGTTTATATTTGAACATATTCTTTTTTCCAGTATTACCCACTTAGCGCTACGAATGTCCAGTTGCATTTTCTACAGACAGAGTGTTTCAAAACTGCTCAATCAAAAGTATGGTTTAACTCTGTTAGCTGAATGCTCAGATCAGAAAGAAGTTTCACAGAATGCTTCTGTGTAGTTTATATTTGAATATATTCCTTTTTCCACTACTACACTCTTAGCGCTCCAAATGTCCAGTTGCATTTTCTACAGAAAGAGTGTTCAGATCTGCTCAATCAAAAGTATGGTTTAACTCTGTTAGCTGAATGCACAGATCAGAAAGAAGTTTCACCGAATGATTCTGTGTAGTTTATATTTGAAGACATTCCTTTTTCCACTATTACCCTCTTAGCGCTCCGAATCTCCACTTGCATTTTCTACAAAAAGAGTGTTTCATAACTGCTCAATCAAAAATATGTTTTATCTCTGTTAACTGAATTTACAGATCAGAAATAAGTTTCACAGAATGCATCTGTGTAGTTTTTATTTGAAGATATTCTTTTTCCCAATGTAGGCCTCTTAGCGCTTAGCATGTCCAATTGCAGTTTCTACAGAAAGAGTGTTTCAGAACGGCTCAATCAAAAGTAAGGTTCAACTCTGTTAGTTGAATGCACAGAACAGAAAGAATTTTCACAGAATGCTACTGTGTAGTTTATATTTGAATGTATTCCTTTTTCCACTATTACCCTCTTAGCGCTCCGAATGTCCACTTGCATTTTCTACAGAAAGAGTGTTCAGAACTGCGCAATCAAAACTATGGTTTAACTCTGTTAGCTTAATGAACATATCAGAAATAAGTTTCACACAATGCTTCTGTGTAGTTTTTATTTGAAGATATTATTTTCCCAATATAGGCCTCTTAGCGCTCAGAATGTACAATTGCAGTTTTAACAGAAAGAGTGTTTCAGAAAGGCTCAATCAAAAGTAAGGTTCAACTCTGTTAGTTGAATGCACAGAACAGAAAGAAGTTTCATACAATGCTTCTGTGTAGTTTATATTTGAACATATTCTTTTTTCCACTATTACCCACTTAGCGCTACGAATGTCCAGTTGCATTTTCTACAGACAGAGTGTTTCAAAACTGCTCAATCAAAAGTATGGTTTAACTCTGTTAGCTGAATGCTCAGATCAGAAAGAAGTTTCACAGAATGCTTCTGTGTAGTTTATATTTGAATATATTCCTTTTTCCACTACTACTCTCTTAGCGCTCCAAATGTCCAGTTGCATTTTCTACAGAAAGAGTGTTCAGATCTGCTCAATCAAAAGTATGGTTTAACACTGTTAGCTGAATTCACAGATCAGAAAGAAGTTTCACAGAATGATTCTGTGTAGTTTATATTTGGAGACATTCCTTTTTCCACTATTACCCTCTTAGCGCTCCGAATCTCCACTTGCATTTTCTACAGAAAGAGTGTTTCAGAACGGCTCAATCAAAACTAAGGTTCAACTCTTTTAGTTGAACAAACAGAACAGAAAGGAGTTTCACACAATTCTTCTGTGTAGTTTTTATTTGTAGACATTCTTTTTCCCAATATAGGCCTCTTAGCGCTCAGAATGTCCAATTGCAGTTTCTACAGAAAGTGTGTTTCAGAACGGCTCAATCAAAAGTAAGGTTCAACTCTGTTAGTTGAATGAACAGAACAGAAAGAAGTTTCATACAATGCTTCTGTGTAGTTTATATTTGAACATATTCTTTTTTCCACTATTACCCACTTAGCGCTATGAATGTCCAGTTGCATTTTCTACAGACAGACTGTTTCAAAACTGCTCAATCAAAAGTATGGTTTAACTCTGTTAGCTGAATGCTCAGATCAGAAAGAAGTTTCACAGAATGCTTCTGTGTAGTTTATATTTGAATATATTCCTTTTTCCACTACTACGCTCTTAGCGCTCCAAATGTCCAGTTGCATTTTCTACAGAAAGAGTGTTCAGATCTGCTCAATCAAAAGTATGGTTTAACTCTGTTAGCTGAATGCACAGATCAGAAAGAAGTTTCACCGAATGATTCTGTGTAGTTTATATTTGAAGACATTCCTTTTTCCACTATTACCTTCTTAGCGCTCCGAATCTCCACTTGCATTTTCTACAAAAAGAGTGTTTCATAACTGCTCAATCAAAAATATGTTTTATCTCTGTTAACTGAATTTACAGATCAGAAATAAGTTTCACAGAATGCATCTGTGTAGTTTTTATTTGAAGATATTCTTTTTCCCAATGTAGGCCTCTTAGCGCTTAGCATGTCCAATTGCAGTTTCTACAGAAAGAGTGTTTCAGAACGGCTCAATCAAAAGTAAGGTTCAACTCTGTTAGTTGAATGCACAGAACAGAAAGAATTTTCACAGAATGCTACTGTGTAGTTTATATTTGAATATATTCCTTTTTCCACTATTACCCTCTTAGCGCTCCGAATGTCCACTTGCATTTTCTACAGAAAGAGTGTTCAGAACTGCGCAATCAAAAGTATGGTTTAACTCTGTTAGCTTAATGAACATATCAGAAATAAGTTTCACACAATGCTTCTGTGTAGTTTTTATTTGAAGATATTATTTTTCCCAATATAGGCCTCTTAGCGCTCAGAATGTCCAATTGCAGTTTCTACAGAAAGAGTGTTTCAGAAAGGCTCAATCAAATTAAGGTTCAACTCTGTTAGTTGAATGCACAGAACAGAAAGAAGTTTCATACAATGCTTCTGTGTAGTTTATATTTGAACATATTCTTTTTTCCACTATTACCCACTTAGCGCTACGAATGTCCAGTTGCATTTTCTACAGACAGAGTGTTTCAAAACTGCTCAATCAAAAGTATGGTTTAACTCTGTTAGCTGAATGCTCAGATCAGAAAGAAGTTTCACAGAATGCTTCTGTGTAGTTTATATTTGAATATATTCCTTTTTCCACTACTACTCTCTTAGCGCTCCAAATGTCCAGTTGCATTTTTTACAGAAAGAGTGTTCAGATCTGCTCAATCAAAAGTATGGTTTAACTCTGTTAGCTGAATGCACAGATCAGAAAGAAGTTTCACAGAATGATTCTGTGTAGTTTATATTTGGAGACATTCCTTTTTCCACTATTACCCTCTTAGCGCTCCGAATCTCCACTTGCATTTTCTACAGAAAGAGTGTTTCAGAACGGCTCAATCAAAACTAAGGTTCAACTCTTTTAGTTGAACAAACAGAACAGAAAGAAGTTTCACACAATTCCTCTGTGTAGTTTTTATTTGTAGATATTCTTTTTCCCAATATAGGCCTCTTAACGCTCAGAATGTCCAATTGCAGTTTCTACAGAAAGAGTGTTTCAGAACGGCTCAATCAAAAGTAAGGTTCAACTCTGTTAGTTGAATGCACAGAACAGAAAGAAGTTTCATACAATGCTTCTGTGTAGTTTATATTTGAACATATTCTTTTTTCCACTATTACCCACTTAGCGCTACGAATGTCCAGTTGCATTTTCTACAGACAGAGTGTTTCAAAACTGCTCAATCAAAAGTATGGTTTAACTCTGTTAGCTGAATGCTCAGATCAGAAAGAACTTTCACAGAATGCTTCTGTGTAGTTTATATTTGAATATATTCCTTTTTCCACTACTACTCTCTTAGCGCTCCAAATGTCCAGTTGCATTTTCTACAGAAAGAGTGTTCAGATCTTCTCAATCAAAAGTATGGTTTAACTCTGTTAGCTGAATGCACAGATCAGAAAGAAGTTTCACAGAATGATTCTGTGTAGTTTATATTTGGAGACATTCCTTTTTCCACTATTACCCTCTTAGCGCTCCGAATCTCCACTTGCATTTTCTACAGAAAGAGTGTTTCAGAACGGCTCAATCAAAACTAAGGTTCAACTCTTTTAGTTGAACAAACAGAACAGAAAGAAGTTTCACACAATTCTTCTGTGTAGTTTTTATTTGTAGACATTCTTTTTCCCAATATAGGCTTCTTAGCGCTCAGAATGTCCAATTGCAGTTTCTACAGAAAGAGTGTTTCAGAACGGCTCAATCAAAAGTAAGGTTCAACTCTGTTAGTTGAATGCACAGAACAGAAAGAAGTTTCATACAATGCTTCTGTGTAGTTTATATTTGAACATATTCTTTTTTCCACTATTACCCACTTAGCGCTACGAATGTCCAGTTGCATTTTCTACAGACAGAGTGTTTCAAAACTGCTCAATCAAAAGTATGGTTTAACTCTGTTAGCTGAATGCTCAGATCAGAAAGAAGTTTCACAGAATGCTTCTGTGTAGTTTATATTTGAATATATTCCTTTTTCCACTACTACGCTCTTAGCGCTCCAAATGTCCAGTTGCATTTTCTACAGAAAGAGTGTTCAGATCTGCTCAATCAAAAGTATGGTTTAACTCTGTTAGCTGAATGCACAGATCAGAAAGAAGTTTCACCGAATGATTCTGTGTAGTTTATATTTGAAGACATTCCTTTTTCCACTATTACCCTCTTAGCGCTCCGAATCTCCACTTGCATTTTCTACAAAAAGAGTGTTTCATAACTGCTCAATCAAAAATATGTTTTATCTCTGTTAACTGAATTTACAGATCAGAAATAAGTTTCACAGAATGCATCTGTGTAGTTTTTATTTGAAGATATTCTTTTTCCCAATGTAGGCCTCTTAGCGCTTAGCATGTCCAATTGCAGTTTCTACAGAAAGAGTGTTTCAGAACGGCTCAATCAAAAGTAAGGTTCAACTCTGTTAGTTGAATGCACAGAACAGAAAGAATTTTCACAGAATGCTACTGTGTAGTTTATATTTGAATGTATTCCTTTTTCCACTATTACCCTCTTAGCGCTCCGAATGTCCACTTGCATTATCTACAGAAAGAGTGTTCAGAACTGCGCAATCAAAACTATGGTTTAACTCTGTTAGCTTAATGAACATATCAGAAATAAGTTTCACACAATGCTTCTGTGTAGTTTTTATTTGAAGATATTATTTTTCCCAATATAGGCCTCTTAGCGCTCAGAATGTACAATTGCAGTTTTAACAGAAAGAGTGTTTCAGAAAGGCTCAATCAAAAGTAAGGTTCAACTCTGTTAGTTGAATGCACAGAACAGAAAGAAGTTTCATACAATGCTTCTGTGTAGTTTATATTTGAACATATTCTTTTTTCCACTATTACCCACTTAGCGCTACGAATGTCCAGTTGCATTTTCTACAGACAGAGTGTTTCAAAACTGCTCAATCAAAAGTATGGTTTAACTCTGTTAGCTGAATGCTCAGATCAGAAAGAAGTTTCACAGAATGCTTCTGTGTAGTTTATATTTGAATATATTCCTTTTTCCACTACTACTCTCTTAGCGCTCCAAATGTCCAGTTGCATTTTCTACAGAAAGAGTGTTCAGATCTGCTCAATCAAAAGTATGGTTTAACACTGTTAGCTGAATTCACAGATCAGAAAGAAGTTTCACAGAATGATTCTGTGTAGTTTATATTTGGAGACATTCCTTTTTCCACTATTACCCTCTTAGCGCTCCGAATCTCCACTTGCATTTTCTACAGAAAGAGTGTTTCAGAACGGCTCAATCAAAACTAAGGTTCAACTCTTTTAGTTGAACAAACAGAACAGAAAGAAGTTTCACACAATTCTTCTGTGTAGTTTTTATTTGTAGACATTCTTTTTCCCAATATAGGCCTCTTAGCGCTCAGAATGTCCAATTGCAGTTTCTACAGAAAGTGTGTTTCAGAACGGCTCAATCAAAAGTAAGGTTCAACTCTGTTAGTTGAATGAACAGAACAGAAAGAAGTTTCATACAATGCTTCTGTGTAGTTTATATTTGAACATATTCTTTTTTCCACTATTACCCACTTAGCGCTATGAATGTCCAGTTGCATTTTCTACAGACAGACTGTTTCAAAACTGCTCAATCAAAAGTATGGTTTAACTCTGTTAGCTGAATGCTCAGATCAGAAAGAAGTTTCACAGAATGTTTCTGTGTAGTTTATATTTGAATATATTCCTTTTTCCACTACTACGCTCTTAGCGCTCCAAATGTCCAGTTGCATTTTCTACAGAAAGAGTGTTCAGATCTGCTCAATCAAAAGTATGGTTTAACTCTGTTAGCTGAATGCACAGATCAGAAAGAAGTTTCACCGAATGATTCTGTGTAGTTTATATTTGAAGACATTCCTTTTTCCACTATTACCTTCTTAGCGCTCCGAATCTCCACTTGCATTTTCTACAAAAAGAGTGTTTCATAACTGCTCAATCAAAAATATGTTTTATCTCTGTTAACTGAATTTACAGATCAGAAATAAGTTTCACAGAATGCATCTGTGTAGTTTTTATTTGAAGATATTCTTTTTCCCAATGTAGGCCTCTTAGCGCTTAGCATGTCCAATTGCAGTTTCTACAGAAAGAGTGTTTCAGAACGGCTCAATCAAAAGTAAGGTTCAACTCTGTTAGTTGAATGCACAGAACAGAAAGAATTTTCACAGAATGCTACTGTGTAGTTTATATTTGAATATATTCCTTTTTCCACTATTACCCTCTTAGCGCTCCGAATGTCCACTTGCATTTTCTACAGAAAGAGTGTTCAGAACTGCGCAATCAAAAGTATGGTTTAACTCTGTTAGCTTAATGAACATATCAGAAATAAGTTTCACACAATGCTTCTGTGTAGTTTTTATTTGAAGATATTATTTTTCCCAATATAGGCCTCTTAGCGCTCAGAATGTCCAATTGCAGTTTCTACAGAAAGAGTGTTTCAGAAAGGCTCAATCAAATTAAGGTTCAACTCTGTTAGTTGAATGCACAGAACAGAAAGAAGTTTCATACAATGCTTCTGTGTAGTTTATATTTGAACATATTCTTTTTTCCACTATTACCCACTTAGCGCTACGAATGTCCAGTGGCATTTTCTACAGACAGAGTGTTTCAAAACTGCTCAATCAAAAGTATGGTTTAACTCTGTTAGCTGAATGCTCAGATCAGAAAGAAGTTTCACAGAATGCTTCTGTGTAGTTTATATTTGAATATATTCCTTTTTCCACTACTACTCTCTTAGCGCTCCAAATGTCCAGTTGCATTTTTTACAGAAAGAGTGTTCAGATCTGCTCAATCAAAAGTATGGTTTAACTCTGTTAGCTGAATGCACAGATCAGAAAGAAGTTTCACAGAATGATTCTGTGTAGTTTATATTTGGAGACATTCCTTTTTCCACTATTACCCTCTTAGCGCTCCGAATCTCCACTTGCATTTTCTACAGAAAGAGTGTTTCAGAACGGCTCAATCAAAACTAAGGTTCAACTCTTTTAGTTGAACAAACAGAACAGAAAGAAGTTTCACACAATTCCTCTGTGTAGTTTTTATTTGTAGATATTCTTTTTCCCAATATAGGCCTCTTAACGCTCAGAATGTCCAATTGCAGTTTCTACAGAAAGAGTGTTTCAGAACGGCTCAATCAAAAGTAAGGTTCAACTCTGTTAGTTGAATGCACAGAACAGAAAGAAGTTTCATACAATGCTTCTGTGTAGTTTATATTTGAACATATTCTTTTTTCCACTATTACCCACTTAGCGCTACGAATGTCCAGTTGCATTTTCTACAGACAGAGTGTTTCAAAACTGCTCAATCAAAAGTATGGTTTAACTCTGTTAGCTGAATGCTCAGATCAGAAAGAACTTTCACAGAATGCTTCTGTGTAGTTTATATTTGAATATATTCCTTTTTCCACTACTACTCTCTTAGCGCTCCAAATGTCCAGTTGCATTTTCTACAGAAAGATTGTTCAGATCTTCTCAATCAAAAGTATGGTTTAACTCTGTTAGCTGAATGCACAGATCAGAAAGAAGTTTCACAGAATGATTCTGTGTAGTTTATATTTGGAGACATTCCTTTCTCCACTATTACCCTCTTAGCGCTCCGAATCTCCACTTGCATTTTCTACAGAAAGAGTGTTTCAGAACGGCTCAATCAAAACTAAGGTTCAACTCTTTTAGTTGAACAAACAGAACAGAAAGAAGTTTCACACAATTCTTCTGTGTAGTTTTTATTTGTAGACATTCTTTTTCCCAATATAGGCTTCTTAGCGCTCAGAATGTCCAATTGCAGTTTCTACAGAAAGAGTGTTTCAGAACGGCTCAATCAAAAGTAAGGTTCAACTCTGTTAGTTGAATGCAGAGAACAGAAAGAAGTTTCATACAATGCTTCTGTGTAGTTTATATTTGAACATATTCTTTTTTCCACTATTACCCACTTAGCGCTACGAATGTCCAGTTGCATTTTCTACAGACAGAGTGTTTCAAAACTGCTCAATCAAAAGTATGGTTTAACTCTGTTAGCTGAATGCTCAGATCAGAAAGAAGTTTCACAGAATGCTTCTGTGTAGTTTATATTTGAATATATTCCTTTTTCCACTACTACGCTCTTAGCGCTCCAAATGTCCAGTTGCATTTTCTACAGAAAGAGTGTTCAGATCTGCTCAATCAAAAGTATGGTTTAACTCTGTTAGCTGAATGCACAGATCAGAAAGAAGTTTCACCGAATGATTCTGTGTAGTTTATATTTGAAGACATTCCTCTTTCCACTATTACCCTCTTAGCGCTCCGAATCTCCACTTGCATTTTCTACAAAAAGAGTGTTTCATAACTGCTCAATCAAAAATATGTTTTATCTCTGTTAACTGAATTTACAGATCAGAAATAAGTTTCACAGAATGCATCTGTGTAGTTTTTATTTGAAGATATTCTTTTTCCCAATGTAGGCCTCTTAGCGCTTAGCATGTCCAATTGCAGTTCCTACAGAAAGAGTGTTTCAGAACGGCTCAATCAAAAGTAAGGTTCAACTCTGTTAGTTGAATGCACAGAACAGAAAGAAGTTTCATACAATGATTCTGTGTAGTTTATATTTGAACATATTCTTTTTTCCAGTATTACCCACTTAGCGCTACGAATGTCCAGTTGCATTTTCTACAGACAGAGTGTTTCAAAACTGCTCAATCAAAAGTATGGTTTAACTCTGTTAGCTGAATGCTCAGATCAGAAAGAAGTTTCACAGAATGCTTCTGTGTAGTTTATATTTGAATATATTCCTTTTTCCACTACTACACTCTTAGCGCTCCAAATGTCCAGTTGCATTTTCTACAGAAAGAGTGTTCAGATCTGCTCAATCAAAAGTATGGTTTAACTCTGTTAGCTGAATGCACAGATCAGAAAGAAGTTTCACCGAATGATTCTGTGTAGTTTATATTTGAAGACATTCCTTTTTCCACTATTACCCTCTTAGCGCTCCGAATCTCCACTTGCATTTTCTACAAAAAGAGTGTTTCATAACTGCTCAATCAAAAATATGTTTTATCTCTGTTAACTGAATTTACAGATCAGAAATAAGTTTCACAGAATGCATCTGTGTAGTTTTTATTTGAAGATATTCTTTTTCCCAATGTAGGCCTCTTAGCGCTTAGCATGTCCAATTGCAGTTTCTACAGAAAGAGTGTTTCAGAACGGCTCAATCAAAAGTAAGGTTCAACTCTGTTAGTTGAATGCACAGAACAGAAAGAATTTTCACAGAATGCTACTGTGTAGTTTATATTTGAATGTATTCCTTTTTCCACTATTACCCTCTTAGCGCTCCGAATGTCCACTTGCATTTTCTACAGAAAGAGTGTTCAGAACTGCGTAATCAAAACTATGGTTTAACTCTGTTAGCTTAATGAACATATCAGAAATAAGTTTCACACAATGCTTCTGTGTAGTTTTTATTTGAAGATATTATTTTTCCCAATATAGGCCTCTTAGCGCTCAGAATGTACAATTGCAGTTTTAACAGAAAGAGTGTTTCAGAAAGGCTCAATCAAAAGTAAGGTTCAACTCTGTTAGTTGAATGCACAGAACAGAAAGAAGTTTCATACAATGCTTCTGTGTAGTTTATATTTGAACATATTCTTTTTTCCACTATTACCCACTTAGCGCTACGAATGTCCAGTTGCATTTTCTACAGACAGAGTGTTTCAAAACTGCTCAATCAAAAGTATGTTTTAACTCTGTTAGCTGAATGCTCAGATGAGAAAGAAGTTTCACAGAATGCTTCTGTGTAGTTTATATTTGAATATATTCCTTTTTCCACTACTACGCTCTTAGCGCTCCAAATGTCCAGTTGCATTTTCTACAGAAAGAGTGTTCAGATCTGCTCAATCAAAAGTATGGTTTAACACTGTTAGCTGAATTCACAGATCAGAAAGAAGTTTCACAGAATGATTCTGTGTAGTTTATATTTGGAGACATTCCTTTTTCCACTATTACCCTCTTAGCGCTCCGAATCTCCACTTGCATTTTCTACAGAAAGAGTGTTTCAGAACGGCTCAATCAAAACTAAGGTTCAACTCTTTTAGTTGAACAAACAGAACAGAAAGGAGTTTCACACAATTCTTCTGTGTAGTTTTTATTTGTAGACATTCTTTTTCCCAATATAGGCCTCTTAGCGCTCAGAATGTCCAATTGCAGTTTCTACAGAAAGTGTGTTTCAGAACGGCTCAATCAAAAGTAAGGTTCAACTCTGTTAGTTGAATGAACAGAACAGAAAGAAGTTTCATACAATGCTTCTGTGTAGTTTATATTTGAACATATTCTTTTTTCCACTATTACCCACTTAGCGCTATGAATGTCCAGTTGCATTTTCTACAGACAGACTGTTTCAAAACTGCTCAATCAAAAGTATGGTTTAACTCTGTTAGCTGAATGCTCAGATCAGAAAGAAGTTTCACAGAATGCTTCTGTGTAGTTTATATTTGAATATATTCCTTTTTCCACTACTACGCTCTTAGCGCTCCAAATGTCCAGTTGCATTTTCTACAGAAAGAGTGTTCAGATCTGCTCAATCAAAAGTATGGTTTAACTCTGTTAGCTGAATGCACAGATCAGAAAGAAGTTTCACCGAATGATTCTGTGTAGTTTATATTTGAAGACATTCCTTTTTCCACTATTACCTTCTTAGCGCTCCGAATCTCCACTTGCATTTTCTACAAAAAGAGTGTTTCATAACTGCTCAATCAAAAATATGTTTTATCTCTGTTAACTGAATTTACAGATCAGAAATAAGTTTCACAGAATGCATCTGTGTAGTTTTTATTTGAAGATATTCTTTTTCCCAATGTAGGCCTCTTAGCGCTTAGCATGTCCAATTGCAGTTTCTACAGAAAGAGTGTTTCAGAACGGCTCAATCAAAAGTAAGGTTCAACTCTGTTAGTTGAATGCACAGAACAGAAAGAATTTTCACAGAATGCTACTGTGTAGTTTATATTTGAATATATTCCTTTTTCCACTATTACCCTCTTAGCGCTCCGAATGTCCAATTGCATTTTCTACAGAAAGAGTGTTCAGAACTGCGCAATCAAAAGTATGGTTTAACTCTGTTAGCTTAATGAACATATCAGAAATAAGTTTCACACAATGCTTCTGTGTAGTTTTTATTTGAAGATATTATTTTTCCCAATATAGGCCTCTTAGCGCTCAGAATGTCCAATTGCAGTTTCTACAGAAAGAGTGTTTCAGAAAGGCTCAATCAAATTAAGGTTCAACTCTGTTAGTTGAATGCACAGAACAGAAAGAAGTTTCATACAATGCTTCTGTGTAGTTTATATTTGAACATATTATTTTTTCCACTATTACCCACTTAGCGCTACGAATGTCCAGTTGCATTTTCTACAGACAGAGTGTTTCAAAACTGCTCAATCAAAAGTATGGTTTAACTCTGTTAGCTGAATGCTCAGATCAGAAAGAAGTTTCACAGAATGCTTCTGTGTAGTTTATATTTGAATATATTCCTTTTTCCACTACTACTCTCTTAGCGCTCCAAATGTCCAGTTGCATTTTTTACAGAAAGAGTGTTCAGATCTGCTCAATCAAAAGTATGGTTTAACTCTGTTAGCTGAATGCACAGATCAGAAAGAAGTTTCACAGAATGATTCTGTGTAGTTTATATTTGGAGACATTCCTTTTTCCACTATTACCCTCTTAGCGCTCCGAATCTCCACTTGCATTTTCTACAGAAAGAGTGTTTCAGAACGGCTCAATCAAAACTAAGTTTCAACTCTTTTAGTTGAACAAACAGAACAGAAAGAAGTTTCACACAATTCCTCTGTGTAGTTTTTATTTGTAGATATTCTTTTTCCCAATATAGGCCTCTTAACGCTCAGAATGTCCAATTGCAGTTTCTACAGAAAGAGTGTTTCAGAACGGCTCAATCAAAAGTAAGGTTCAACTCTGTTAGTTGAATGCACAGAACAGAAAGAAGTTTCATACAATGCTTCTGTGTAGTTTATATTTGAACATATTCTTTTTTCCACTATTACCCACTTAGCGCTACGAATGTCCAGTTGCATTTTCTACAGACAGAGTGTTTCAAAACTGCTCAATCAAAAGTATGGTTTAACTCTGTTAGCTGAATGCTCAGATCAGAAAGAACTTTCACAGAATGCTTCTGTGTAGTTTATATTTGAATATATTCCTTTTTCCACTACTACTCTCTTAGCGCTCCAAATGTCCAGTTGCATTTTCTACAGAAAGAGTGTTCAGATCTTCTCAATCAAAAGTATGGTTTAACTCTGTTAGCTGAATGCACAGATCAGAAAGAAGTTTCACAGAATGATTCTGTGTAGTTTATATTTGGAGACATTCCTTTTTCCACTATTACCCTCTTAGCGCTCCGAATCTCCACTTGCATTTTCTACAGAAAGAGTGTTTCAGAACGGCTCAATCAAAACTAAGGTTCAACTCTTTTAGTTGAACAAACAGAACAGAAAGAAGTTTCACACAATTCTTCTGTGTAGTTTTTATTTGTAGACATTCTTTTTCCCAATATAGGCTTCTTAGCGCTCAGAATGTCCAATTGCAGTTTCTACAGAAAGAGTGTTTCAGAACGGCTCAATCAAAAGTAAGGTTCAACTCTGTTAGTTGAATGCACAGAACAGAAAGAAGTTTCATACAATGCTTCTGTGTAGTTTATATTTGAACATATTCTTTTTTCCACTATTACCCACTTAGCGCTACGAATGTCCAGTTGCATTTTCTACAGACAGAGTGTTTCCAAACTGCTCAATCAAAAGTATGGTTTAACTCTGTTAGCTGAATGCTCAGATCAGAAAGAAGTTTCACAGAATGCTTCTGTGTAGTTTATATTTGAATATATTCCTTTTTCCACTACTACGCTCTTAGCGCTCCAAATGTCCAGTTGCATTTTCTACAGAAAGAGTGTTCAGATCTGCTCAATCAAAAGTATGGTTTAACTCTGTTAGCTGAATGCACAGATCAGAAAGAAGTTTCACCGAATGATTCTGTGTAGTTTATATTTGAAGACATTCCTCTTTCCACTATTACCCTCTTAGCGCTCCGAATCTCCACTTGCATTTTCTACAAAAAGAGTGTTTCATAACTGCTCAATCAAAAATATGTTTTATCTCTGTTAACTGAATTTACAGATCAGAAATAAGTTTCACAGAATGCATCTGTGTAGTTTTTATTTGAAGATATTCTTTTTCCCAATGTAGGCCTCTTAGCGCTTAGCATGTCCAATTGCAGTTCCTACAGAAAGAGTGTTTCAGAACGGCTCAATCAAAAGTAAGGTTCAACTCTGTTAGTTGAATGCACAGAACAGAAAGAAGTTTCATACAATGATTCTGTGTAGTTTATATTTGAACATATTCTTTTTTCCAGTATTACCCACTTAGCGCTACGAATGTCCAGTTGCATTTTCTACAGACAGAGTGTTTCAAAACTGCTCAATCAAAAGTATGGTTTAACTCTGTTAGCTGAATGCTCAGATCAGAAAGAAGTTTCACAGAATGCTTCTGTGTAGTTTATATTTGAATATATTCCTTTTTCCACTACTACGCTCTTAGCGCTCCAAATGTCCAGTTGCATTTTCTACAGAAAGAGTGTTCAGATCTGCTCAATCAAAAGTATGGTTTAACTATGTTAGCTGAATGCACAGATCAGAAAGAATTTTCACGGAATGATTCTGTGTAGTTTATATTTGAAGACATTCCTTTTTCCACTATTACCCTCTTAGCGCTCCGAATCTCCACTTGCATTTTCTACAAAAAGAGTGTTTCATAACTGCTCAATCAAAAATATGTTTTATCTCTGTTAACTGAATTTACAGATCAGAAATAAGTTTCACAGAATGCATCTGTGTAGTTGTTATTTGAAGATATTCTTTTTCCCAATGTAGGCCTCTTAGCGCTTAGCATGTCCAATTGCAGTTTCTACAGAAAGAGTGTTTCAGAACTTCTCAATCAAAAGTAAGGTTCAACTCTGTTAGTTGAATGCACAGAACAGAAAGAATTTTCACAGAATGCTACTGTGTAGTTTATATTTGAATATATTCCTTTTTCCACTATTACCCTCTTAGCGCTCATATTGTCCACTAGCATTTTCTACAGAAAGAGTGTTCAGAACTGCGCAATCAAAAGTATGGTTTAACTCTGTTAGCTTAATGAATATATCAGAAATAAGTTTCACACAATGCTTCTGTGTAGTTTTTATTTGAAGATATTATATTTCCCAATATAGGCTTCTTAGCGCTCAGAATGTCCAATTGCAGTTTCTACAGAAAGAGTGTTTCAGAAAGGCTCAATCAAAAGTAAGGTTCAACTCTGTTAGTTGAATGCACAGAACAGAAAGAAGTTTCATACAATGCTTCTGTGTAGTTTATATTTGAACATATTCTTTTTTCCACTATTACCCACTTAGCACTACGAATGTCCAGTTGCATTTTCTACAGACAGAGTGTTTCGAAACTGCTCAATCAAAAGTATGGTTTAACTCTGTTAGCTGAATGCTCAGATCAGAAAGAAGTTGCACAGAATGCTTCTGTGTAGTTTATATTTGAATATATTCCTTCTTCCACTACTACTCTCTTAGCGCTCCAAATATCCAGGTGCATTTTCTACAGAAAGAGTGTTCAGATCTGCTCAATCAAAAGTATGGTTTAAATCTGTTAGCTGAATGCACAGATCAGAAAGAAGTTTCACAGAATGATTCTGTGTAGTTTATATTTGGAGACATTCCTTTTCCACTATTACCCTCTTAGCGCTCCGAATCTCCACTTGCATTTTCTACAGAAAGAGTGTTTCAGAACGGCTCAATTAAAACTAAGGTTCAACTCTTTTAGTTGAACAAACAGAACAGAAAGAAGTTTCACACAATTCTTCTGTGTAGTTTTTATTTGTAGACATTCTTTTTCCCAATATAGGCCTCTTAGCGCTCAGAATGTCCAATTGCAGTTTCTACAGAAAGAGTGTTTCAGAAAGGCTCAATCAAAAGTAAGGTTCAACTGTGTTACTTGAATGCACAGAACAGAAAGAAGTTTCATACAATGCTTCTGTGTAGTTTATATTTGAACATATTCTTTTTTCCACTATTACCCACTTAGTGCTACGAATGTCCAGTTGCATTTTCTACAGACAGAGTGTTTCAAAACTGCTCAATCAAAAGTATGGTTTAACTCTGTTAGCTGAATGCTCAGATCAGAGAGAAGTTTCACAGAATGCTTCTGTGTAGTTTATATTTGAATATATTCCTTTTTCCACTACTACGCTCTTAGCGCTCCAAATGTCCAGTTGCATTTTCTACAGAAAGAGTGTTCAGATCTGCTCAATCAAAAGTATGGTTTATCTCTGTTAGCTGAATGCACAGATCAGAAAGAAGTTTCACCGAATGATTCTGTGTAGTTTATATTTGAAGACATTCCTCTTTCCACTATTACCCTCTTAGCGCTCCGAATCTCCACTTGCATTTTCTACAAAAAGAGTGTTTCATAACTGCTCAATCAAAAATATGTTTTATCTCTGTTAACTGAATTTACAGATCAGAAATAAGTTTCACAGAATGCATCTGTGTAGTTTTCATTTGAAGATATTCTTTTTCCCAATGTAGGCCTCTTAGCGCTTAGCATGTCCAATTGCAGTTTCTACAGAAAGAGTGTTTCAGAACGGCTCAATCAAAAGTAAGGTTCAACTCTGTTAGTTGAATGCACAGAACAGAAAGAAGTTTCATACAATGCTTCTGTGTAGTTTATATTTGAACATATTCTTTTTTCCACTATTACCCACTTAGCGCTACGAATGTCCAGTTGCATTTTCTACAGACAGAGTGTTTCCAAACTGCTCAATCAAAAGTATGGTTTAACTCTGTTAGCTGAATGCTCAGATCAGAAAGAAGTTTCACAGAATGCTTCTGTGTAGTTTATATTTGAATATATTCCTTTTTCCACTACTACGCTCTTAGCGCTCCAAATGTCCAGTTGCATTTTCTACAGAAAGAGTGTTCAGATCTGCTCAATCAAAAGTATGGTTTAACTCTGTTAGCTGAATGCACAGATCAGAAAGAAGTTTCACCGAATGATTCTGTGTAGTTTATATTTGAAGACATTCCTCTTTCCACTATTACCCTCTTAGCGCTCCGAATCTCCACTTGCATTTTCTACAAAAAGAGTGTTTCATAACTGCTCAATCAAAAATATGTTTTATCTCTGTTAACTGAATTTACAGATCAGAAATAAGTTTCACAGAATGCATCTGTGTAGTTTTTATTTGAAGATATTCTTTTTCCCAATGTAGGCCTCTTAGCGCTTAGCATGTCCAATTGCAGTTCCTACAGAAAGAGTGTTTCAGAACGGCTCAATCAAAAGTAAGGTTCAACTCTGTTAGTTGAATGCACAGAACAGAAAGAAGTTTCATACAATGATTCTGTGTAGTTTATATTTGAACATATTCTTTTTTCCAGTATTACCCACTTAGCGCTACGAATGTCCAGTTGCATTTTCTACAGACAGAGTGTTTCAAAACTGCTCAATCAAAAGTATGGTTTAACTCTGTTAGCTGAATGCTCAGATCAGAAAGAAGTTTCACAGAATGCTTCTGTGTAGTTTATATTTGAATATATTCCTTTTTCCACTACTACGCTCTTAGCGCTCCAAATGTCCAGTTGCATTTTCTACAGAAAGAGTGTTCAGATCTGCTCAATCAAAAGTATGGTTTAACTATGTTAGCTGAATGCACAGATCAGAAAGAATTTTCACGGAATGATTCTGTGTAGTTTATATTTGAAGACATTCCTTTTTCCACTATTACCCTCTTAGCGCTCCGAATCTCCACTTGCATTTTCTACAAAAAGAGTGTTTCATAACTGCTCAATCAAAAATATGTTTTATCTCTGTTAACTGAATTTACAGATCAGAAATAAGTTTCACAGAATGCATCTGTGTAGTTGTTATTTGAAGATATTCTTTTTCCCAATGTAGGCCTCTTAGCGCTTAGCATGTCCAATTGCAGTTTCTACAGAAAGAGTGTTTCAGAACTTCTCAATCAAAAGTAAGGTTCAACTCTGTTAGTTGAATGCACAGAACAGAAAGAATTTTCACAGAATGCTACTGTGTAGTTTATATTTGAATATATTCCTTTTTCCACTATTACCCTCTTAGCGCTCATATTGTCCACTAGCATTTTCTACAGAAAGAGTGTTCAGAACTGCGCAATCAAAAGTATGGTTTAACTCTGTTAGCTTAATGAATATATCAGAAATAAGTTTCACACAATGCTTCTGTGTAGTTTTTATTTGAAGATATTATATTTCCCAATATAGGCTTCTTAGCGCTCAGAATGTCCAATTGCAGTTTCTACAGAAAGAGTGTTTCAGAAAGGCTCAATCAAAAGTAAGGTTCAACTCTGTTAGTTGAATGCACAGAACAGAAAGAAGTTTCATACAATGCTTCTGTGTAGTTTATATTTGAACATATTCTTTTTTCCACTATTACCCACTTAGCACTACGAATGTCCAGTTGCATTTTCTACAGACAGAGTGTTTCAAAACTGCTCAATCAAAAGTATGGTTTAACTCTGTTAGCTGAATGCTCAGATCAGAAAGAAGTTTCACAGAATGCTTCTGTGTAGTTTATATTTGAATATATTCCTTCTTCCACTACTACTCTCTTAGCGCTCCAAATATCCAGGTGCATTTTCTACAGAAAGAGTGTTCAGATCTGCTCAATCAAAAGTATGGTTTAACTCTGTTAGCTGAATGCACAGATCAGAAAGAAGTTTCACAGAATGATTCTGTGTAGTTTATATTTGGAGACATTCCTTTTCCACTATTACCCTCTTAGCGCTCCGAATCTCCACTTGCATTTTCTACAGAAAGAGTGTTTCAGAACGGCTCAATTAAAACTAAGGTTCAACTCTTTTAGTTGAACAAACAGAACAGAAAGAAGTTTCACACAATTCTTCTGTGTAGTTTTTATTTGTAGACATTCTTTTTCCCAATATAGGCCTCTTAGCGCTCAGAATGTCCAATTGCAGTTTCTACAGAAAGAGTGTTTCAGAAAGGCTCAATCAAAAGTAAGGTTCAACTGTGTTACTTGAATGCACAGAACAGAAAGAAGTTTCATACAATGCTTCTGTGTAGTTTATATTTGAACATATTCTTTTTTCCACTATTACCCACTTAGTGCTACGAATGTCCAGTTGCATTTTCTACAGACAGAGTGTTTCAAAACTGCTCAATCAAAAGTATGGTTTAACTCTGTTAGCTGAATGCTCAGATCAGAGAGAAGTTTCACAGAATGCTTCTGTGTAGTTTATATTTGAATATATTCCTTTTTCCACTACTACGCTCTTAGCGCTCCAAATGTCCAGTTGCATTTTCTACAGAAAGAGTGTTCAGATCTGCTCAATCAAAAGTATGGTTTAACTCTGTTAGCTGAATGCACAGATCAGAAAGAAGTTTCACCGAATGATTCTGTGTAGTTTATATTTGAAGACATTCCTCTTTCCACTATTACCCTCTTAGCGCTCCGAATCTCCACTTGCATTTTCTACAAAAAGAGTGTTTCATAACTGCTCAATCAAAAATATGTTTTATCTCTGTTAACTGAATTTACAGATCAGAAATAAGTTTCACAGAATGCATCTGTGTAGTTTTCATTTGAAGATATTCTTTTTCCCAATGTAGGCCTCTTAGCGCTTAGCATGTCCAATTGCAGTTTCTACAGAAAGAGTGTTTCAGAACGGCTCAATCAAAAGTAAGGTTCAACTCTGTTAGTTGAAAGCACAGAACAGAAAGGATTTTCACAGAATGCTACTGTGTAGTTTATATTTGAATATATTCCTTTTTCCACTATTACCCTCTTAGCGCTCCGAATGTCCACTTGCATTTTCTACAGAAAGAGTGTTCAGAACTGCGCAATGAAAAGTATGGTTTAACTCTGTTAGCTTAATGAACATATCAGAAATAAGTATCACACAATGCTTCTGTGTAGTTTTTATTTGAAGATATTATTTTTCCCAATATAGGCCTCTTAGCGCTCAGAATGTCCAATTGCAGTTTCTACAGAAAGAGTGTTTCAGAAAGGCTCAATCAAAAGTAAGGTTCAACTCTGTTAGTTGAATGCACAGAACAGAAAGAAGTTTCATACAAGGTTTCTGTGTAGTTTATATTTGAACATATTCTTTTTTCCAGTATTACCCACTTAGCGCTATGAATGTCCAGTTGCATTTTCTACAGACAGAGTGTTTCAAAACTGCTCAATCAAAAGTATGGTTTAACTCTGTTAGCTGAATGCTCAGATCAGAAAGAAGTTTCACAGAATGCTTCTGTGTAGTTTATATTTGAATATATTCCTTTTTCCACTACTACGCTCTTAGCGCTCAAAATGTCCAGTTGCATTTTCTACAGAAAGAGTGTTCAGATCTGCTCAATCAAAAGTATGGTTTAACTATGTTAGCTGAATGCACAGATCAGAAAGAAGTTTCACGGAATGATTCTGTGTAGTTTATATTTGAAGACATTCCTTTTTCCACTATTACCCTCTTAGCGCTCCGAATCTCCACTTGCATTTTCTACAAAAAGAGTGTTTCATAACTGCTCAATCAAAAATATGTTTTATCTCTGTTAACTGAATTTAAACATCAGAAATAAGTTTCACAGAATGCATCTGTGTAGTTTTTATTTGAAGATATTATTTTTCCCAATGTAGGCCTCTTAGCGCTTAGCATGTCCAATTGCAGTTTCTACAGAAAGAGTGTTTCAGAACTTCTCAATCAAAAGTAAGGTTCATCTCTGTTAGTTGAATGCACAGAACAGAAAGAATTTTCACAGAATGCTACTGTGTAGTTTATATTTGAATATATTCCTTTTTCCACTATTACCCTCTTAGCGCTCCTATTGTCCACTAGCATTTTCTACAGAAAGAGTGTTCAGAACTGCGCAATCAAAAGTATGGTTTAACTCTGTTAGCTTAATGAACATATCAGTAATAAGTTTCACACAATGCTTCTGTGTAGTTTTTATTTGAAGATATTATTTTTCCCAATATAGGCCTCTTAGCGCTCAGAATGTCCAATTGCAGTTTCTACAGAAAGAGTGTTTCAGAAAGGCTCAATCAAAAGTAAGGTTCAACTCTGTTAGTTGAATGCACAGAACAGAAAGAAGTTTCATACAATGCTTCTGTGTAGTTTATATTTGAACATATTTTTTTTCCACTATTACCCACTTAGCGCTACGAATGTCCAGTTGCATTTTCTACAGACTGAGTGTTTCAAAACTGCTCAATCAAAAGTATGGTTTAACTCTGTTAGCTGAATGCTCAGATCAGAAAGAAGTTTCACAGAATGCTTCTGTGTAGTTTATATTTGAATATATTCCTTTTTCCACTACTACGCTCTTAGCGCTCCAAATGTCCAGTTGCATTTTCTACAGAAAGAGTGTTCAGATCTGCTCAATCAAAAGTATGGTTTAACTCTGTTAGCTGAATGCACAGATCAGAAAGAAGTTTCACAGAATGATTCTGTGTAGTTTATATTTGGAGACATTCCTTTTCCACTATTACCCTCTTATCGCTCCGAATCTCCACTTGCATTTTCTACAGAAAGAGTGTTTCAGAACGGCTCAATTAAAACTAAGGTTCAACACTTTTAGTTGAACAAACAGAACAGAAAGAAGTTTCACACAATTCTTCTGTGTAGTTTTTATTTGTAGACATTCTTTTTCCCAATATAGGCCTCTTAGCGCTCAGAATGTCCAATTGCAGTTTCTACAGAAAGAGTGTTTCAGAAAGGCTCAATCAAAAGTAAGGTTCAACTGTGTTACTTGAATGCACAGAACAGAAAGAAGTTTCATACAATGCTTCTGTGTAGTTTATATTTGAACATATTCTTTTTTCCACTATTACCCACTTAGTGCTACGAATGTCCAGTTGCATTTTCTACAGACAGAGTGTTTCAAAACTGCTCAATCAAAAGTATGGTTTAACTCTGTTAGCTGAATGCTCAGATCAGAAAGAAGTTTCACAGAATGCTTCTGTGTAGTTTATATTTGAATATAATCCTTTTTCCACTACTACGCTCTTAGCGCTCCAAATGTCCAGTTGCATTTTCTATAGAAAGAGTGTTCAGATCTGCTCAATCAAAAGTATGGTTTAACTCTGTTAGCTGCATGCACAGATCAGAAAGAAGTTTCACCGAATGATTCTGTGTAGTTTATATTTGAAGACATTCCTTTTTCCACTATTACCCTCTTAGCGCTCCGAATCTCCACTTGCATTTTCTACAAAAACAGTGTTTCATAACTGCTCAATCAAAAATATGTTTTATCTCTGTTAACTGAATTTACAGATCAGAAATAAGTTTCACAGAATGCATCTGTGTAGTTTTTATTTGAAGATATTCTTTTTCCCAATATAGGCCTCTTAGCGCTTTGCATGTCCAATTGCAGTTTTTACAGAAAGAGTGTTTCAGAACGGCTCACTCAAAAGTAAGGTTCAAGTCTGTTAGTTGAATGCACAGAACAGAAAATATTTTCACAGAATGCTACTGTGTAATTTATATTTGAATATATTCCTTTTTCCACTATTACCCCCTTAGCGCTCCGAATGTCCATTTGCATTTTCTACAGAAAGAGTGATCAGAACTGCGCAATCAAAAGTATGGTTTAACTCTGTTAGCTTAATGAACATATCAGTAATAAGTTTCACACAATGCTTCTGTGTAGTTTTTATTTGAAGATATTATTTTTCCCAATATAGGCCTCTTAGCGCTCAGAATGTCCAACTGCAGTTTCTACAGAAAGAGTGTTTCAGAAAGGCTCAATCAAAAGTAAGGTTCAACTCTGTTAGTTGAATGCACAGAACAGAAAGAAGTTTCATACAATGCTTCTGTGTAGTTTATATTTGAACATATTCTTTTTTCCACTATTACCCACTTAGCGCTACGAATGTCCAGTTGCATTTTCTACAGACAGAGTGTTTCAAAACTGCTCAATCAAAAGTATGGTTTAACTCTGTTAGCTGAATGCTCAGATCAGAAAGAAGTTTCACAGAATGCTTCTGTGTAGTTTATATTTGAATATATTCCTTTTTCCACTACTACGCTCTTAGCGCTCCAAATGTCCAGTTGCATTTTCTACAGAAAGAGTGTTCAGATCTGCTCAATCAAAAGTATGTTTTAACTCTGTTAGCTGAATGCACAGATCAGAAAGAAGTTTCACAGAATGATTCAGTGTAGTTTATAGTTGGAGACATTCCTTTTCCACTATTACCCTCTTAGCGCTCCGAATCTCCACTTGCATTTTCTACAGAAAGAGTGTTTCAGAACGGCTCAATTAAAACTAAGGTTCAACTCTTTTAGTTGAACAAACAGAACAGAAAGAAGTTTCACACAATTCTTCTGTGTAGTTTTTATTTGTAGACATTATTTTTCCCAATATAGGCCTCTTAGCGCTCCAAATGTCCAGTTACATTTTCTACAGAAAGAGTGTTTCAGAACGGCTCAATCAAAAGTAAGATTCAAATCTGTTAGTTGAATGCACAGAACATAAAGAAGTTTCATACAATGCCTCTGTGTAGTTTATATTAGAATATATTCTTTTTTCCACTATTACCCACTTAGCGCTACGAATGTCCAGTTGCATTTTCTACAGACAGAGTGTTTCAAAACTGCTCAATCAAAAGTATGGTTTAAATCTGTTAGCTGAATGCTCAGATCAGAAAGAAGTTTCACAGAATGCTTCTGTGTAGTTTATATTTGAATATATTCCTTTTTCCACTACTACGCTGTTAGCGCTCCGAATGTCCAGTTGCATTTTCTAGAGACAGAGTGTTCAGATCTGCTCAATCAAAAGTATGGTTTAACTCGGTTAGCTGAATGCACAGATCAGAAAGAAGTTTCACCGAATGATTCTGTGTAGTTAATATTTGAAGACATTCCTTTTTCCACTATTACCCTCTTAGCGCTCCGAATCTCCACTTGCATTTTCTACAAAAAGAGTGTTTCATAACTGCTCAATCAAAAATATGTTTTATCTCTGTTAACTGAATTTACAGATCAGAAATAAGTTTCACAGAATGCATCTGTGTAATTTTTATTTGAAAATATTCTTTTTCCCAATGTAGGCCTCTTAGCGCTTAGCATGTCCAATTGCAGTTTCTACAGAAAGAGTGTTTCAGAACGGCTCAATCAAAAGTAGGGTTCAACTCTGTTAGTTGAATGCACAGAACACAAAGAATTTTCACAGAATGCTACTGTGTAGTTTATATTTGAATATATTCCTTTTTCCACTATTACCCTCTTAGCGCTCCGAATGTCCACTTGCATTTTCTACAGAAAGAGTGTTCAGAACTGCGCAATCAAAAGTATGGTTTAACTCTGTTAGCTTAATGAACATATCAGAAATAAGTTTCACACAATGCTTCTGTGTAGTTTTTATTTGAAGATATAATTATTCCTAATATAGGCCTCTTAGCGCTCAGAATGACCAATTGCAGTTTCTACAGAAAGAGTGTTTCAGAAAGGCTCAATCAGAAGTAAGGTTCAACTCTGTTAGTTGAATGCACAGAACAGAAAGAAGTTTCATACAATGCTTCTGTGTAGTTTATATTTGAACATATTCTTTTGTCCACTATTACCCACTTAGCGCTACGAATGTCCAGTTGCATTTTCTACAGACAGAGTGTTTCAAAACTGCTCAATCAAAAGTATGGTTTAACTCTGTTAGCTGAATGCTCAGATCAGAAAGAAGTTTCACAGAATGCTTCTGTGTAGTTTATATTTGAATATATTCCTTTTTCCACTACTACTCTCTTAGCGCTCCAAATGTCCAGTTGCATTTTCTACAGAAAGAGTGTTCAGATCTGCTCAATCAAAAGTATGTTTTAACTCTGTTAGCTGAATGCACAGATCAGAAAAAAGTTTCACAGAATGATTCTGTGTAGTTTATATATGGAGACATTCCTTTTTCCACTATTATCCTCTTAGCGCTCCGAAACTCCACTTGCATTTTCTACAGAAAGAGTGTTTCATAACTGCTCAATCAAAAATATGTTTTATCTCTGTTAACTGAATTTACAGATCAGAAATAAGTTTCACAGAATGCATCTGTGTAGTTTTTATTTGAAGATATTCTTTTTCCCAATGTAGGCCTCTTAGCGCTTAGCATGTCCAATTGCAGTTTCTACAGAAAGAGTGTTTCAGAAATTCTCAATCAAAAGTAAGGTTCAACTCTGTTAGTTGAATGCACAGAACAGTAAGAATTTTCACAGAATGCTACTGTGTAGTTTATATTTGAATATTTTCCTTTTTCCACTATTACCCTCTTAAGGCTCCGAATGTCCACTTGCATTTTCTATAGAAAGAGTGTTCAGAACTGCGCAATCAAAAGTATGGTTTAACTCTGTTAGCTTAATGAACATATCAGAAATAATTTTCACACAATGCTTCTGTGTAGTTTTTATTCGAAGATATTATTTTTCCCAATATAGGCCTCTTAGCGCTCAGAATGTCCAATTGCAGTTTCTACAGAAAGAGTGTTTCAGAACGGCTCAATCAAAAGTAAGGTTCAACTCTGTTAGTTGAATGCACAGAACAGAAAGAATTTTCACAGAATGCTACTGTGTAGTTTATATTTGAATATATTCCTTTTTCCACTATTACCCTCTTAGCGCTCCGAATGTCCACTTGCATTTTCTACAGAAAGAGTGTTCAGAACTGCGCAATCAAAAGTATGGTTTAACTCTGTTAGCTTAATGAACATATCAGAAATAAGTTTCACACAATGCTTCTGTGTAGTTTTTATTTGAAGATATTATTTTTCCCAATAGAGGCCTCTTAGCGCTCAGAATGTCCAATTGCAGTTTCTACAGAAACAGTGTTTCAGAAAGGCTCAATCCAAAGTAAGGTTAAACTCTGTTAGTTGAATGCACAGAACAGAAAGAAGTTCAATACAATGCTTCTGTGTAGTTTATATTTGAACATATTCTTTTTTCCACTATTACCCACTTAGCGCTACGAATGTCCAGTTGCATTTTCTACAGACAGAGTGTTTCAAAACTGCTCAATCAAAAGTATGGTTTAACTCTGTTAGCTGAATGCTCAGATCAGAAAGAAGTTTCACAGAATGCTTCTGTGTAGTTTATATTTGAATATATTCCTTTTTCCACTACTACTCTCTTAGCGCTCCAAATGTCCAGTTACATTTTCTACAGAAAGAGTGTTTCAGAACGGCTCAATCAAAAGTAAGATTCAACTCTGTTAGTTGAATGCACAGAACAGAAAGAAGTTTCATACAATGCCTCTGTGTAGTTTATATTTGAACATATTCTTTTTTCCACTATTACCCACTTAGCGCTATGAATGTCCAGTTGCATTTTCTACGGACAGAGTGTTTCAAAACTGCTCAATCAAAAGTATGGTTTAACTCTGTTAGCTGAATGCTCAGATCAGAAAGAAGTTTCACAGAATGCTTCTGTGTAGTTTATATTTGAATATATTCCTTTTTCCACTACTACGCTGTTAGCACTCCGAATGTCCAGTTGCATTTTCTAGAGACAGAGTGTTCAGATCTGCTCAATCAAAAGTATGGTTTAACTCTGTTAGCTGAATGCACAGATCAGAAAGAAGTTTCACCGAATGATTCTTTGTAGTTTATATTTGAAGACATTCCTTTTTCCACTATTACCCTCTTAGCGCTCCGAATCTCCACTTGCATTTTCTACAAAAAGAGTGTTTCATAACTGCTCAATCAAAAATATGTTTTATCTCTGTTAACTGAATTTACAGATCATAAATAAGTTTCACAGAATGCATCTGTGTAGTTTTTATTTGAAAATATTCTTTTTCCCAATGTAGGCCTCTTAGCGCTTAGCATGTCCAATTGCAGTTTCTACAGAAAGAGTGTTTCAGAACGGCTCAATCAAAAGTAAGGTTCAACTCTGTTAGTTGAATGCACAGAACACAAAGAATTTTCACAGAATGCTACTGTGTAGTTTATATTTGAATATATTCCTTTTTCCACTATTACCCTCTTAGCGCTCCGAATGTCCACTTGCATTTTCTACAGAAAGAGTGTTCAGAACTGCGCAATCAAAAGTATGGTTTAACTCTGTTAGCTTAATGAACATATCAGAAATAAGTTTCACACAATGCTTCTGTGTAGTTTTTATTTGAAGTTATAATTATTCCTAATATAGGCCTCTTAGCGCTCAGAATGTCCAATTGCAGTTTCTACAGAAAGAGTGTTTCAGAAAGGCTCAATCAGAAGTAAGGTTCAACTCTGTTAGTTGAATGCACAGAACAGAAAGAAGTTTCATACAATGCTTCTGTGTAGTTTATATTTGAACATATTCTTTTTTCCACTATTACCCACTTAGCGCTACGAATGTCCAGTTGCATTTTCTACAGACAGAGTGTTTCAAAACTGCTCAATCAAAAGTATGGTTTAACTCTGTTAGCTGAATGCTCAGATCAGAAAGAAGTTTCACAGAATGCTTCTGTGTAGTTTATATTTGAATATATTCCTTTTTCCACTACTACTCTCTTAGCGCTCCAAATGTCCAGTTGCATTTTCTACAGAAAGAGTGTTCAGATCTGCTCAATCAAAAGTATGGTTTAACTCTGTTAGCTGAATGCACAGATCAGAAAAAAGTTTCACAGAATGATTCTGTGTAGTTTATATATGGAGACATTCCTTTTTCCACTATTACCCTCTTAGCGCTCCGAAACTCCACTTGCATTTTCTACAGAAAGAGTGTTTCATAACTGCTCAATCAAAAATATGTTTTATCTCTGTTAACTGAATTTACAGATCAGAAATAAGTTTCACAGAATGCATCTGTGTAGTTTTTATTTGAAGATATTCTTTTTCCCAATGTAGGCCTCTTAGCGCTTAGCATGTCCAATTGCAGTTTCTACAGAAAGAGTGTTTCAGAACTTCTCAATCAAAAGTAAGGTTCAACTCTGTTAGTTGAATGCACAGAACAGTAAGAATTTTCACAGAATGCTACTGTGTAGTTTATATTTGAATATATTCCTTTTTCCACTATTACCCTCTTAAGGCTCCGAATGTCCACTTGCATTTTCTATAGAAAGAGTGTTCAGAACTGCGCAATCAAAAGTATGGTTTAACTCTGTTAGCTTAATGAACATATCAGAAATAAGTTTCACACAATGCTTCTGTGTAGTTTTTATTCGAAGATATTATTTTTCCCAATATAGGCCTCTTAGCGCTCAGAATGTCCAATTGCAGTTTCTACAGAAAGAGTGTTTCAGAACGGCTCAATCAAAAGTAAGGTTCAACTCTGTTAGTTGAATGCACAGAACAGAAAGAATTTTCACAGAATGCTACTGTGTAGTTTATATTTGAATATATTCCTTTTTCCACTATTACCCTCTTAGCGCTCCGAATGTCCACTTGCATTTTCTACAGAAAGAGTGTTCAGAACTGCGCAATCAAAAGTATGGTTTAACTCTGTTAGCTTAATGAACATATCAGAAATAAGTTTCACACAATGCTTCTGTGTAGTTTTTATTTGAAGATATTATTTTTCCCAATAGAGGCCTCTTAGCGCTCAGAATGTCCAATTGCAGTTTCTACAGAAACAGTGTTTCAGAAAGGCTCAATCAAAAGTAAGGTTAAACTCTGTTAGTTGAATGCACAGAACAGAAAGAAGTTCCATACAATGCTTCTGTGTAGTTTATATTTGAACATATTCTTTTTTCCACTATTACCCACTTAGCGCTACGAATGTCCAGTTGCATTTTCTACAGACAGTGTGTTTCAAAACTGCTCAATCAAAAGTATGGTTTAACTCTGTTAGCTGAATGCTCAGATCAGAAAGAAGTTTCACAGAATGCTTCTGTGTAGTTTATATTTGAATATATTCCTTTTTCCACTACTACTCTCTTAGCGCTCCAAATGTTCAGTTACATTTTCTACAGAAAGAGTGTTTCAGAACGGCTCAATCAAAAGTAAGATTCAACTCTGTTAGTTGAATGCACAGAACAGAAAGAAGTTTCATACAATGCCTCTGTGTAGTTTATATTTGAACATATTCTTTTTTCCACTATTACCCACTTAGCGCTACGAATGTCCAGTTGCATTTTCTACGGACAGAGTGTTTCAAAACTGCTCAATCAAAAGTATGGTTTAACTCTGTTAGCTGAATGCTCAGATCAGAAAGAAGTTTCACAGAATGCTTCTGTGTAGTTTATATTTGAATATATTCCTTTTTCCACTACTACGCTGTTAGCGCTCCGAATGTCCAGTTGCATTTTCTAGAGACAGAGTGTTCAGATCTGCTCAATCAAAAGTATGGTTTAACTCTGTTAGCTGAATGCACAGATCAGAAAGAAGTTTCACCGAATGATTCTGTGTAGTTTATATTTGAAGACATTCCTTTTTCCACTATTACCCTCTTAGCGCTCCGAATCTCCACTTGCATTTTCTACAAAAAGAGTGTTTCATAACTGCTCAATCAAAAATATGTTTTATCTCTGTTAACTGAATTTACAGATCATAAATATGTTTCACAGAATGCATCTGTGTAGTTTTTATTTGAAGATATTCTTTTTCCCAATATAGGCCTCTTAGCGCTTAGCATGTCCAATTGCAGTTTCTACAGAAAGAGTGTTTCAGAACTTCTCAATCAAAAGTAAGGTTCAACTCTGTTAGTTGAATGCACAGAACAGTAAGAATTTTCACAGAATGCTACTGTGTAGTTTATATTTGAATATATTCCTTTTTCCACTATTACCCTCTTAAGGCTCCGAATGTCCACTTGCATTTTCTATAGAAAGAGTGTTCAGAACTGCGCAATCAAAAGTATGGTTTAACTCTGTTAGCTTAATGAACATATCAGAAATAAGTTTCACACAATGCTTCTGTGTAGTTTTTATTCGAAGATATTATTTTTCCCAATATAGGCCTCTTAGCGCTCAGAATGTCCAATTGCAGTTTCTACAGAAAGAGTGTTTCAGAAAGGCTCAATCAAAAGTAAGGTTCAACTCTGTTAGTTGAATGCACTGAACAGAAAGAAGTTTCATACAATGCTTCTGTGTAGTTTATATTTGAACATATTCTTTTTTCCACTATTACCCACTTAGCGCTACGAATGTCTAGTTGCATTTTCTACAGACAGAGTGTTTCAAAACTGCTCAATCAAAAGTATGGTTTAACTCTGTTAGCTGTATGCTCAGATCAGAAAGAAGTTTCACAGAATGCTTCTGTGTAGTTTATATTTGAATATATTCCTTTTTCCACTACTACTCTCTTAGCCCTCCAAATGTCCAGTTGCATTTTCTAAAGAAAGAGTGTTCAGATCTGCTCAATCAAAAGTATGGTTTAAATCTGTTAGCTGAATGCACACATCAGAAAGAACTTTCACCGAATGATTCTGTGTAGTTTATATATGAAGACATTCCTTTTTCCACTATTACCCTCTTAGCGCTCCGAATCTCCACTTGCATTTTCTACAAAAAGAGTGTTTCATAACTGCTCAATCAAAAATATGTTTTATCTCTGTTAAATGAATTTACAGATCAGAAATAAGTTTCACAGAATGCATCTGTGTAGTTTTTATTTGAAGATATTCTTTTTCCCAATGTAGGCCTCTTAGCGCTTAGCATGTCCAATTGCAGTTTCTACAGAAAGAGTGTTTCAGAACGGCTCAATCAAAAGTAAGGTGCAACTCTGTTAGTTGAATGCACAGAACAGAAAGAATTTTCACAGAATGCTACTGTGTAGTTTATATTTGAATATACTCCTTTTTCCACTACTACGCTCTTAGCACTCCAAATGTCCAGTTGCATTTTCTACAGAAAGAGTGTTCATATCTGCTCAATCAAAAATATGGTTTAACTCTGTTAGCTGAATGCACAGATCAGAAAGAAGTTTCACCGAATGATTCTGTGTAGTTTATATTTGAAGACATTCCTTTTTCCACTATTACCCTCTTAGCGCTCCGAATCTCCACTTGCATTTTCTACAAAAAGAGTGTTTCATAACTGCTCAATCAAAAATATGTTTTATCTCTGTTAACTGAATTTACAGATCAGAAATAACTTTCACAGAATGCATCTGTGTAGTTTTTATTTGAAGATATTCTTTTTCCCAATGTAGGCCTCTTAGCGCTTAGCATGTCCAATTGCAGTTTCTACAGAAAGAGTGTTTCAGAACGGCTCAATCAAAAGTAAGGTTCAACTCTGTTAGTTGAATGCACAGAACAGAAAGAATTTTCACAGAATGCTACTGTGTAGTTTATATTTGAATATATTCCTTTTTCCACTATTACCCTCTTAGCGCTCCGAGTGTCCACTTGCATTTTCTACAGAAAGAGTGTTCAGAACTGCGCAATCAAAAGTATTGTTTAACTCTGTTAGCTTATTGAACATATCAGAAATAGTTTCACACAATGCTTCTGTGTAGTTTTTATTTGAAGATATTATTTTTCCCAATAGAGGCCTCTTAGCGCTCAGAATGTCCAATTGCAGTTTCTACAGAAAGAGTGTTTCAGAAAGGCTCAATCCAAAGTAAGGTTCAACTCTGTTAGTTGAATGCACAGAACAGAAAGAAGTTTCATACAATGCTTCTGTGTAGTTTATATTTGAACATATTCTTTTTTCCACTATTACCCACTTAGCGCTACGAATGTCCAGTTGCATTTTCTACAGACAGAGTGTTTCAAAACTGCTCAATCAAAAGTATGGTTTAACTCTGTTAGCTGAATGCTCAGATCAGAAAGAAGTTTCACAGAATGCTTCTGTGTAGTTTATATTTGAATATATTCCTTTTTCCACTACTACTCTCTTAGCGCTCCAAATGTCCAATTGCAGTTTCTACAGAAAGAGTGTTTCAGAACGGCTCAATCAAAAGTAAGATTCAACTCTGTTAGTTGAATGCACAGAACAGAAAGAAGTTTCATACAATGCTTCTGTGTAGTTTATATTTGAACATATTCTTTTTTCCACTATTACCCACTTAGCGCTAGGAATGTCCAGTTGCATTTACTACAGACAGAGTGTTTCAAAACTGCTCAATCAAAAGTAGGGTTTAACTCGGTTAGCTGAATGCTCAGATCAGAAGGAAGTTTCACAGAATGCTTCTGTGTAGTTTATATTTGAATATATTCCTTTTTCCACTACTACGCTCTTAGCGCTCCAAATGTCCAGTTGCATTTTCTACAGAAAGAGTGTTCAGATCTGCTCAATCAAAAGTATGGTTTAACTCTGTTAGCTGAATGCACAGATCAGAAAGAAGTTTCACAGAATGATTCTGTGTAGTTTATATTTGGAGACATTCCTTTTTCCACTATTACCCTCTTAGCGCTCCAAATCTCCACTTGCATTTTCTACAGAAAGAGTGTTTCAGAACGGCTCAATCAAAACTAAGGTTCAACTCTTTTAGTTGAACAAACAGAACAGAAAGAAGTTTCACACAATTCTTCTGTGTAGTTTTTATTTGTAGACATTCTTTTTCCCAATATAGGCCTCTTAGCGCTCAGAATGTCCAATTGCAGTTTCTACAGAAAGAGTGTTTCAGAACGGCTCAATCAAAAGTAAGGTTCAACTCTGTAAGTTGAATGCACAGAACAGAAAGAAGTTTCATACAATGCTTCTGTGTAGTTTATATTTGAACATATTCTTTTTTCCACTATTACCCACTTAGCGCTACGAATGTCCAGTTGCATTTTCTACAGACAGAGTGTTTCAAAACTGGTCAATCAAAAGTATGGTTTAACTCTGTTAGCTGAATGCTCAGATCAGAAAGAAGTTTCACAGAATGCTTTTGTGTAGTTTATATTTGAATATATTCCTTTTTCCACTACTACGCTCTTAGCGCTCCAAATGTCCAGTTGCATTTTCTACAGAAAGAGTGTTCAGATCTGCTCAATCAAAAGTATAGTTTAACTCTGTTAGCTGAATGCACAGATCAGAAAGAAGTTTCACCGAATGATTCTGTGTAGTTTATATTTGAAGACATTCCTTTTTCCACCATTACCCTCTTAGCGCTCCGAATCTCCACTTGCATTTTCTACAAAAAGAGTGTTTCATAACTGCTCAATCAAAAATATGTTTTATCTCTGTTAACTGAATTTACAGATCAGAAATAAGTTTCACAGAATGCATCAGTGTATTTTTATTTGAAGATATTCTTTTTCCCAATGTAGGCCTCTTAGCGCTTAGCATATCCAATTGCAGTTTCTACAGAAAGAGTGTTTCAGAACGGCTCAATCAAAAGTAAGGTTCAAATCTGTTAGTTGAATGCACAGAACAGAAAGAATTTTCACAGAATGCTACTGTGTAGTTTATATTTGAATATATTCCTTTTTCCACTATTACCCTCTTAGCGCTCCGAATGTCCACTTGCATTTTCTACAGAAAGAGTGTTCAGAACTGCGCAATCAAAAGTATGGTTTAACTCTGATAGCTTAATGAACATATCAGAAATAAGTTTCACACAATGCTTCTGTGTAGTTTTTATTTGAAGATATTATTTTTCCCAATAGAGGCCTCTTAGCGCTCAGAATGTCCAATTGCAGTTTCTACAGAAAGAGTGTTTCAGAAAGGCTCAATCAAAAGTAAGGTTCAACTCTGTTAGTTGAATGCACAGAACAGAAAGAAGTTTCATACAATGATTCTGTGTAGTTTATATTTGAACATATTCTTTTTTCCACTATTACCCACTTAGCGCTACGAATGTCCAATTGCATTTTCTACAGACAGAGTGTTTCAAAACTGCTCAATCAAAAGTATGGTTTAACTCTGTTAGCTGAATGCTCAGATCAGAAAGAAGTTTCACAGAATGCTTCTGTGTAGTTTATATTTGAATATATTCCTTTTTCCACTACTACGCTCTTAGCGCTCCAAATGTCCAGTTGCATTTTCTACAGAAAGAGTGTTCAGATCTGCTCAATCAAAAGTATGGTTTAACTCTGTTAGCTGAATGCACAGATCAGAAAAAAGTTTCACAGAATGATTCTGTGTAGTTTATATTTGGAGATATTCCTTTTTCCACTATTACCCTCTTAGCGCTCCGAATCTCCACTTGCATTTTCTCCAGAAACAGTGTTTCAGAAGGGCTCAATCAAAACTAAGGTTTAACTCTTTTAGTTGAACAAACAGAACAGAAAGAAGTTTCACACAATTCTTCTGTGTAGTTTTTATTTGTAGACATTCTTTTTCCCAATATAGGCCTCTTAGCGCTCAGAATGTCCAATTGCAGCTTCTACAGAAAGAGTGTTTCAGAACGGCTCAATCAAAAGTAAGGTTCAACTCTGTTAGTTGAATGCACAGAACAGAAAGAAGTTTCATACAATGCTTCTGTGTAGTTTATATTTGAACATATTCTTTTTTCCACTATTACCCACTTAACGCTACGAATGTCCAGTTGCATTTTCTACAGACAGAGTGTTTCAAAACTGCTCAATCAAAAGTATGGTTTAACTCTGTTAGCTGAATGCTCAGATCAGAAAGAAGTTTCACAGAATGCTTCTGTGTAGTTTATATTTGAATATATTCCTTTTTCCACTACTACTCTCTTAGCGCTCCAAATGTCCAATTGCAGTTTCTACAGAAAGAGTGTTCAGAACTGCGCAATCAAAAGAATGGTTTATCTCTGTTAGCTTAATGAACATATCAGAAATAAGTTTCACACAATGCTTCTGTGAAGTTTTTATTTGAAGATATTATTTTTCCCAATATAGGCCTCTTAGTGCTCAGAATGTCCAATTGCAGTTTCTACAGAAAGAGTGTTTCAGAAAGGCTCAATCAAAAGTAAGGTTCAACTCTGTTACTTGAATGCACAGAACAGAAAGAAGTTTCATACAATGCTTCTGTGTAGTTTATATTTGAACATATTCTTTTTTCCACTATTACCCACTTAGCGCTACGAATGTCCAGTTGAATTTCCTACAGACAGAGTGTTTCAAAACTGCTCAATCAAAAGTATGGTTTAACTCTGTTAGCTGAATGCTCAGATCAGAAAGAAGTTTCACAGAATGCTTCTGTGTAGTTTATATTTGAATATATTCCTTTTTCCACTACTACTCTCTTAGCGCTCCAAATGTCCATTTGCATTTTCTACAGAAAGTGTGTTCAGATCTGCTCAATCAAAAGTATGGTTTAACTCTGTTAGCTGAATGCACAGATCAGAAAGAAGTTTCACAGAATGATTCTGTGTAGTTTATATTTGGAGACTTTCCTTTTTCCACTATTACCCTCTTAGCGCTCCGAATCTCCACTTGCATTTTCTACAGAAAGAGTGTTTCAGAACGGCTCAATCAAAACTAAGGTTCAACTCTTTTAGTTGAACAAACGGAACAGAAAGAAGTTTCACACAATTCTTCTGTGTAGTTTTTATTTGTAGACATTCTTTTTCCCAATATAGGCCTCTTAGCGCTCAGAATGTCCAATTGCAGTTTCTACAGAAAGAGTGTTTCAGAACGGCTCAATCAAAAGTAAGGTTCAACTCTGTTAGTTGAATGCACAGAACAGAAAGAAGTTTCATACAATGCTTCTGTGTAGTTTATATTTGAACATATTATTTTTTCCACTATTACCCACTTAGCGCTACGAATGTGCCGTTGCATTTTCTACAGACAGAGTGTTTCAAAACTGCTCAATCAAAAGTATGGTTTAACTCTGTTAGCTGAATGCTCAGATCAGAAATAAGTTTCACAGAATGCTTCTGTGTAGTTTATATTTGAATATATTCCTTTTTCCACTACTACGCTCTTAGCGCTCCAAATGTCCAGTTGCATTTTCTACAGAAAGAGTGTTCAGATCTGCTCAATCAAAAGTATGGTTTAACTCTGTTAGCTGAATGCACAGATCAGAAAGAATTTTCATCGAATGATTCTGTGTAGTTTATATTTGAAGACATTCCTTTTTCCACTATTACCCTCTTAGCGCTCCGAATCTCCACTTGAATTTTCTACAAAATGAGTGTTTCATAACTGCTCAATCAAAAATATGTTTTATCTCTGTTAACTGAATTTACAGATCAGAAATAAGTTTCACAGAATGCATCTGTGTATTTTTATTTGAAGATAATCTTTTTCCCAATGTAGGCCTCTTAGCGCTTAGCATATCCAATTGCAGTTTCTACAGAAAGAGTGTTTCAGAACGGCTCAATCAAAAGTAAGGTTCAACTCTGTTAGTTGAATGCACAGAACAGAAAGAATTTTCACAGAATGCTACTGTGTAGTTTATATTTGAATATATTCCTTTTTCCACTATTACCCTCTTAGCGCTCCGAATGTCCACTTGCATTTTCTACAGAAAGAGTGTTCAGAACTGCGCAATCAAAAGTATGGTTTAACTCTGTTAGCTTAATGAACATATCAGAAATAAGTTTCACACAATGCTTCTGTGTAGTTTTTATTTGAAGATATTATTTTTCCCAATAGAGGCCTCTTAGCGCTCAGAATGTCCAATTGCAGTCTCTACAGAAAGAGTGTTTCAGAAAGGCTCAATCAAAGTAAGGTTCAACTCTGTTAGTTGAATGCACAGAACAGAAAGAAGTTTCATACAATGCTTCTGTGTAGTTTATATTTGAACATATTCTTTTTTCCACTATTACCCACTTAGCGCTACGAATGTCCAGTTGCATTTTCTACAGACAGAGTGTTTCAAAACTGCTCAATCAAAAGTATGGTTTAACTCGGTTAGCTGAATGCTCAGATCAGAAAGAAGTTTCACAGAATGCTTCTGTGTAGTTTATATTTGAATATATTCCTTTTTCCACTACTACGCTCTTAGCGCTCCAAATGTCCAGTTGCATTTTCTACAGAAAGAGTGTTCAGATCTGCTCAATCAAAAGTATGGTTTAACTCTGTTAGCTGAATGCACAGATCAGAAAGAAGTTTCACCGAATGATTCTGTGTAGTTTATATTTGAAGACATTCCTTTTTCCACTATTACCCTCTTGGCGCTCCGAATCTCCACTTGCATTTCCTACAAAAAGAGTGTTTCAGAACGGCTCAATCAAAACTAAGGTTCAACTCTTTTAGTTGAACAAACGGAACAGAAAGAAGTTTCACACAATTCTTCTGTGTAGTTTTTATTTGTAGACATTCTTTTTCCCAATATAGGCCTCTTAGCGCTCAGAATGTCCAATTGCAGCTTCTACAGAAAGAGTGTTTCAGAACGGCTCAATCAAAAGTAAGGTTCAACTCTGTTAGTTGAATGCACAGAACAGAAAGAAGTTTCATACAATGCTTCTGTGTAGTTTATATTTGAACATATTCTTTTTTCCACTATTACCCACTTAGCGCTACGAATGTCCAGTTGCATTTTCTACAGACAGAGTGTTTCAAAACTGCTCAATCAAAAGTATGGTTTAACTCTATTAGCTGAATGCTCAGATCAGAAAGAAGTTTCACAGAATGCTTCTGTGTAGTTTATATTTGAATATATTCCTTTTTCCACTACTACTCTCTTAGCGCTCCAAATGTCCAATTGCAGTTTCTACAGAAAGAGTGTTCAGAACTGCGCAATCAAAAGAATGGTTTATCTCTGTTAGCTTAATGAACATATCAGAAATAAATTTCACACAATGCTTCTGTGAAGTTTTTATTTGAAGATATTATTTTTCCCAATATAGGCCTCTTAGTGCTCAGAATGTCCAATTGCAGTTTCTACAGAAAGAGTGTTTCAGAAAGGCTCAATCAAAAGTAAGGTTCAACTCTGTTAGTTGAATGCACAGAACAGAAAGAAGTTTCATACAATGCTTCTGTGTAGTTTATATTTGAACATATTCTTTTTTCCACTATTACCCACTTAGCGCTACGAATGTCCAGTTGAATTTCCTACAGACAGAGTGTTTCAAAACTGCTCAATCAAAAGTATGGTTTAACTCTGTTAGCTGAATGCTCAGATCAGAAAGAAGTTTCACAGAATGCTTCTGTGTAGTTTATATTTGAATATATTCCTTTTTCCACTACTACGCTCTTAGCGCTCCAAATGTCCAGTTGCATTTTCTACAGAAAGAGTGTTCAGATCTGCTCAATCAAAAGTATGGTTTAACTCTGTTAGCTGAATGCACAGATCAGAAAGAAGTTTCACCGAATGATTCTGTGTAGTTTATATTTGAAGACATTACTTTTTCCACCATTACCTTCTTAGCGCTCCGAATCTCCACTTGCATTTTCTACAAAAAGAGTGTTTCATAACTGCTCAATCAAAAATATGTTTTATCTCTGTTAACTGAATTTACAGATCAGAAATAAGTTTCACAGAATGCATCAGTGTATTTTTATTTGAAGATATTCTTTTTCCCAATGTAGGCCTCTTAGCGCTTAGCATATCCAATTGCAGTTTCTACAGAAAGAGTGTTTCAGAACGGCTCAATCAAAAGTAAGGTTCAAATCTGTTAGTTGAATGCACACAACAGAAAGAATTTTCACAGAATGCTACTGTGTAGTTTATATTTGAATATATTCCTTTTTCCACTATTACCCTCTTAGCGCTCCGAATGTCCACTTGCATTTTCTACAGAAAGAGTGTTCAGAACTGCGCAATCAAAAGTATGGTTTAACTCTGATAGCTTAATGAACATATCAGAAATAAGTTTCACACAATGCTTCTGTGTAGTTTTTATTTGAAGATATTATTTTTCCCAATAGAGGCCTCTTAGCGCTCAGAATGTCCAATTGCAGTTTCTACAGAAAGAGTGTTTCAGAAAGGCTCAATCAAAAGTAAGGTTCAACTCTGTTAGTTGAATGCACAGAACAGAAAGAAGTTTCATACAATGATTCTGTGTAGTTTATATTTGAACATATTCTTTTTTCCACTATTACCCACTTAGCGCTACGAATGTCCAGTTGCATTTTCTACAGACAGAGTGTTTCAAAACTGCTCAATCAAAAGTATGGTTTAACTCTGTTAGCTGAATGCTCAGATCAGAAAGAAGTTTCACAGAATGCTTCTGTGTAGTTTATATTTGAATATATTCCTTTTTCCACTACTACGCTCTTAGCGCTCCAAATGTCCAGTTGCATTTTCTACAGAAAGAGTGTTCAGATCTGCTCAATCAAAAGTATGGTTTAACTCTGTTAGCTGAATGCACAGATCAGAAAGAAGTTTCACAGAATGATTCTGTGTAGTTTATATTTGGAGACATTCCTTTTTCCACTATTACCCTCTTAGCGCTCCGAATCTCCACTTGCATTTTCTACAGAAAGAGTGTTTCAGAACGGCTCAATCAAAACTAAGTTTTAACACTTTTAGTTGAACAAACAGAACAGAAAGAAGTTTCACACAATTCTTCTGTGTAGTTTTTATTTGTAGACATTCTTTTTCCCAATATAGGCCTCTTAGCGCTCAGAATGTCCAATTGCAGTTTCTACAGAAAGAGTGTTTCAGAACGGCTCAATCAAAAGTAAGGTTCAACTCTGTTAGTTGAATGCACAGAACAGAAAGTAGTTTCATACAATGCTTCTGTGTAGTTTATATTTGAACATATTCTTTTTTCCACTATTACCCACTTAGCGCTACGAATGTTCAGTTGCATTTTCTACAGACAGAGTGTTTCAAAACTGCTCAATGAAAAGTATGGTTTAACTCTGTTAGCTGAATGCTCAGATCAGAAAGAAGTTTCACAGAATGCTTCTGTGTAGTTTATATTTGAATATATTCCTTTTTCTACTACTACGCTCTTAGCGCTCCAAATGTCCAGTTGCATTTTCTACAGAAAGAGTGTTCAGATCTACTCAATCAAAAGTATGGTTTAACTCTGTTAGCTGAATGCACAGATCAGAAAGAAGTTTCACCGAATGATTCTGTGTAGTTTATATTTGAAGACATTCCTTTTTCCACTATCACCCTCTTAGCGCTCCGAATCTCCACTTGCATTTTCTACAAAAAGAGTATTTCATAACTGCTCAATCAAAAATATGTTTTATCTCTGTTAACTGAATTTACAGATCAGAAATAAGTTTCACAGAATGCATCTGTGTAGTTTTTATTTGAAGATATTCTTTTTCCCAATGTAGGCCTCATAGCGCTTAGCATGTCCAATTGCAGTTTCTACAGAAAGAGTGTTTCAGAAAGGCTCAATCAAAAGTAAGGTTCAACTCTGTTAGTTGAATGCACAGAACAGAAAGAAGTTTCATACAATGCTTCTGTGTAGTTTATATTTGAACATATTCCTTTTTCCACTACTACTCTCTTAGCGCTCCAAAGGTCCAGTTGCATTTTCTACAGAAAGAGTGTTCAGATCTGCTCAATCAAAAGTATGGTTTAACTCTGTTAGCTGAATGCACAGATCAGAAAGAAGTTTCACAGAATGATTCTGTGTAGTTTATATTTGGAGACATTCCTTTTTCCACTATTACCCTCTTAGCGCTCCGAATCTCCACTTGCATTTTCTACAGAAAGAGTGTTTCAGAAGGGCTCAATCAAAACTGAGGTTTAACTCTTTTAGTTGAACAAAGAGAACAGAAAGAAGTTTCACACAATTCTTCTGTGTAGTTATTATTTGTAGACATTCTTTTTCCCAATATAGGCCTCTTAGCGCTCAGAATGTCCAATTGCAGTTTCTACAGAAAGAGTGTTTCAGAACGGCTCAATCAAAAGTAAGGTTCAACTCTGTTAGTTGAATGCACAGAACAGAAAGAAGTTTCATACAATGCTTCTGTGTAGTTTATATTTGAACATATTCTTTTTTCCACTATTACCCACTTAGAGCTACGAATGTCCAGTTGCATTTTCTACAGACAGAGTGTTTCAAAACTGCTCAATCAAAAGTATGGTTTAACTCTGTTAGCTGAATGCTCAGATCAGAAAGAAGTTTCACAGAATGCTTCTGTGTAGTTTATATTTGAATATATTACTTTTTCCACTACTACGCTCTTAGCGCTCCAAATGTCCAGTTGCATTTTCTACAGAAAGAGTGTTCAGATCTGCTCAATCAAAAGTATGGTTTAACTCTGTTAGCTGAATGCACAGATCAGAAAAAAGTTTCACCGAATGATTCTGTGTAGTTTATATTTGAAGACATTCCTTTTTCCACCATTACCCACTTAGCGCTCCGAATCTCCACTTGCCTTTTCTACAAAAAGAGTGTTTCATAACTGCTCAATCAAAAATATGATTTATCTCTGTTAACTGAATTTACTGATCAGAAATAAGTTTCACAGAATGCATCTGTGTAGTTTTTATTTGAAGATATTCTTTTTCCCAATGTAGGCCTCCTAGCGCTTAGCATGTCCAATTGCAGTTTCTACAGAAAGAGTGTTTCAGAACGGCTCAATCAAAAGTAAGGTTCAACTCTGTTAGTTGAATGCACAGAACAGAAAGAATTTTCACAGAATGCTACTGTGTAGTTTATATTTGAATATATTCCTTTTTCCACTATTACCCTCTTAGCGCTCCGAATGTCCACTTGCATTTTCTACAGAAAGAGTGTTCAGAACTGCACAATCAAAAGTATGGTTTAACTCTGTTAGCTTAATGAACATATCAGAAATAAGATTCACACAATGCTTCTGTGTAGTTTTTATTTGAAGATATTATTTTTCCCAATAGAGGCCTCTTAGCGCTCAGAATGTCCAATTGCAGTTTCTACAGAAAGAGTGTTTCAGAAAGGCTCAATCAAAAGTAAGGTTCAACTCTGTTAGTTGAATGCACAGAACAGGAAGAAGTTTCATACAATGCTTCTGTATAGTTTATATTTGAACATACTCTTTTTTCCACTATTACCCACATAGCGCTACGAATATCCAGTTGCATTTTCTACAGACAGAGTGTTTCAAAACTGCACAATCAAAAGTATGGTTTAACTCTGTTAGCTGAATGCTCAGATCGGAAAGAAGTTTCACAGAATGCTTCTGTGTAGTTTATATTTGAATATATTCCTTTTTCCACTACTACGCTCTTAGCGCTCCAAATGTCCAGTTGCATTTTCTACAGAAAGAGTGTTCAGATCTGCTCAATCAAAAGTATGGTTTAACTCTGTTAGCTGAATGCACAGATCAGAAAGAAGTTTCACAGAATGATTCTGTGTAGTTTATATTTGGAGACATTCCTTTTTCCACTATTACCCACTTAGCGCTCCGAATCTCCACTTGCATTTTCTACAGAAAGAGTGTTTCAGAAGGGCTCAATCAAAACTGAGGTTTAACTCTTTTAGTTGAACAAAGAGAACAGAAAGAAGTTTCACACAATTCTTCTGTGTAGTTTTTATTTGTAGACATTCTTTTTCCCAATATAGGCCTCTTAGCGCTCAGAATGTCCAATTGCAGTTTCTACAGAAAGAGTGTTTCAGAACGGCTCAATCAAAAGTAAGGTTCAACTCTGTTAGTTGAATGCACAGAACAGAAAGAAGTTTCATACAATGCTTCTGTGTAGTTTATATTTGAACATATTCTTTTTTCCACTATTACCCACTTAGCGCTACGAATGTCCAGTTGCATTTTCTACAGACAGAGTTTTTCAAAACTGCTCAATCAAAAGTATGGTTTAACTCTGTTAGCTGAATGCTCAGATCAGAAAGAAGTTTCACAGAATGCTTCTGTGTAGTTTATATTTGAATATATTCTTTTCCACTACTACGCTCTTAGCGCTCCAAATGTCCAGTTGCATTTTCTACAGAAAGAGTGTTCAGATCTGCTCAATCAAAAGTATGGTTTAACTCTGTTAGCTGAATGCACAGATCAGAAAAAAGTTTCACCCAATGATTCTGTGTAGTTTATATTTGAAGACATTCCTTTTTCCACCATTACCCCCTTAGCGCTCCGAATCTCCACTTGCATTTTCTACAAAAAGAGTGTTTCATAACTGCTCAATCAAAAATATGATTTATCTCCGTTAACTGAATTTACAGATCAGAAATAAGTTTCACAGAATGCATCTGTGTAGTTTTTATTTGAAGATATTCTTTTTCCCAATGTAGGCCTCCTAGCGCTTAGCATGTCCAATTGCAGTTTCTACAGAAAGAGTGTTTCAGAACGGCTCAATCAAAAGTAAGGTTCAACTCTGTTAGTTGAATGCACAGAACAGAAAGAATTTTCACAGAATGCTACTGTGTAGTTTATATTTGAATATATTCCTTTTTCCACTATTACCCTCTTAGCGCTCCGAATGTCCACTTGCATTTTCTACAGAAAGAGTGTTCAGAACTGCACAATCAAAAGTATGGTTTAACTCTGTTAGCTTAATGAACATATCAGAAATAAGATTCACACAATGCTTCTGTGTAGTTTTTATTTGAAGATATTATTTTTCCCAATAGAGGCCTCTTAGCGCTCAGAATGTCCAATTGCAGTTTCTACAGAAAGAGTGTTTCAGAAAGGCTCAATCAAAAGTAAGGTTCAACTCTGTTAGTTGAATGCACAGAACAGGAAGAAGTTTCATACAATGCTTCTGTGTAGTTTATATTTGAACATACTCTTTTTTCCACTATTACCCACTTAGCGCTACGAATATCCAGTTGCATTTTCTACAGACAGAGTGTTTCAAAACTGCTCAATCAAAAGTATGGTTTAACTCTGTTAGCTGAATGCTCAGATCGGAAAGAAGTTTCACAGAATGCTTCTGTGTAGTTTATATTTGAATATATTCCTTTTTCCACTACTACGCTCTTAGCGCTCCAAATGTCCAGTTGCATTTTCTACAGAAAGAGTGTTCAGATCTGCTCAATCAAAAGTATGGTTTAAACCTGTTAGCTGAATGCACAGATCAGAAAGAAGTTTCACAGAATGATTCTGTGTAGTTTATATTTGGAGACATTCCTTTTTCCACTATTACCCTCTTAGCGCTCCGAATCTCCACTTGCATTTTCTACAGAAAGAGTGTTTCAGAAGGGCTCAATCAAAACTAAGGTTTAACTCTTTTAGTTGAACAAACAGAACAGAAAGAAGTTTCACACAATTCTTCTGTGTAGTTTTTATTTGTAGACATCCTTTTTCCCAATATAGGCCTCTTAGCGCTCAGAATGTCCAATTGCAGTTTCTACAGAAAGAGTGTTTCAGAACGGCTCAATCAAAATAAGGTTCAACTCTGTTAGTTGAATGCACAGAACAGAAAGAAGTTTCATACAATGTTTCTGTGTAGTTTATATTTGAACATATTCTTTTATCCACTATTACCCACTTAGCGCTACGAATGTCCAGTTGCATTTTCTACAGACAGAGTGTTTCAAAACTGCTCAATCAAAAGTATGGTTTAACTCTGTTAGCTGAATGCTCAGATCAGAAAGAAGTTTCACAGAATGCTTCTGTGTAGTTTATATTTGAATATATTCCTTTTTCCACTACTACGCTCTTAGCGCTCCAAATGTCCAGTTGCATTTTCTACAGAAAGAGTGTTCAGATCTGCTCAATCAAAAGTATGGTTTAACTCTGTTAGCTGAATGCACAGATCAGAAAGAAGTTTCACCGAATGATTCTGTGTAGTTTATATTTGAAGACATTCCTTTTTCCACCATTACCCTCTTAGCGCTCCGAATCTCCACTTGCATTTTCTACAAAAAGAGTGTTTCATAACTGCTCAATCAAAAATATGTTTTATCTCTGTTAACTGAATTTACAGATCAGAAATAAGTTTCACAGAATGCATCTGTGTAGTTTTTATTTGAAGATATTCTTTTTCCCAATGTAGGCCTCTTAGCGCTTAGCATGTCCAATTGCAGTTTCTACAGAAAGAGTGTTTCAGAACGGCTCAATCAAAAGTAAGGTTCAACTCTGTTAGTTGAATGCACAGAACAGAAAGAAGTTTCACAGAATGCTTCTGTGTAGTTTATATTTGAATATATTCCTTTTTCCACTATTACCCACTTAGCGCTCCGAATGTCCACTTGCATTTTCTACAGAAAGAGTGTTTCAGAACTGCTCAATCAAAAGTATGGTTTAACTCTGTTAGCTTAATGAACAGATCAGAAAGAAGTTTCACACAATGCTTCTGTGTAGTTTTTATTTGAAGATATTCCTTTTTCCCAATACTAGGCCTCTTAGCGCTCAGAATGTCCAATTGCAGTTTCTACAGAAAGAGTGTTTCAGAAAGGCTCAATCAAAAGTAAGGTTCAACTCTGTTAGTTGAATGCACAGAACAGAAAGAAGTTTCATACAATGCTTCTGTGTAGTTTATATTTGAACATATTCTTTTTTCCACTATTACCCACTTAGCGCTACGAATATCCAGTTGCATTTTCTACAGACAGAGTGTTTCAAAACTGCTCAATCAAAAGTATGGTTTAACTCTGTTAGCTGAATGCTCAGATCAGAAAGAAGTTTCACAGAATGCTTCTGTGTAGTTTATATTTGAATATATTCTTTTTCCACTACTACGCTCTTAGCGCTCCAAATGTCCAGTTGCATTTTCTACAGAAAGAGTGTTCAGATCTGCTCAATCAAAAGTATGGTTTAACTCTGTTAGCTGAATGCACAGATCAGAAAGAAGTTTCACAGAATGATTCTGTGTAGTTTATATTTGAAGACATTCCTTTTTCCACTATTACCCTCTTAGCGCTCCGAATCTCCACTTGCATTTTCTACAGAAAGAGTGTTTCAGAACTGCTCAATCAAAAGTATGGTTTAACTCTGTTAGTTGAATGAACAGATCAGAAAGAAGTTTCACACAATGCTTCTGTGTAGTTTTTATTTGAAGATATTATTTTTCCCAATATAGGCCTCTTAGCGCTCAGAATGTCCAATTGCAGTTTCTACAGAAAGAGTGTTTCAGAACGGCTCAATCAAAAGTAAGGTTCAACTCTGTTAGTTGAATGCACAGAACAGAAAGAAGTTTCATACAATGCTTCTGTGTAGTTTATATTTGAACATATTCTTTTTTCCACTATTACCCACTTAGCGCTACGAATGTCCAGTTGCATTTTCTACAGACAGAGTGTTTCAAAACTGCTCAATCAAAAGTATGGTTTAACTCTGTTAGCTGAATGCTCAGATCAGAAAGAAGTTTCACAGAATGCTTCTGTGTAGTTTATATTTGAATATATTCCTTTTTCCACTACTACGCTCTTAGCGCTCCAAATGTCCAGTTGCATTTTCTACAGAAAGAGTGTTCAGATCTGCTCAATCAAAAGTATGGTTTAACTCTGTTAGCTGAATGCACAGATCAGAAAGAAGTTTCACCGAATGATTCTGTGTAGTTTATATTTGAAGACATTCCTTTTTCCACTATTACCCTCTTAGCGCTCCGAATCTCCACTTGCATTTTCTACAGAAAGAGTGTTTCATAACTGCTCAATCAAAAATATGTTTTATCTCTGTTAACTGAATTTACAGATCAGAAAGAAGTTTCACAGAATGCTTCTGTGTAGTTTTTATTTGAAGATATTCTTTTTCCCAATATAGGCCTCTTAGCCCTCAGAATGTCCAATTGCAGTTTCTACAGAAAGAGTGTTTCAGAACGGCTCAATCAAAAGTAAGGTTCAACTCTGTTAGTTGAATGCACAGAACAGAAAGAAGTTTCATACAATGCTTCTGTGTAGTTTATATTTGAACATATTCTTTTTTCCACTATTACCCACTTAGCGCTACGAATGTCCAGTTGCATTTTCTACAGACAGAGTGTTTCAAAACTGCTCAATCAAAAGTATGGTTTAACTCTGTTAGCTGAATGCTCAGATCAGAAAGAAGTTTCACAGAATGCTTCTGTGTAGTTTATATTTGAATATATTCCTTTTTCCACTACTACGCTCTTAGCGCTCCAAATGTCCAGTTGCATTTTCTACAGAAAGAGTGTTCAGATCTGCTCAATCAAAAGTATGGTTTAACTCTGTTAGCTGAATGCACAGATCAGAAAAAGTTTCACCGAATGATTCTGTGTAGTTTATATTTGAAGACATTCCTTTTTCCACCATTACCCTCTTAGCGCTCCGAATCTCCACTTGCATTTTCTACAAAAAGAGTGTTTCATAACTGCTCAATCAAAAATATGTTTTATCTCTGTTAACTGAATTTACAGATCAGAAATAAGTTTCACAGAATGCATCTGTGTAGTTTTTATTTGAAGATATTCTTTTTCCCAATGTAGACCTCTTAGCGCTTAGCATGTCCAATTGCAGTTTCTACAGAAAGAGTGTTTCAGAACGGCTCAATCAAAAGTAAGGTTCAACTCTGTTAGTTGAATGCACAGAACAGAAAGAATTTTCACAGAATGCTACTGTGTAGTTTATATTTGAATATATTCCTTTTTCCACTATTACCCTCTTAGCGCTCCGAATGTCCACTTGCATTTTCTACAGAAAGAGTGTTCAGAACTGCGAAATCAAAAGTATGGTTTTACTCTGTTAGCTTAATGAACATATCAGAAATAAGTTTCACACAATGCTTCTGTGTAGTTTTTATTTGAAGATATTATTTTTCCCAATAGAGGCCTCTTAGCGCTCAGAATGTCCAATTGCAGTTTCTACAGAAAGAGTGTTTCAGAAAGGCTCAATCAAAAGTAAGGTTCAACTCTGTTAGTTGAATGCACAGAACAGAAAGAAGTTTCATACAATGCTTCTGTGTAGTTTATATTTGAACATATTCTTTTTTCCACTATTACCCACTTAGCGCTACGAATGTCCAGTTGCATTTTCTACAGACAGAGTGTTTCAAAACTGCTCAATCAAAAGTATGGTTTAACTCTGTTAGCTGAATGCTCAGATCAGAAAGAAGTTTCACAGAATGCTTCTGTGTAGTTTATATTTGAATATATTCCTTTTTCCACTACTACGCTCTTAGCGCTCCAAATGTCCAGTTGCATTTTCTACAGAAAGAGTGTTCAGATCTGCTCAATCAAAAGTATGGTTTAACTCTGTTAGCTGAATGCACAGATCAGAAAGAAGTTTCACAGAATGATTCTGTGTAGTTTATATTTTGAGACATTCCTTTTTCCACTATTACCCTCTTAGCGCTCCGAATCTCCACTTGCATTTTCTACAGAAAGAGTGTTTCAGAAGGGCTCAATCAAAACTGAGGTTTAACTCTTTTAGTTGAACAAAGAGAACAGAAAGAAGTTTCACACAATTCTTCTGTGTAGTTTTTATTTGTAGACATTCTTTTTCCCAATATAGGCCTCTTAGCCCTCAGAATGTCCAATTGCAGTTTCTACAGAAAGAGTGTTTCAGAACGGCTCAATCAAAAGTACGGTTCAACTCTGTTAGTTGAATGCACAGAACAGAAAGAAGTTTCATACAATGCTTCTGTGTAGTTTATATTTGAACATATTCTTTTTTCCACTATTACCCACTTAGCGCTACGAATGTCCAGTTGCATTTTCTACAGACAGAGTGTTTCAAAACTGCTCAATCAAAAGTATGGTTTAACTCTGTTAGCTGAATGCTCAGATCAGAAAGAAGTTTCACAGAATGCTTCTGTGTAGTTTATATTTGAATATATTCCTTTTTCCACTACTACGCTCTTAGCGCTCCAAATGTCCAGTTGCATTTTCTACAGAAAGAGTGTTCAGATCTGCTCTATCAAAAGTATGGTTTAACTCTGTTAGCTGAATGCACAGATCAGAAAAAAGTTTCACCGAATGATTCTGTGTAGTTTATATTTGAAGACATTCCTTTTTCCACCATTACCCCCTTAGCGCTCCGAATCTCCACTTGCATTTTCTACAAAAAGAGTGTTTCATAACTGCTCAATCAAAAATATGTTTTATCTCTGTTAACTGAATTTACAGATCAGAAATATGTTTCACAGTATGCATCTGTGTAGTTTTTATTTGAAGATATTCTTTTTCCCAATGTAGGCCTCTTAGCGCTTAGCATGTCCAATTGCAGTTTCTACAGAAAGAGTGTTTCAGAACGGCTCAATCAAAAGTAACGTTCAACTCTGTTAGTTGAATGCACAGAACAGAAAGAATTTTCACAGAATGCTACTGTGTAGTTTATATTTGAATATATTCCTTTTTCCACTATTACCCTCTTAGCGCTCCGAATGTCCACTTGCATTTTCTACAGAAAGAGTGTTCAGAACTGCGCAATCAAAAGTATGGTTTAACTCTGTTAGCTTAATGAACATAACAGAAATAAGATTCACACAATGCTTCTGTGTAGTTTTTATTTGAAGATATTATTTTTCCCAATAGAGGCCTCTTAGCGCTCAGAATGTCCAATTGCAGTTTCTACAGAAAGAGTGTTTCAGAAAGGCTCAATCAAAGTAAGGTTCAACTCTGTTAGTTGAATGCACAGAACAGAAAGAAATTTCATACAATGCTTCTGTGTAGTTTATATTTGAACATACTCTTTTTTCCACTATTACCCACTTAGCGCTACGAATATCCAGTTGCATTTTCTACAGACAGAGTGTTTCAAAACTGCTCAATCAAAAGTATGGTTTAACTCTGTTAGCTGAATGCTCAGATCGGAAAGAAGTTTCACAGAATGCTTCTGTGTAGTTTATATTTGAATATATTCCTTTTTCCACTACTACGCTCTTAGCGCTCCAAATGTCCAGTTGCATTTTCTACAGAAAGAGTGTTCAGATCTGCTCAATCAAAAGTATGGTTTAACTCTGTTAGCTGAATGCACAGATCAGAAAGAAGTTTCACAGAATGATTCTGTGTAGTTTATATTTGGAGACATTCCTTTTTCCACTATTACCCTCTTAGCGCTCCGAATCTCCACTTGCATTTTCTACAGAAACAGTGTTTCAGAAGGGCTCAATCAAAACTAAGGTTTAACTCTTTTAGTTGAACAAACAGAACAGAAAGAAGTTTCACACAATTCTTCTGTGTAGTTTTTATTTGTAGACATTCTTTTTCCCAATATAGGCCTCTTAGCGCTCAGAATGTCCAATTGCAGTTTCTACAGAAAGAGTGTTTCAGAACGGCTCAATCAAAATAAGGTTCAACTCTGTTAGTTGAATGCACAGAACAGAAAGAAGTTTCATACAATGCTTCTGTGTAGTTTATATTTGAACATATTCTTTTATCCACTATTACCCACTTAGCGCTACGAATGTCCAGTTGCATTTTCTACAGACAGAGTGTTTCAAAACTGCTCAATCAAAAGTATGGTTTAACTCTGTTAGCTGAATGCTCAGATCAGAAAGAAGTTTCACAGAATGCTTCTGTGTAGTTTATATTTGAATATATTCCTTTTTCCACTACTACGCTCTTAGCGCTCCAAATGTCCAGTTGCATTTTCTACAGAAAGAGTGTTCAGATCTGCTCAATCAAAAGTATGGTTTAACTCTGTTAGCTGAATGCACAGATCAGAAAGAAGTTTCACCGAATGATTCTGTGTAGTTTATATTTGAAGACATTCCTTTTTCCACCATTACCCTCTTAGCGCTCCAAATTTCCACTTGCATTTTCTACAAAAAGAGTGTTTCATAACTGCTCAATCAAAAATATGTTTTATCTCTGTTAACTGAATTTACAGATCAGAAATAAGTTTCACAGAATGCATCTGTGTAGTTTTTATTTGAAGATATTCTTTTTCCCAATGTAGGCCTCTTAGCGCTTAGCATGTCCAATTGCAGTTTCTACAGAAAGAGTGTTTCCGAACGGCTCAATCAATAGTAAGGTTCAACTCTGTTAGTTGAATGCACAGAACAGAAAGAATTTTCACAGAATGCTACTGTGTAGTTTATATTTGAATATATTCCTTTTTCCACTATTACCCTCTTAGCGCTCCGAATGTCCACTTGCATTTTCTACAGAAAGAGTGTTCAGAATTGCGCAATCAAAAGTATGGTTTAACTCTGTTAGCTTAATGAACATATCAGAAATAAGTTTCACACAATGCTTCTGTGTAGTTTTTATTTGAAGATATTATTTTTCCCAATAGGGGCCTCTTAGCGCTCAGAATGTCCAATTGCAGTTTCTACAGAAAGAGTGTTTCAGAAAGGCTCAATCAAAAGTAAGGTTCAACACTGTTGGTTGAATGCACAGAACAGAAAGAAGTTTCATACAATGCTTCTGTGTAGTTTATATTTGAACATATTCTTTTTTCCACTATTACCCACTTAGCGCTACGAATGTCCAGTTGCATTTTCTACAGACAGAGTGTTTCAAAACTGCTCAATCAAAAGTATGGTTTAACTCTGTTAGCTGAATGCTCAGATCAGAAAGAAGTTTCACAGAATGCTTCTGTGTAGTTTATATTTGAATATATTCCTTTTTCCACTACTACGCACTTAGCGCTCCAAATGTCCAGTTGCATTTTCTACAGAAAGAGTGTTCAGATCTGCTCAATCAAAAGTATGGTTTAACTCTGTTAGCTGAATGCACAGATCAGAAAGAAGTTTCACAGAATGATTCTGTGTAGTTTATATTTTGAGACATTCCTTTTTCCACTATTACACTCTTAGCGCTCCGAATCTCCACTTGCATTTTCTACAGAAAGAGTGTTTCAGAAGGGCTCAATCAAAACTAAGGTTTAACTCTTTTAGTTGAACAAACAGAACAGAAAGAAGTTTCACACAATTCTTCTGTGTAGTTTTTATTTGTAGACATTCTTTTTCCCAATATAGGCCTCTTAGCGCTCAGAATGTCCAATTGCAGTTTCTACAGAAAGAGTGTTTCAGAACGGCTCAATCAAAAGTAAGGTTCAACTCTGTTAGTTGAATGCACAGAACAGAAAGAAGTTTCATACAATGCTTCTGTGTAGTTTATATTTGAACATATTCTTTTTTCCACTATTACCCACTTAGCGCAACGAATGTCCAGTTGCATTTTCTACAGACAGAGTGTTTCAAAACTGCCCAATCAAAAGTATGGTTTAACTCTGTTAGCTGAATGCTCAGATCAGAAAGAAGTTTCACAGAATGCTTCTGTGTAGTTTATATTTGAATATATTCCTTTTTCCACTACTACGCTCTTAGCGCTCCTAATGTCCAGTTGCATTTTCTACAGAAAGAGTGTTCAGATCTGCTCAATCAAAAGTATGGTTTAACTCTGTTAGCTGAATGCACAGATCAGAAAGAAGTTTCACCGAATGATTCTGTGTAGTTTATATTTGAAGACATTCCTTTTTCCACCATTACCCTCTTAGCGCTCCGAATCTCCACTTGCATTTTCTACAAAAAGAGTGTTTCATAACTGCTCAATCAAAAATATGTTTTATCTCTGTTAACTGAATTTACAGATCAGAAATAAGTTTCACAGAATGCATCTGTGTAGTTTTTATTTGAAGATATTCTTTTTCCCAATGTAGGCCTCTTAGGGCTTAGCATGTCCAATTGCACTTTCTACAGAAAGAGTGTTTCAGAACGGCTCAATCAAAAGTAAGGTTCAACTCTGTTAGTTGAATGCACAGAACAGAAAGAATTTTCACAGAATGCTACTGTGTAGTTTATATTTGAATATATTCCTTTTTCCACTATTACCCTCTTAGCGCTCCGAATGTCCACTTGCATTTTCTACAGAAAGAGTGTTCAGAACTGCGCAATCAAAAGTATGGTTTAATTCTGTTAGCTTAATGAACATATCAGAAATAAGTTTCACACAATGCTTCTGTGTAGTTTTTATTTGAAGATATTATTTTTCCCAATAGAGGCCTCTTAGCGCTCAGAATGTCCAATTACAGTTTCTACAGAAAGAGTGTTTCAGAAAGGCTCAATCAAAAGTAAGGTTCAACTCTGTTAGTTGAATGCACAGAACAGAAAGAAGTTTCATACAATGCTTCTGTGTAGTTTATATTTGAACATATTCTTTTTTCCACTATTACCCACTTAGCGCTACGAATGTCCAGTTGCATTTTCTACAGACAGAGTGTTTCAAAACTGCTCAATCAAAAGTATGGTTTAACTCTGTTAGCTGAATGCTCAGATCAGAAAGAAGTTTCACAGAATGCTTCTGTTTAGTTTATATTGGAATATATTCCTTTTTCCACTACTACGCTCTTAGCGCTCCAAATGTCCAGTTGCATTTTCTACAGAAAGAGTGTTCAGATCTGCTCAATCAAAAGTATGGTTTAACTCTGTTAGCTGAATGCACAGATCAGAAAGAAGTTTCACAGAATGATTCTGTGTAGTTTATATTTGGAGACATTCCTTTTTCCACTATTACCCTCTTAGCGCTCCGAATCTCCACTTGCATTTTCTACAGAAAGAGTGTTTCAGAAGGGCTCAATCAAAACTAAGGTTTAACTCTTTTAGTTGAACAAACAGAACAGAAAGAATTTTCACACAATTCTTCTGTGTAGTTTTTATTTGTAGACATTCTTTTTCCCAATATAGGCCTCTTAGCGCTCAGAATGTCCAATTGCAGTTTCTACAGAAAGAGTGTTTCAGAACGGCTCAATCAAAAGTAAGGTTCAACTCTGTTAGTTGAATGCACAGAACAGAAAGAAGTTTCATACAATGCTTCTGTGTAGTTTATATTTGAACATATTCTTTTTTCCACTATTACCCACTTAGCGCAACGAATGTCCAGTTGCATTTTCTACAGACAGAGTGTTTCAAAACTGCTCAATCAAAAGTATGGTTTAACTCTGTTAGCTGAATGCTCAGATCAGAAAGAAGTTTCACAGAATGCTTCTGTGTAGTTTATATTTGAATATATTCCTTTTTCCACTACTACGCTCTTAGCGCTCCTAATGTCCAGTTGCATTTTCTACAGAAAGAGTGTTCAGATCTGCTCAATCAAAAGTATGGTTTAACTCTGTTAGCTGAATGCACAGATCAGAAAGAAGTTTCACCGAATGATTCTGTGTAGTTTATATTTGAAGACATTCCTTTTTCCACCATTACCCTCTTAGCGCTCCGAATCTCCACTTGCATTTTCTACAAAAAGAGTGTTTCATAACTGCTCAATCAAAAATATGTTTTATCTCTGTTAACTGAATTTACAGATCAGAAATAAGTTTCACAGAATGCATCTGTGTAGTTTTTATTTGAAGATATTCTTTTTCCCAATGTAGGCCTCTTAGGGCTTAGCATGTCCAATTGCACTTTCTACAGAAAGAGTGTTTCAGAACGGCTCAATCAAAAGTAAGGTTCAACTCTGTTAGTTGAATGCACAGAACAGAAAGAATTTTCACAGAATGCTACTGTGTAGTTTATATTTGAATATATTCCTTTTTCCACTATTACCCTCTTAGCGCTCCGAATGTCCACTTGCATTTTCTACAGAAAGAGTGTTCAGAACTGCGCAATCAAAAGTATGGTTTAATTCTGTTAGCTTAATGAACATATCAGAAATAAGTTTCACACAATGCTTCTGTGTAGTTTTTATTTGAAGATATTATTTTTCCCAATAGAGGCCTCTTAGCGCTCAGAATGTCCAATTACAGTTTCTACAGAAAGAGTGTTTCAGAAAGGCTCAATCAAAAGTAAGGTTCAACTCTGTTAGTTGAATGCACAGAACAGAAAGAAGTTTCATACAATGCTTCTGTGTAGTTTATATTTGAACATATTCTTTTTTCCACTATTACCCACTTAGCGCTACGAATGTCCAGTTGCATTTTCTACAGACAGAGTGTTTCAAAACTGCTCAATCAAAAGTATGGTTTAACTCTGTTAGCTGAATGCTCAGATCAGAAAGAAGTTTCACAGAATGCTTCTGTTTAGTTTATATTGGAATATATTCCTTTTTCCACTACTACACTCTTAGCGCTCCAAATGTCCAGTTGCATTTTCTACAGAAAGAGTGTTCAGATCTGCTCAATCAAAAGTATGGTTTAACTCTGTTAGCTGAATGCACAGATCAGAAAGAAGTTTCACAGAATGATTCTGTGTAGTTTATATTTGGAGACATTCCTTTTTCCACTATTACCCTCTTAGCGCTCCGAATCTCCACTTGCATTTTCTACAGAAAGAGTGTTTCAGAAGGGCTCAATCAAAACTAAGGTTTAACTCTTTTAGTTGAACAAACAGAACAGAAAGAATTTTCACACAATTCTTCTGTGTAGTTTTTATTTGTAGACATTCTTTTTCCCAATATAGGCCTCTTAGCGCTCAGAATGTCCAATTGCAGTTTCTACAGAAAGAGTGTTTCAGAAAGGCTCAATCAAAAGTAAGGTTCAACTCTGTTAGTTGAATGCACAGAACAGAAAGAAGTTTCATACAATGCTTCTGTGTAGTTTATATTTGAACATATTCTTTTTTCCACTATTACCTACTTAGCGCTACGAATGTCCAGTTGCATTTTCTACAGACAGAGTGTTTCAAAACTGCTCAATCAAAAGTATGGTTTAACTCTGTTAGCTGAATGCTCAGATCAGAAAGAAGTTTCACAGAATGCTTCTGTGTAGTTTATATTTGAATATATTCCTTTTTACACTACTACGCTCTTAGCGCTCCAAATGTCCAGTTGCATTTTCTACAGAAGGAGTGTTCAGATCTGCTCAATCAAAAGTATGGTTTAACTCTGTTAGCTGAATGCACAGATCAGAAAGAAGTTTCACCGAATGATTCTGTGTAGTTTATATTTGAAGACATTCCTTTTTCCTCTATTACCCTCTTAGCGCTCCGAATCTCCACTTGCATTTTCTACAAAAAGAGTGTTTCATAACTGCTCAATCAAAAATATGTTTTATCTCTGTTAACTGATTTTACTGATCAGAAATATGTTTCACAGAATGCATCTGTGTAGTTTTTATTTGAAGATATTCTTTTTACCAATGTAGGCCTCTTAGGGCTTAGCATGTCCAATTGCAGTTTCTACAGAAAGAGAGTTTCAGAACGGCTCAATCAAAAGTAAGGTTAAACTCTGTTAGTTGAATGCACAGAACAGAAAGAATTTTCAAAGAATGCTACTGTGTAGTTTATATTTGAATATATTCCTTTTTCCACTATTACCCTCTTAGCGCTCCGAATGTCCACTTGAATTTTCTACAGAAAGAGTGTTCAGAACTGCGCAATCAAAAGTATGGTTTAACTCTGTTAGCTTAATGAACATATCAGAAATAAGTTTCACACAATGCTTCTGTGTAGTTTTTATTTGAAGATATTATTTTTCCCAATAGAGGCCTCTTAGCGCTCAGAATGTCCAATTGCAGTTTCTACAGAAAGAGTGTTTCAGAAAGGCTCAATCAAAAGTAAGGTTCAACTCTGTTAGTTGAATGCACAGAACAGAAAGAAGTTTCATACAATGCTTCTGTGTAGTTTATATTTGAACATATTCTTTTTTCCACTATTACCCACTTAGCGCTACGAATGTCCAGTTGCATTTTCTACAGACAGAGTGTTTCAAAACTGCTCAATCAAAAGTATGGTTTAACTCGGTTAGCTGAATGCTCAGATCAGAAAGTAGTTTCACAGAATGCTTCTGTGTAGTTTGTATTTGAATATATTCCTTTTTCCACTACCACGCTCTTAGCGCTCCAAATGTCCAGTTGCATTTTCTACAGAAAGAGTGTTCAGATCTGCTCAATCAAAAGTATGGTTTAACTCTGTTAGCTGAATGCACAGATCAGAAAGAAGTTTCACAGAATGATTCTGTGTAGTTTATATTTGGAGACATTCCTTTTTCCACTATTATCCTCTTAGCGCTCCGAATCTCCATTTGCATTTTCTACAGAAACAGTGTTTCAGAAGGGCTCAATCAAAACTAAGGTTTAACTCTTTTAGTTGAACAAACAGAACAGAAAGAATTTTCACACAATTCTTCTGTGTAGTTTTTATTTGTAGACATTCTTTTTCCCAATATAAGCCTCTTAGCGCTCAGAATGTCCAATTGCAGTTTCTACAGAAAGAGTGTTTCAGAACGGCTCAATCAAAAGTAAGGTTCAACTCTGTTAGTTGAATGCACAGAACAGAAAGAAGTTTCATACAATGCTTCTGTGTAGTTTATATTTGAACATATTCTTTTTTCCACTATTACCCACTTAGCGCTACGAATGTCCAGTTGCATTTTCTACAGACAGAGTGTTTCAAAACTGCTCAATCAAAAGTATGGTTTAACTCTGTTAGCTGAATGCTCAGATCAGAAAGAAGTTTCACAGAATGCTTCTGTGTAGTTTATATTTGAATATATTCCTTTTTCCACTACTACGCTCTTAGCGCTCCAAATGTCCAGTTGCATTTTCTACAGAAAGAGTGTTCAGATCTGCTCAATCAAAAGTATGGTTTAACTCTGTTAGCTGAATGCACAGATCAGAAAGAAGTTTCACAGAATGATTCTGTGTAGTTTATATTTGGAGACATTCCTTTTTCCACTATTACCCTCTTAGCGCTCCGAATCTCCACTTGCATTTTCTACAGAAAGAGTGTTTCAGAAGGGCTCAATCAAAACTAAGGTTTAACTCTTTTAGTTGAACAAACAGAACAGAAAGAATTTTCACACAATTCTTCTGTGTAGTTTTTATTTGTAGACATTCTTTTTCCCAATATAGGCCTCTTAGCGCTCAGAATGTCCAATTGCAGTTTCTACAGAAAGAGTGTTTCAGAAAGGCTCAATCAAAAGTAAGGTTCAACTCTGTTAGTTGAATGCACAGAACAGAAAGAAGTTTCATACAATGCTTCTGTGTAGTTTATATTTGAACATATTCTTTTTTCCACTATTACCCACTTAGCGCAACGAATGTCCAGTTGCATTTTCTACAGACAGAGTGTTTCAAAACTGCCCAATCAAAAGTATGGTTTAACTCTGTTAGCTGAATGCTCAGATCAGAAAGAAGTTTCACAGAATGCTTCTGTGTAGTTTATATTTGAATATATTCCTTTTTCCACTACTACGCTCTTAGCGCTCCTAATGTCCAGTTGCATTTTCTACAGAAAGAGTGTTCAGATCTGCTCAATCAAAAGTATGGTTTAACTCTGTTAGCTGAATGCACAGATCAGAAAGAAGTTTCACCGAATGATTCTGTGTAGTTTATATTTGAAGACATTCCTTTTTCCACCATTACCCTCTTAGCGCTCCGAATCTCCACTTGCATTTTCTACAAAAAGAGTGTTTCATAACTGCTCAATCAAAAATATGTTTTATCTCTGTTAACTGAATTTACAGATCAGAAATAAGTTTCACAGAATGCATCTGTGTAGTTTTTATTTGAAGATATTCTTTTTCCCAATGTAGGCCTCTTAGGGCTTAGCATGTCCAATTGCACTTTCTACAGAAAGAGTGTTTCAGAACGGCTCAATCAAAAGTAAGGTTCAACTCTGTTAGTTGAATGCACAGAACAGAAAGAATTTTCACAGAATGCTACTGTGTAGTTTATATTTGAATATATTCCTTTTTCCACTATTACCCTCTTAGCGCTCCGAATGTCCACTTGCATTTTCTACAGAAAGAGTGTTCAGAACTGCGCAATCAAAAGTATGGTTTAATTCTGTTAGCTTAATGAACATATCAGAAATAAGTTTCACACAATGCTTCTGTGTAGTTTTTATTTGAAGATATTATTTTTCCCAATAGAGGCCTCTTAGCGCTCAGAATGTCCAATTACAGTTTCTACAGAAAGAGTGTTTCAGAAAGGCTCAATCAAAAGTAAGGTTCAACTCTGTTAGTTGAATGCACAGAACAGAAAGAAGTTTCATACAATGCTTCTGTGTAGTTTATATTTGAACATATTCTTTTTTCCACTATTACCCACTTAGCGCTACGAATGTCCAGTTGCATTTTCTACAGACAGAGTGTTTCAAAACTGCTCAATCAAAAGTATGGTTTAACTCTGTTAGCTGAATGCTCAGATCAGAAAGAAGTTTCACAGAATGCTTCTGTGTAGTTTATATTGGAATATATTCCTTTTTCCACTACTACGCTCTTAGCGCTCCAAATGTCCAGTTGCATTTTCTACAGAAAGAGTGTTCAGATCTGCTCAATCAAAAGTATGGTTTAACTCTGTTAGCTGAATGCACAGATCAGAAAGAAGTTTCACAGAATGATTCTGTGTAGTTTATATTTGGAGACATTCCTTTTTCCACTATTACCCTCTTAGCGCTCCGAATCTCCACTTGCATTTTCTACAGAAAGAGTGTTTCAGAAGGGCTCAATCAAAACTAAGGTTTAACTCTTTTAGTTGAACAAACAGAACAGAAGGAATTTTCACACAATTCTTCTGTGTAGTTTTTATTTGTAGACATTCTTTTTCCCAATATAGGCCTCTTAGCGCTCAGAATGTCCAATTGCAGTTTCTACAGAAAGAGTGTTTCAGAAAGGCTCAATCAAAAGTAAGGTTCAACTCTGTTAGTTGAATGCACAGAACAGAAAGAAGTTTCATACAATGCTTCTGTGTAGTTTATATTTGAACATATTCTTTTTTCCACTATTACCTACTTAGCGCTACGAATGTCCAGTTGCATTTTCTACAGACAGAGAGTTTCAAAACTGCTCAATCAAAAGTATGGTTTAACTCTGTTAGCTGAATGCTCAGATCAGAAAGAAGTTTCACAGAATGCTTCTGTGTAGTTTATATTTGAATATATTCCTTTTTACACTACTACGCTCTTAGCGCTCCAAATGTCCAGTTGCATTTTCTACAGAAGGAGTGTTCAGATCTGCTCAATCAAAAGTATGGTTTAACTCTGTTAGCTGAATGCACAGATCAGAAAGAAGTTTCACCGAATGATTCTGTGTAGTTTATATTTGAAGACATTCCTTTTTCCTCTATTACCCTCTTAGCGCTCCGAATCTCCACTTGCATTTTCTACAAAAAGAGTGTTTCATAACTGCTCAATCAAAAATATGTTTTATCTCTGTTAACTGAATTTACTGATCAGAAATATGTTTCACAGAATGCATCTGTGTAGTTTTTATTTGAAGATATTCTTTTTACCAATGTAGGCCTCTTAGGGCTTAGCATGTCCAATTGCAGTTTCTACAGAAAGAGAGTTTCAGAACGGCTCAATCAAAAGTAAGGTTAAACTCTGTTAGTTGAATGCACAGAACAGAAAGAATTTTCAAAGAATGCTACTGTGTAGTTTATATTTGAATATATTCCTTTTTCCACTATTACCCTCTTAGCGCTCCGAATGTCCACTTGCATTTTCTACAGAAAGAGTGTTCAGAACTGCGCAATCAAAAGTATGGTTTAACTCTGTTAGCTTAATGAACATATCAGAAATAAGTTTCACACAATGCTTCTGTGTAGTTTTTATTTGAAGATATTATTTTTCCCAATAGAGGCCTCTTAGCGCTCAGAATGTCCAATTGCAGTTTCTACAGAAAGAGTGTTTCAGAAAGGCTCAATCAAAAGTAAGGTTCAACTCTGTTAGTTGAATGCACAGAACAGAAAGAAGTTTCATACAATGCTTCTGTGTAGTTTATATTTGAACATATTCTTTTTTCCACTATTACCCACTTAGCGCTACGAATGTCCAGTTGCATTTTCTACAGACAGAGTGTTTCAAAACTGCTCAATCAAAAGTATGGTTTAACTCTGTTAGCTGAATGCTCAGATCAGAAAGAAGTTTCACAGAATGCTTCTGTGTAGTTTGTATTTGAATATATTCCTTTTTCCACTACTACGCTCTTAGCGCTCCAAATGTCCAGTTGCATTTTCTACAGAAAGAGTGTTCAGATCTGCTCAATCAAAAGTATGGTTTAACTCTGTTAGCTGAATGCACAGATCAGAAAGAAGTTTCACAGAATGATTCTGTGTAGTTTATATTTGGAGACATTCCTTTTTCCACTATTATCCTCTTAGCGCTCCGAATCTCCATTTGCATTTTCTACAGAAACAGTGTTTCAGAAGGGCTCAATCAAAACTAAGGTTTAACTCTTTTAGTTGAACAAACAGAACAGAAAGAATTTTCACACAATTCTTCTGTGTAGTTTTTATTTGTAGACATTCTTTTTCCCAATATAAGCCTCTTAGCGCTCAGAATGTCCAATTGCAGTTTCTACAGAAAGAGTGTTTCAGAACGGCTCAATCAAAAGTAAGGTTCAACTCTGTTAGTTGAATGCACAGAACAGAAAGAAGTTTCATACAATGCTTCTGTGTAGTTTATATTTGAACATATTCTTTTTTCCACTATTACCCACTTAGCGCTACGAATGTCCAGTTGCATTTTCTACAGACAGAGTGTTTCAAAACTGCTCAATCAAAAGTATGGTTTAACTCTGTTAGCTGAATGCTCAGATCAGAAAGAAGTTTCACAGAATGCTTCTGTGTAGTTTATATTTGAATATATTCCTTTTTCCACTACTACGCTCTTAGCGCTCCAAATGTCCAGTTGCATTTTCTACAGAAAGAGTGTTCAGATCTGCTCAATCAAAAGTATGGTTTAACTCTGTTAGCTGAATGCACAGATCAGAAAGAAGTTTCACAGAATGATTCTGTGTAGTTTATATTTGGAGACATTCCTTTTTCCACTATTACCCTCTTAGCGCTCCGAATCTCCACTTGCATTTTCTACAGAAAGAGTGTTTCAGAAGGGCTCAATCAAAACTAAGGTTTAACTCTTTTAGTTGAACAAACAGAACAGAAAGAAGTTTCACACAATTCTTCTGTGTAGTTTTTATTTGTAGACATTCTTTTTCCCAATATAGGCCTCTTAGCGCTCAGAATGTCCAATTGCAGTTTCTACAGAAAGAGTGTTTCAGAAAGGCTCAATCAAAAGTAAGGTTCAACTCTGTTAGTTGAATGCACAGAACAGAAAGAAGTTTCATACAATGCTTCTGTGTAGTTTATATTTGAACATATTCTTTTTTCCACTATTACCTACTTAGCGCTACGAATGTCCAGTTGCATTTTCTACAGACAGAGTGTTTCAAAACTGCTCAATCAAAAGTATGGTTTAACTCTGTTAGCTGAATGCTCAGATCAGAAAGAAGTTTCACAGAATGCTTCTGTGTAGTTTATATTTGAATATATTCCTTTTTACACTACTACGCTCTTAGCGCTCCAAATGTCCAGTTGCATTTTCTACAGAAGGAGTGTTCAGATCTGCTCAATCAAAAGTATGGTTTAACTCTGTTAGCTGAATGCACAGATCAGAAAGAAGTTTCACCGAATGATTCTGTGTAGTTTATATTTGAAGACATTCCTTTTTCCTCTATTACCCTCTTAGCGCTCCGAATCTCCACTTGCATTTTCTACAAAAAGAGTGTTTCATAACTGCTCAATCAAAAATATGTTTTATCTCTGTTAACTGAATTTACTGATCAGAAATAAGTTTCACAGAATGCATCTGTGTAGTTTTTATTTGAAGATATTCTTTTTACCAATGTAGGCCTCTTAGGGCTTAGCATGTCCAATTGCAGTTTTTACAGAAAGAGTGTGTCAGAACGGCTCAATCAAAAGTAAGGTTCACCTCTGTTAGTTGAATGCACAGAACAGAAAGAATTTTCACAGAATGCTACTGTGTAGTTTATATTTGAATATATTCCTTTTTCCACTATTACCCTCTTAGCGCTCCGAATGTCCACTTGCATTTTCTACAGAAAGAGTGTTCAGAACTGCGCAATCAAAAGTATGGTTTAACTCTGTTAGCTTAATGAACATATCAGAAATAAGTTTCACACAATGCTTCTGTGTAGTTTTTATTTGAAGATATTATTTTTCCCAATAAAGGCCTCTTAGCGCTCAGAATGTCCAATTGCAGTTTCTACAGAAAGAGTGTTTCAGAAAGGCTCAATCAAAAGTAAGGTTCAACTCTGTTAGTTGAATGCACAGAACAGAAAGAAGTTTCATACAATGCTTCTGTGTAGTTTATATTTGAACATATTCTTTTTTCCACTATTACCCACTTAGCGCTACGAATGTCCAGTTGCATTTTCTACAGACAGAGTGTTTCAAAACTGCTCAATCAAAAGTATGGTTTAACTCTGTTAGCTGAATGCTCAGATCAGAAAGAAGTTTCACAGAATGCTTCTGTGTAGTTTGTATTTGAATATATTCCTTTTTCCACTACTACGCTCTTAGCGCTCCAAATGTCCAGTTGCATTTTCTACAGAAAGAGTGTTCAGATCTGCTCAATCAAAAGTATGGTTTAACTCTGTTAGCTGAATGCACAGATCAGAAAGAAGTTTCACAGAATGATTCTGTGTAGTTTATATTTGGAGACATTCCTTTTTCCACTATTATCCTCTTAGCGCTCCGAATCTCCACTTGCATTTTCTACAGAAACAGTGTTTCAGAAGGGCTCAATCAAAACTAAGGTTTAACTCTTTTAGTTGAACAAACAGAACAGAAAGAATTTTCACACAATTCTTCTGTGTAGTTTTTATTTGTAGACATTCATTTTCCCAATATAAGCCTCTTAGCGCTCAGAATGTCCAATTGCAGTTTCTACAGAAAGAGTGTTTCAGAACGGCTCAATCAAAAGTAAGGTTCAACTCTGTTAGTTGAATGCACAGAACAGAAAGAAGTTTCATACAATGCTTCTGTGTAGTTTATATTTGAACATATTCTTTTTTCCACTATTACCCACTTAGCGCTACGAATGTCCAGTTGCATTTTCTACAGACAGAGTGTTTCAAAACTGCTCAATCAAAAGTATGGTTTAACTCTGTTAGCTGAATGCACAGATCAGAAAGAAGTTTCACCGAATGATTCTGTGTAGTTTATATTTGAAGACATTCCTTTTTCCACTATTACCCTCTTAGCGCTCCGAATCTCCACTTGCATTTTCTACAAAAAGAGTGTTTCATAACTGCTCAATCAAAAATATGTTTTATCTCTGTTAACTGAATTTACAGATCAGAAATAAGTTTCACAGAATGCATCTGTGTAGTTTTTATTTGAAGATATTCTTTTTCCCAATGTAGGCCTCTTAGGGCTTAGCATGTCCAATAGCAGTTTCTACAGAAAGAGTGTTTCAGAACGGCTCAATCAAAAGTAAGGTTCAACTCTGTTAGTTGAATGCACAGAACAGAAAGAATTTTCACAGAATGCTACTGTGTAGTTTATATTTGAATATATTCCTTTTTCCACTATTACCCTCTTAGCGCTCCGAATGTCCACTTGCATTTTCTACAGAAAGAGTGTTCAGAACTGCGCAATCAAAAGTATGGTTTAACTCTGTTAGCTTAATGAACATATCAGAAATAAGTTTCACAAAATGCTTCTGTGTAGTTTTTATTTGAAGATATTATTTTTCCCAATAGAGGCCTCTTAGCGCTCAGAATGTCCAATTGCAGTTTCTACAGAAAGAGTGTTTCAGAAAGGCTCAATCAAAAGTAAGGTTCAACTCTGTTAGTTGAATGCACAGAACAGAAAGAAATTTCATACAATGCTTCTGTGTAGTTTATATTTGAACATATTCTTTTTTCCACTATTACCCACTTAGCGCTACGAATGTCCAGTTGCATTTTCTACAGACAGAGTGTTTCAAAACTGCTCAATCAAAATTATGGTTTAACTCTGTTAGCTGAATGCTCAGATCAGAAAGAAGTTTCACAGAATGCTTCTGTGTAGTTTATATTTGAATATATTGCTTTTTCCACTACTACGCTCTTAGCGCTCCAAATGTCCAGTTGCATTTTCTACAGAAAGAGTGTTCAGATCTGCTCAATCAAAAGTATGGTTTAACTCTGTTAGCTGAATGCACAGATCAGAAAGAAGTTTCACAGAATGATTCTGTGTAGTTTATATTTGGAGACATTCCTTTTTCCACTATTACCTTCTTAGCGCTCCGAATCTCCACTTGCATTTTCTACAGAAACAGTGTTTCAGAAGGGCTCAATCAAAACTAAGGTTTAACTCTTTTAGTTGAACAAACAGAACAGAAAGTAGTTTCACACAATTCTTCTGTGTACTTTTTATTTGTAGACATTCTTTTTCCCAATATAAGCCTCTTAGCGCTCAGAATGTCCAATTGCAGTTTCTACAGAAAGAGTGTTTCAGAACGGCTCAATCAAAAGTAAGGTTCAACTCTGTTAGTTGAATGCACAGAACAGAAAGAAGTTTCATTCAATGCTTCTGTGTAGTTTATATTTGAACATATTCTTTTTTCCACTATTACGCACTTAGCGCTACGAATGTCCAGTTGCATTTTCTACAGACAGAGTGTTTCAAAACTGCTCAATCAAAAGTATGGTTTAACTCTGTTTGCTGAATGCACAGATCAGAAAGAAGTTTCACCGAATGATTCTGTGTAGTTTATATTTGAAGACATTCCTTTTTCCACTATTACCCTCTTAGCGCTCCGAATCTCCACTTGCATTTTCTACAAAAAGTGTGTTTCATAACTGCTCAATCAAAAATATGTTTTATCTCTGTTAACTGAATTTACAGATCAGAATTAAGTTTCACAGAATGCATCTGTGTAGTTTTTATTTGAAGATATTCTTTTTCCCAATGTAGGCATCATAGGGCTTAGCATGTCCAATTGCAGTTTCTACAGAAAGAGTGTTTCAGAACGGCTCAATCAAAAGTAAGGTTCAACTCTGTTAGTTGAATGCACAGAACAGAAAGAATTTTCACAGAATGCTACTGTGTAGTTTATATTTGAATATATTCCTTTTTCCACTATTACCCTCTTAGCGCTCCGAATGTCCACTTGCATTTTCTACAGAAAGAGTGTTCAGAACTGTGCAATCAAAAGTATGGTTTAACTCTGTTAGCTTAATGAACATATCAGAAATAAGTTTCACACAATGCTTCTGTGTAGTTTTTATTTGAAGATATTATTTTTCCCAATAGAGGCCTCTTAGCGCTCAGAATGTCCAATTGCAGTTTCTACAGAAAGAGTGTTTCAGAAAGGCTCAATCAAAAGTAAGGTTTAACTCTGTTAGTTGAATGCACAGAACAGAAAGAAGTTTCATACAATGCTTCTGTGTAGTTTATATTTGAACATATTCTTTTTTCCACTATTACCCACTTAGCGCTACGAATGTCCAGTTGCATTTTCTACAGACAGAGTGTTTCAAAACTGCTCAATCAAAAGTATGGTTTAACTCTGTTAGCTGAATGCTCAGATCAGAAAGAAGTTTCACAGAATGCTTCTGTGTAGTTTATATTTGAATATATTCCTTTTTCCACTACTACGCTCTTAGCGCTCCAAATGTCCAGTTGCATTTTCTACAGAAAGAGTGTTCAGATCTGCTCAATCAAAAGTATGGTTTAACTCTGTTAGCTGAATGCACAGATCAGAAAGAAGTTTCACAGAATGATTCTGTGTAGTTTATATTTGGAGACATTCCTTTTTCCACTATTACCCTCTTAGCGCTCCGAATCTCCACTTGCATTTTCTACAGAAAGAGTGTTTCAGAAGGGCTCAATCAAAACTAAGGTTTAACTCTTTTAGTTGAACAAACAGAACAGAAAGAAGTTTCACACAATTCTTCTGTGTAGTTTTTATTTGTAGACATTCTTTTTCCCAATATAGGCCTCTTAGCGCTCAGAATGTCCAATTGCAGTTTCTACAGAAAGAGTGTTTCAGAACGGCTCAATCAAAAGTAAGGTTCAACTCTGTTAGTTGAATGCACAGAACAGAAAGAAGTTTCATACAATGCTTCTGTGTAGTTTATATTTGAACATATTTTTTTTCCACTATTACCCACTTAGCGCAACGAATGTCCAGTTGCATTTTCTACAGACAGAGTGTTTCAAAACTGCTCAATCAAAAGTATGGTTTAACTCTGTTAGCTGAATGCTCAGATCAGAAAGAAGTTTCACAGAATGCTTCTGTGTAGTTTATATTTGAATATATTCCTTTTTCCACTACTACGCTCTTAGCGCTCCTAATGTCCAGTTGCATTTTCTACAGAAAGAGTGTTCAGATCTGCTCAATCAAAAGTATGGTTTAACTCTGTTAGCTGAATGCACAGATCAGAAAGAAGTTTCACCGAATGATTCTGTGTAGTTTATATTTGAAGACATTCCTTTTTCCACCATTACCCTCTTAGCGCTCCGAATCTCCACTTGCATTTTCTACAAAAAGAGTGTTTCATAACTGCTCAATCAAAAATATGTTTTATCTCTGTTAACTGAATTTACAGATCAGAAATAAGTTTCACAGAATGCATCTGTGTAGTTTTTATTTGAAGATATTCTTTTTCCCAATGTAGGCCTCTTAGGGCTTAGCATGTCCAATTGCACTTTCTACAGAAAGAGTGTTTCAGAACGGCTCAATCAAAAGTAAGGTTCAACTCTGTTAGTTGAATGCACAGAACAGAAAGAATTTTCACAGAATGCTACTGTGTAGTTTATATTTGAATATATTCCTTTTTCCACTATTACCCTCTTAGCGCTCCGAATGTCCACTTGCATTTTCTACAGAAAGAGTGTTCAGAACTGCGCAATCAAAAGTATGGTTTAATTCTGTTAGCTTAATGAACATATCAGAAATAAGTTTCACACAATGCTTCTGTGTAGTTTTTATTTGAAGATATTATTTTTCCCAATAGAGGCCTCTTAGCGCTCAGAATGTCCAATTACAGTTTCTACAGAAAGAGTGTTTCAGAAAGGCTCAATCAAAAGTAAGGTTCAACTCTGTTAGTTGAATGCACAGAACAGAAAGAAGTTTCATACAATGCTTCTGTGTAGTTTATATTTGAACATATTCTTTTTTCCACTATTACCCACTTAGCGCTACGAATGTCCAGTTGCATTTTCTACAGACAGAGTGTTTCAAAACTGCTCAATCAAAAGTATGGTTTAACTCTGTTAGCTGAATGCTCAGATCAGAAAGAAGTTTCACAGAATGCTTCTGTGTAGTTTATATTTGAATATATTCCTTTTTCCACTACTACGCTCTTAGCGCTCCAAATGTCCAGTTGCATTTTCTACAGAAAGAGTGTTCAGATCTGCTCAATCAAAAGTATGGTTTAACTCTGTTAGCTGAATGCACAGATCAGAAAGAAGTTTCACAGAATGATTCTGTGTAGTTTATATTTGGAGACATTCCTTTTTCCACTATTACCCTCTTAGCGCTCCGAATCTCCACTTGCATTTTCTACAGAAAGAGTGTTTCAGAAGGGCTCAATCAAAACTAAGGTTTAACTCTTTTAGTTGAACAAACAGAACAGAAAGAATTTTCACACAATTCTTCTGTGTAGTTTTTATTTGTAGACATTCTTTTTCCCAATATAGGCCTCTTAGCGCTCAGAATGTCCAATTGCAGTTTCTACAGAAAGAGTGTTTCAGAAAGGCTCAATCAAAAGTAAGGTTCAACTCTGTTAGTTGAATGCACAGAACAGAAAGAAGTTTCATACAATGCTTCTGTGTACTTTATATTTGAACATATTCTTTTTTCCACTATTACCCACTTAGCGCTACGAATGTCCAGTTGCATTTTCTACAGACAGAGTGTTTCAAAACTGCTCAATCAAAAGTATGGTTTAATTCTGTTAGCTGAATGCACAGATCAGAAAGAAGTTTCACCGAATGATTCTGTGTAGTTTATATTTGAAGACATTCCTTTTTCCACTATTACCCTCTTAGCGCTCCGAATCTCCACTTGCATTTTCTACAAAAAGAGTGTTTCATAACTGCTCAATCAAAAATATGTTTTATCTCTGTTAACTGAATTTACAGATCAGAAATAAGTTTCACAGAATGCATCTGTGTAGTTTTTATTTGAAGATATTCTTTTTCCCAATGTAGGCCTCTTAGGGCTTAGCATGTCCAATAGCAGTTTCTACAGAAAGAGTGTTTCAGAACGGCTCAATCAAAAGTAAGGTTCAACTCTGTTAGTTGAATGCACAGAACAGAAAGAATTTTCACAGAATGCTACTGTGTAGTTTATATTTGAATATATTCCTTTTTCCACTATTACCCTCTTAGCGCTCCGAATGTCCACTTGCATTTTCTACAGAAAGAGTGTTCAGAACTGCGCAATCAAAAGTATGGTTTAACTCTGTTAGCTTAATGAACATATCAGAAATAAGTTTCACAAAATGCTTCTGTGTAGTTTTTATTTGAAGATATTATTTTTCCCAATAGAGGCCTCTTAGCGCTCAGAATGTCCAATTGCAGTTTCTACAGAAAGAGTGTTTCAGAAAGGCTCAATCAAAAGTAAGGTTCAACTCTGTTAGTTGAATGCACAGAACAGAAAGAAGTTTCATACAATGCTTCTGTGTAGTTTATATTTGAACATATTCTTTTTTCCACTATTACCCACTTAGCGCTACGAATGTCCAGTTGCATTTTCTACAGACAGAGTGTTTCAAAACTGCTCAATCAAAAGTATGGTTTAACTCTGTTAGCTGAATGCTCAGATCAGAAAGAAGTTTCACAGAATGCTTCTGTGTAGTTTATATTTGAATATATTCCTTTTTCCACTACTACGCTCTTAGCGCTCCAAATGTCCAGTTGCATTTTCTACAGAAAGAGTGTTCAGATCTGCTCAATCAAAAGTATGGTTTAACTCTGTTAGCTGAATGCACAGATCAGAAAGAAGTTTCACAGAATGATTCTGTGTAGTTTATATTTGGAGACATTCCTTTTTCCACTATTACCCTCTTAGCGCTCCGAATCTCCACTTGCATTTTCTACAGAAAGAGTGTTTCAGAAGGGCTCAATCAAAACTAAGGTTTAACTCTTTTAGTTGAACAAACAGAACAGAAAGAAGTTTCACACAATTCTTCTGTGTAGTTTTTATTTGTAGACATTCTTTTTCCCAATATAGGCCTCTTAGCGCTCAGAATGTCCAATTGCAGTTTCTACAGAAAGAGTGTTTCAGAAAGGCTCAATCAAAAGTAAGGTTCAACTCTGTTAGTTGAATGCACAGAACAGAAAGAAGTTTCATACAATGCTTCTGTGTAGTTTATATTTGAACATATTCTTTTTTCCACTATTACCTACTTAGCGCTACGAATGTCCAGTTGCATTTTCTACAGACAGAGTGTTTCAAAACTGCTCAATCAAAAGTATGGTTTAACTCTGTTAGCTGAATGCTCAGATCAGAAAGAAGTTTCACAGAATGCTTCTGTGTAGTTTATATTTGAATATATTCCTTTTTACACTACTACGCTCTTAGCGCTCCAAATGTCCAGTTGCATTTTCTACAGAAGGAGTGTTCAGATCTGCTCAATCAAAAGTATGGTTTAACTCTGTTAGCTGAATGCACAGATCAGAAAGAAGTTTCACCGAATGATTCTGTGTAGTTTATATTTGAAGACATTCCTTTTTCCTCTATTACCCTCTTAGCGCTCCGAATCTCCACTTGCATTTTCTACAAAAAGAGTGTTTCATAACTGCTCAATCAAAAATATGTTTTATCTCTGTTAACTGAATTTACTGATCAGAAATAAGTTTCACAGAATGCATCTGTGTAGTTTTTATTTGAAGATATTCTTTTTACCAATGTAGGCCTCTTAGGGCTTAGCATGTCCAATTGCAGTTTCTACAGAAAGAGTGTTTCAGAACGGCTCAATCAAAAGTAAGGTTCACCTCTGTTAGTTGAATGCACAGAACAGAAAGAATTTTCACAGAATGCTACTGTGTAGTTTATATTTGAATATATTCCTTTTTCCACTATTACCCTCTTAGCGCTCCGAATGTCCACTTGCATTTTCTACAGAAAGAGTGTTCAGAACTGCGCAATCAAAAGTATGGTTTAACTCTGTTAGCTTAATGAACATATCAGAAATAAGTTTCACACAATGCTTCTGTGTAGTTTTTATTTGAAGATATTATTTTTCCCAATAGAGGCCTCTTAGCGCTCAGAATGTCCAATTGCAGTTTCTACAGAAAGAGTGTTTCAGAAAGGCTCAATCAAAAGTAAGGTTCAACTCTGTTAGTTGAATGCACAGAACAGAAAGAAGTTTCATACAATGCTTCTGTGTAGTTTATATTTGAACATATTCTTTTTTCCACTATTACCCACTTAGCGCTACGAATGTCCAGTTGCATTTTCTACAGACAGAGTGTTTCAAAACTGCTCAATCAAAAGTATGGTTTAACTCTGTTAGCTGAATGCTCAGATCAGAAAGAAGTTTCACAGAATGCTTCTGTGTAGTTTGTATTTGAATATATTCCTTTTTCCACTACTACGCTCTTAGCGCTCCAAATGTCCAGTTGCATTTTCTACAGAAAGAGTGTTCAGATCTGCTCAATCAAAAGTATGGTTTAACTCTGTTAGCTGAATGCACAGATCAGAAAGAAGTTTCACAGAATGATTCTGTGTAGTTTATATTTGGAGACATTCCTTTTTCCACTATTATCCTCTTAGCGCTCCGAATCTCCACTTGCATTTTCTACAGAAACAGTGTTTCAGAAGGGCTCAATCAAAACTAAGGTTTAACTCTTTTAGTTGAACAAACAGAACAGAAAGAATTTTCACACAATTCTTCTGTGTAGTTTTTATTTGTAGACATTCTTTTTCCCAATATAAGCCTCTTAGCGCTCAGAATTTCCAATTGCAGTTTCTACAGAAAGAGTGTTTCAGAACGGCTCAATCAAAAGTAAGGTTCAACTCTGTTAGTTGAATGCACAGAACAGAAAGAAGTTTCATACAATGCTTCTGTGTAGTTTATATTTGAACATATTCTTTTTTCCACTATTACCCACTTAGCGCTACGAATGTCCAGTTGCATTTTCTACAGACAGAGTGTTTCAAAACTGCTCAATCAAAAGTATGGTTTAACTCTGTTAGCTGAATGCACAGATCAGAAAGAAGTTTCACCGAATGATTCTGTGTAGTTTATATTTGAAGACATTCCTTTTTCCACTATTACCCTCTTAGCGCTCCGAATCTCCAATTGCATTTTCTACAAAAAGAGTGTTACATAACTGCTCAATCAAAAATATGTTTTATCTCTGTTAACTGAATTTACAGATCAGAAATAAGTTTCACAGAATGCATCTGTGTAGTTTTTATTTGAAGATATTCTTTTTCCCAATGTAGGCCTCTTAGGGCTTAGCATGTCCAATAGCAGTTTCTACAGAAAGAGTGTTTCAGAACGGCTCAATCAAAAGTAAGGTTCAACTCTGTTAGTTGAATGCACAGAACAGAAAGAATTTTCACAGAATGCTACTGTGTAGTTTATATTTGAATATATTCCTTTTTCCACTATTACCCTCTTAGCGCTCCGAATGTCCACTTGCATTTTCTACAGAAAGAGTGTTCAGAACTGCGCAATCAAAAGTATGGTTTAACTCTGTTAGCTTAATGAACATATCAGAAATAAGTTTCACAAAATGCTTCTGTGTAGTTTTTATTTGAAGATATTATTTTTCCCAATAGAGGCCTCTTAGCGCTCAGAATGTCCAATTGCAGTTTCTACAGAAAGAGTGTTTCAGAAAGGCTCAATCAAAAGTAAGGTTCAACTCTGTTAGTTGAATGCACAGAACAGAAAGAAGTTTCATACAATGCTTCTGTGTAGTTTATATTTGAACATATTCTTTTTTCCACTATTACCCACTTAGCGCTACGAATGTCCAGTTGCATTTTCTACAGACAGAGTGTTTCAAAACTGCTCAATCAAAATTATGGTTTAACTCTGTTAGCTGAATGCTCAGATCAGAAAGAAGTTTCACAGAATGCTTCTGTGTAGTTTATATTTGAATATAATCCTTTTTGCACTACTACGCTCTTAGCGCTCCAAATGTCCAGTTGCATTTTCTACAGAAAGAGTGTTCAGATCTGCTCAATCAAAAGTATGGTTTAACTCTGTTAGCTGAATGCACAGATCAGAAAGAAGTTTCACAGAATGATTCTGTGTAGTTTATATTTGGAGACATTCCTTTTTCCACTATTACCCTCTTAGCGCTCCGAATCTCCACTTGCATTTTCTACAGAAACAGTGTTTCAGAAGGGCTCAATCAAAACTAAGGTTTAACTCTTTTAGTTGAACAAACAGAACAGAAAGAAGTTTCACACAATTCTTCTGTGTAGTTTTTATTTGTAGACATTCTTTTTCCCAATATAAGCCTCTTAGCGCTCAGAATGTCCAATTGCAGTTTCTACAGAAAGAGTGTTTCAGAACGGCTCAATCAAAAGTAAGGTTCAACTCTGTTAGTTGAATGCACAGAACAGAAAGAAGTTTCATTCAATGCTTCTGTGTAGTTTATATTTGAACATATTCTTTTTTCCACTATTACCCACTTAGCGCTACGAATGTCCAGTTGCATTTTCTACAGACAGAGTGTTTCAAAACTGCTCAATCAAAAGTATGGTTTAACTCTGTTTGCTGAATGCACAGATCAGAAAGAAGTTTCACCGAATGATTCTGTGTAGTTTATATTTGAAGACATTCCTTTTTCCACTATTACCCTCTTAGCGCTCCGAATCTCCATTTGCATTTTCTACAAAAAGTGTGTTTCATAACTGCTCAATCAAAAATATGTTTTATCTCTGTTAACTGAATTTACAGATCAGAATTAAGTTTCACAGAATGCATCTGTGTAGTTTTTATTTGAAGATATTCTTTTTCCCAATGTAGGCATCATAGGGCTTAGCATGTCCAATTGCAGTTTCTACAGAAAGAGTGTTTCAGAACGGCTCAATCAAAAGTAAGGTTCAACTCTGTTAGTTGAATGCACAGAACAGAAAGAATTTTCACAGAATGCTACTGTGTAGTTTATATTTGAATATATTCCTTTTTCCACTATTACCCTCTTAGCGCTCCGAATGTCCACTTGCATTTTCTACAGAAAGAGTGTTCAGAACTGCGCAATCAAAAGTATGGTTTAACTCTGTTAGCTTAATGAACATATCAGAAATAAGTTTCACACAATGCTTCTGTGTAGTTTTTATTTGAAGATATTATTTTTCCCAATAGAGGCCTCTTAGCGCTCAGAATGTCCAATTGCAGTTTCTACAGAAAGAGTGTTTCAGAAAGGCTCAATCAAAAGTAAGGTTCAACTCTGTTAGTTGAATGCACAGAACAGAAAGAAGTTTCATACAATGCTTCTGTGTAGTTTATATTTGAACATATTCTTTTTTCCACTATTACCCACTTAGCGCTACGAATGTCCAGTTGCATTTTCTACAGACAGAGTGTTTCAAAACTGCTCAATCAAAAGTATGGTTTAACTCTGTTAGCTGAATGCTCAGATCAGAAAGAAGTTTCACAGAATGCTTCTGTGTAGTTTATATTTGAATATATTCCTTTTTCCACTACTACGCTCTTAGCGCTCCAAATGTCCAGTTGCATTTTCTACAGAAAGAGTGTTCAGATCTGCTCAATCAAAAGTATGGTTTAACTCTGTTAGCTGAATGCACAGATCAGAAAGAAGTTTCACAGAATGATTCTGTGTAGTTTATATTTGGAGACATTCCTTTTTCCACTATTACCCTCTTAGCGCTCCGAATCTCCACTTGCATTTTCTACAGAAAGAGTGTTTCAGAAGGGCTCAATCAAAACTAAGGTTTAACTCTTTTAGTTGAACAAACAGAACAGAAAGAAGTTTCACACAATTCTTCTGTGTAGTTTTTATTTGTAGACATTCTTTTTCCCAATATAGGCCTCTTAGCGCTCAGAATGTCCAATTGCAGTTTCTACAGAAAGAGTGTTTCAGAACGGCTCAATCAAAAGTAAGGTTCAACTCTGTTAGTTGAATGCACAGAACAGAAAGAAGTTTCATACAATGCTTCTGTGTAGTTTATATTTGAACATATACTTTTTTCCACTATTACCCACTTAGCGCAACGAATGTCCAGTTGCATTTTCTACAGACAGAGTGTTTCAAAACTGCTCAATCAAAAGTATGGTTTAACTCTGTTAGCTGAATGCTCAGATCAGAAAGAAGTTTCACAGAATGCTTCTGTGTAGTTTATATTTGAATATATTCCTTTTTCCACTACTACGCTCTTAGCGCTCCTAATGTCCAGTTGCATTTTCTACAGAAAGAGTGTTCAGATCTGCTCAATCAAAAGTATGGTTTAACTCTGTTAGCTGAATGCACAGATCAGAAAGAAGTTTCACCGAATGATTCTGTGTAGTTTATATTTGAAGACATTCCTTTTTCCACCATTACCCTCTTAGCGCTCCGAATCTCCACTTGCATTTTCTACAAAAAGAGTGTTTCATAACTGCTCAATCAAAAATATGTTTTATCTCTGTTAACTGAATTTACAGATCAGAAATAAGTTTCACAGAATGCATCTGTGTAGTTTTTATTTGAAGATATTCTTTTTCCCAATGTAGGCCTCTTAGGGCTTAGCATGTCCAATTGCACTTTCTACAGAAAGAGTGTTTCAGAACGGCTCAATCAAAAGTAAGGTTCAACTCTGTTAGTTGAATGCACAGAACAGAAAGAATTTTCACAGAATGCTACTGTGTAGTTTATATTTGAATATATTCCTTTTTCCACTATTACCCTCTTAGCGCTCCGAATGTCCACTTGCATTTTCTACAGAAAGAGTGTTCAGAACTGCGCAATCAAAAGTATGGTTTAATTCTGTTAGCTTAATGAACATATCAGAAATAAGTTTCACACAATGCTTCTGTGTAGTTTTTATTTGAAGATATTATTTTTCCCAATAGAGGCCTCTTAGCGCTCAGAATGTCCAATTACAGTTTCTACAGAAAGAGTGTTTCAGAAAGGCTCAATCAAAAGTAAGGTTCAACTCTGTTAGTTGAATGCACAGAACAGAAAGAAGTTTCATACAATGCTTCTGTGTAGTTTATATTTGAACATATTCTTTTTTCCACTATTACCCACTTAGCGCTACGAATGTCCAGTTGCATTTTCTACAGACAGAGTGTTTCAAAACTGCTCAATCAAAAGTATGGTTTAACTCTGTTAGCTGAATGCTCAGATCAGAAAGAAGTTTCACAGAATGCTTCTGTGTAGTTTATATTTGAATATATTCCTTTTTCCACTACTACGCTCTTAGCGCTCCAAATGTCCAGTTGCATTTTCTACAGAAAGAGTGTTCAGATCTGCTCAATCAAAAGTATGGTTTAACTCTGTTAGCTGAATGCACAGATCAGAAAGAAGTTTCACAGAATGATTCTGTGTAGTTTATATTTGGAGACATTCCTTTTTACACTATTAACCTCTTAGCGCTCCGAATCTCCACTTGCATTTTCTACAGAAACAGTGTTTCAGAAGGGCTCAATCAAAACTAAGGTTTAACTCTTTTAGTTGAACAAACAGAACAGAAAGAATTTTCACACAATTCTTCTGTGTAGTTTTTATTTGTAGACATTCTTTTTCCCAATATAGGCCTCTTAGCGCTCAGAATGTCCAATTGCAGTTTCTACAGAAAGAGTGTTTCAGAAAGGCTCAATCAAAAGTAAGGTTCAACTCTGTTAGTTGAATGCACAGAACAGAAAGAAGTTTCATACAATGCTTCTGTGTAGTTTATATTTGAACATATTCTTTTTTCCACTATTACCTACTTAGCGCTACGAATGTCCAGTTGCATTTTCTACAGACAGATTGTTTCAAAACTGCTCAATCAAAAGTATGGTTTAACTCTGTTAGCTGAATGCTCAGATCAGAAAGAAGTTTCACAGAATGCTTCTGTGTAGTTTATATTTGAATATATTCCTTTTTACACTACTACGCTCTTAGCGCTCCAAATGTCCAGTTGCATTTTCTACAGAAGGAGTGTTCAGATCTGCTCAATCAAAAGTATGGTTTAACTCTGTTAGCTGAATGCACAGATCAGAAAGAAGTTTCACCGAATGATTCTGTGTAGTTTATATTTGAAGACATTCCTTTTTCCTCTATTACCCTCTTAGCGCTCCGAATCTCCACTTGCATTTTCTACAAAAAGAGTGTTTCATAACTGCTCAATTAAAAATATGTTTTATCTCTGTTAACTGAATTTACTGATCAGAAATAAGTTTCACAGAATGCATCTGTGTAGTTTTTATTTGAAGATATTCTTTTTCCCAATGTAGGCCTCTTAGGGCTTAGCATGTCCAATTGCAGTTTCTACAGAAAGAGTGTTTCAGAACGGCTCAATCAAAAGTAAGGTTCAACTCTGTTAGTTGAATGCACAGAACAGAAAGAATTTTCACAGAATGCTACTGTGTAGTTTATATTTGAATATATTCCTTTTTCCACTATTACCCTCTTAGCGCTCCGAATGTCCACTTGCATTTTCTACAGAAAGAGTGTTCAGAACTGCGCAATCAAAAGTATGGTTTAACTCTGTTAGCTTAATGAACATATCAGAAATAAGTTTCACACAATGCTTCTGTGTAGTTTTTATTTGAAGATATTATTTTTCCCAATAGAGGCCTCTTAGCGCTCAGAATGTCCAATTGCAGTTTCTACAGAAAGAGTGTTTCAGAAAGGCTCAATCAAAAGTAAGGTTCAACTCTGTTAGTTGAATGCACAGAACAGAAAGAAGTTTCATACAATGCTTCTGTGTAGTTTATATTTGAACATATTCTTTTTTCCACTATTACCCACTTAGCGCTACGAATGTCCAGTTGCATTTTCTACAGACAGTGTGTTTCAAAACTGCTCAATCAAAAGTATGGTTTAACTCTGTTAGCTGAATGCTCAGATCAGAAAGAAGTTTCACAGAATGCTTCTGTGTAGTTTGTATTTGAATATATTCCTTTTTCCACTACTACGCTCTTAGCGCTCCAAATGTCCAGTTGCATTTTCTACAGAAAGAGTGTTCAGATCTGCTCAATCAAAAGTATGGTTTAACTCTGTTAGCTGAATGCACAGATCAGAAAGAAGTTTCACAGAATGATTCTGTGTAGTTTATATTTGGAGACATTCCTTTTTCCACTATTATCCTCTTAGCGCTCCGAATCTCCACTTGCATTTTCTACAGAAACAGTGTTTCAGAAGGGCTCAATCAAAACTAAGGTTTAACTCTTTTAGTTGAACAAACAGAACAGAAAGAATTTTCACACAATTCTTCTGTGTAGTTTTTATTTGTAGACATTCTTTTTCCCAATATAAGCCTCTTAGCGCTCAGAATGTCCAATTGCAGTTTCTACAGAAAGAGTGTTTCAGAACGGCTCAATCAAAAGTAAGGTTCAACTCTGTTAGTTGAATGCACAGAACAGAAAGAAGTTTCATACAATGCTTCTGTGTAGTTTATATTTGAACATATTCTTTTTTCCACTATTACCCACTTAGCGCAACGAATGTCCAGTTGCATTTTCTACAGACAGAGTGTTTCAAAACTGCTCAATCAAAAGTATGGTTTAACTCTGTTAGCTGAATGCTCAGATCAGAAAGAAGTTTCACAGAATGCTTCTGTGTAGTTTATATTTGAATATATTCCTTTTTCCACTACTACGCTCTTAGCGCTCCTAATGTCCAGTTGCATTTTCTACAGAAAGAGTGTTCAGATCTGCTCAATCAAAAGTATGGTTTAACTCTGTTAGCTGAATGCACAGATCAGAAAGAAGTTTCACCGAATGATTCTGTGTAGTTTATATTTGAAGACATTCCTTTTTCCACCATTACCCTCTTAGCGCTCCGAATCTCCACTTGCATTTTCTACAAAAAGAGTGTTTCATAACTGCTCAATCAAAAATATGTTTTATCTCTGTTAACTGAATTTACAGATCAGAAATAAGTTTCACAGAATGCATCTGTGTAGTTTTTATTTGAAGATATTATTTTTCCCAATGTAGGCCTCTTAGGGCTTAGCATGTCCAATTGCACTTTCTACAGAAAGAGTGTTTCAGAACGGCTCAATCAAAAGTAAGGTTCAACTCTGTTAGTTGAATGCACAGAACAGAAAGAATTTTCACAGAATGCTACTGTGTAGTTTATATTTGAATATATTACTTTTTCCACTATTACCCTCTTAGCGCTCCGAAAGTCCACTTGCATTTTCTACAGAAAGAGTTTTCAGAACTGCGCAATCAAAAGTATGGTTTAATTCTGTTAGCTTAATGAACATATCAGAAATAAGTTTCACACAATGCTTCTGTGTAGTTTTTATTTGAAGATATTATTTTTCCCAATAGAGGCCTCTTAGCGCTCAGAATGTCCAATTACAGTTTCTACAGAAAGAGTGTTTCAGAAAGGCTCAATCAAAAGTAAGGTTCAACTCTGTTAGTTGAATGCACAGAACAGAAAGAAGTTTCATACAATGCTTCTGTGTAGTTTATATTTGAACATATTCTTTTTTCCACTATTACCCACTTAGCGCTACGAATGTCCAGTTGCATTTTCTACAGACAGAGTGTTTCAAAACTGCTCAATCAAAAGTATGGTTTAACTCTGTTAGCTGAATGCTCAGATCAGAAAGAAGTTTCACAGAATGCTTCTGTGTAGTTTATATTTGAATATATTCCTTTTTCCACTACTACTCTCTTAGCGCTCCAAATGTCCAGTTGCATTTTCTACAGAAAGAGTGTTCAGATCTGCTCAATCAAAAGTATGGTTTAACTCTGTTAGCTGAATGCACAGATCAGAAAGAAGTTTCACAGAATGATTCTGTGTAGTTTATATTTGGAGACATTCCTTTTTCCACTATTAACCTCTTAGCGCTCCGAATCTCCACTTGCATTTTCTACAGAAAGAGTGTTTCAGAAGGGCTCAATCAAAACTAAGGTTTAACTCTTTTAGTTGAACAAACAGAACAGAAAGAATTTTCACACAATTCTTCTGTGTAGTTTTTATTTGTAGACATTCTTTTTCCCAATATAGGCCTCTTAGCGCTCAGAATGTCCAATTGCAGTTTCTACAGAAAGAGTGTTTCAGAAAGGCTCAATCAAAAGTAAGGTTCAACTCTGTTAGTTGAATGCACAGAACAGAAAGAAGTTTCATACAATGCTTCTGTGTAGTTTATATTTGAACATATTCTTTTTTCCACTATTACCTACTTAGCGCTACGAATGTCCAGTTGCATTTTCTACAGACAGAGTGTTTCAAAACTGCTCAATCAAAAGTATGGTTTAACTCTGTTAGCTGAATGCTCAGATCAGAAAGAAGTTTCACAGAATGCTTCTGTGTAGTTTATATTTGAATATATTCCTTTTTACACTACTACGCTCTTAGCGCTCCAAATGTCCAGTTGCATTTTCTACAGAAGGAGTGTTCAGATCTGCTCAATCAAAAGTATGGTTTAACTCTGTTAGCTGAATGCACAGATCAGAAAGAAGTTTCACCGAATGATTCTGTGTAGTTTATATTTGAAGACATTCCTTTTTCCTCTATTACCCTCTTAGCGCTCCGAATCTCCACTTGCATTTTCTACAAAAAGAGTGTTTCATAACTGCTCAATCAAAAATATGTTTTATCTCTGTTAACTGAATTTACTGATCAGAAATAAGTTTCACAGAATGCATCTGTGTAGTTTTTATTTGAAGATATTCTTTTTACCAATGTAGGCCTCTTAGGGCTTAGCATGTCCAATTGCAGTTTCTACAGAAAGAGTGTTTCAGAACGGCTCAATCAAAAGTAAGGTTCAACTCTGTTAGTTGAATGCACAGAACAGAAAGAATTTTCACAGAATGCTACTGTGTAGTTTATATTTGAATATATTCCTTTTTCCACTATTACCCTCTTAGCGCTCCGAATGTCCACTTGCATTTTCTACAGAAAGAGTGTTCAGAACTGCGCAATCAAAAGTATGGTTTAACTCTGTTAGCTTAATGAACATATCAGAAATAAGTTTCACACAATGCTTCTGTGTAATTTTTATTTGAAGATATTATTTTTCCCAATAGAGGCCTCTTAGCGCTCAGAATGTCCAATTGCAGTTTCTACAGAAAGAGTGTTTCAGAAAGGCTCAATCAAAAGTAAGGTTCAACTCTGTTAGTTGAATGCACAGAACAGAAAGAAGTTTCATACAATGCTTCTGTGTAGTTTATATTTGAACATATTCTTTTTTCCACTATTACCCACTTAGCGCTACGAATGTCCAGTTGCATTTTCTACAGACAGAGTGTTTCAAAACTGCTCAATCAAAAGTATGGTTTAACGCTGTTAGCTGAATGCTCAGATCAGAAAGAAGTTTCACAGAATGCTTCTGTGTAGTTTGTATTTGAATATATTCCTTTTTCCACTACTACGCTCTTAGCGCTCCAAATGTCCAGTTGCATTTTCTACAGAAAGAGTGTTCAGATCTGCTCAATCAAAAGTATGGTTTAACTCTGTTAGCTGAATGCACAGATCAGAAAGAAGTTTCACAGAATGATTCTGTGTAGTTTATATTTGGAGACATTCCTTTTTCCACTATTATCCTCTTAGCGCTCCGAATCTCCACTTGCATTTTCTACAGAAACAGTGTTTCAGAAGGGCTCAATCAAAACTAAGGTTTAACTCTTTTAGTTGAACAAACAGAACAGAAAGAATTTTCACACAATTCTTCTGTGTAGTTTTTATTTGTAGACATTCTTTTTCCCAATATAAGCCTCTTAGCGCTCAGAATGTCCAATTGCAGTTTCTACAGAAAGAGTGTTTCAGAACGGCTCAATCAAAAGTAAGGTTCAACTCTGTTAGTTGAATGCACAGAACAGAAAGAAGTTTCATACAATGCTTCTGTGTAGTTTATATTTGAACATATTCTTTTTTCCACTATTACCCACTTAGCGCTACGAATGTCCAGTTGCATTTTCTACAGACAGAGTGTTTCAAAACTGCTCAATCAAAAGTATGGTTTAACTCTGTTAGCTGAATGCACAGATCAGAAAGAAGTTTCACCGAATGATTCTGTGTAGTTTATATTTGAAGACATTCCTTTTTCCACTATTACCCTCTTAGCGCTCCGAATCTCCACTTGCATTTTCTACAAAAATAGTGTTTCATAACTGCTCAATCAAAAATATGTTTTATCTCTGTTAACTGAATTTACAGATCAGAAATAAGTTTCACAGAATGCATCTGTGTAGTTTTTATTTGAAGATATTCTTTTTCCCAATGTAGGCCTCTTAGGGCTTAGCATGTCCAATAGCAGTTTCTACAGAAAGAGTGTTTCAGAACGGCTCAATCAAAAGTAAGGTTCAACTCTGTTAGTTGAATGCACAGAACAGAAAGAATTTTCACAGAATGCTACTGTGTAGTTTATATTTGAATATATTCCTTTTTCCACTATTACCCTCTTAGCGCTCCGAATGTCCACTTGCATTTTCTACAGAAAGAGTGTTCAGAACTGCGCAATCAAAAGTATGGTTTAACTCTGTTAGCTTAATGAACATATCAGAAATAAGTTTCACAAAATTCTTCTGTGTAGTTTTTATTTGAAGATATTATTTTTCCCAATAGAGGCCTCTTAGCGCTCAGAATGTCCAATTGCAGTTTCTACAGAAAGAGTGTTTCAGAAAGGCTCAATCAAAAGTAAGGTTCAACTCTGTTAGTTGAATGCACAGAACAGAAAGAAGTTTCATACAATGCTTCTGTGTAGTTTATATTTGAACATATTCTTTTTTCCACTATTACCCACTTAGCGCTACGAATGTCCAGTTGCATTTTCTACAGACAGAGTGTTTCAAAACTGCTCAATCAAAATTATGGTTTAACTCTGTTAGCTGAATGTTCAGATCAGAAAGAAGTTTCACAGAATGCTTCTGTGTAGTTTATATTTGAATATATTCCTTTTTCCACTACTACGCTCTTAGCGCTCCAAATGTCCAGTTGCATTTTCTACAGAAAGAGTGTTCAGATCTGCTCAATCAAAAGTATGGTTTAACTCTGTTAGCTGAATGCACAGATCAGAAAGAAGTTTCACAGAATGATTCTGTGTAGTTTATATTTGGAGACATTCCTTTTTCCACTATTACCCTCTTAGCGCTCCGAATCTCCACTTGCATTTTCTACAGAAACAGTGTTTCAGAAGGGCTCAATCAAAACTAAGGTTTAACTCTTTTAGTTGAACAAACAGAACAGAAAGAAGTTTCACACAATTCTTCTGTGTAGTTTTTATTTGTAGACATTCTTTTTCCCAATACAAGCCACTTAGCGCTCAGAATGTCCAATTGCAGTTTCTACAGAAAGAGTGTTTCAGAACGGCTCAATCAAAAGTAAGGTTCAACTCTGTTAGTTGAATGCACAGAACAGAAAGAAGTTTCATTCAATGCTTCTGTGTAGTTTATATTTGAACATATTCTTTTTTCCACTATTACCCACTTAGCGCTACGAATGTCCAGTTGCATTTTCTACAGACAGAGTGTTTCAAAACTGCTCAATCAAAAGTATGGTTTAACACTGTTTGATGAATGCACAGATCAGAAAGAAGTTTCACCGAATGATTCTTTGTAGTTTATATTTGAAGACATTCCTTTTTCCACTATTACCCTCTTAGCGCTCCGTATCTCCATTTGCATTTTCTACAAAAAGTGTCTTTCATAACTGCTCAATCAAAAATATGTTTTATCTCTGTTAACTGAATTTACAGATCAGAATTAAGTTTCACAGAATGCATCTGTGTAGTTTTTATTTGAAGATATTCTTTTTCCCAATGTAGGCATCATAGGGCTTAGCATGTCCAATTGCAGTTTCTACAGAAAGAGTGTTTCAGAACAGCTCAATCAAAAGTAAGGTTCAACTCTGTTAGTTGAATGCACAGAACAGAAAGAATTTTCACAGAATGCTACTGTGTAGTTTATATTTGAATATATTCCTTTTTCCACTATTACCCTCTTAGCGCTCCGAATGTCCACTTGCATTTTCTACAGAAAGAGTGTTCAGAACTGCGCAATCAAAAGTATGGTTTAACTCTGTTAGCTTAATGAACATATCAGAAATAAGTTTCACACAATGCTTATGTGTAGTTTTTATTTGAAGATATTATTTTTCCCAATAGAGGCCTCTTAGCGCTCAGAATGTCCAATTGCAGTTTCTACAGAAAGAGTGTTTCAGAAAGGCTCAATCAAAAGTAAGGTTCAACTCTGTTAGTTGAATGCACAGAACAGAAAGAAGTTTCATACAATGCTTCTGTGTAGTTTATATTTGAACATATTCTTTTTTCCACTATTACCCACTTAGCGCTACGAATGTCCAGTTGCATTTTCTACAGACAGAGTGTTTCAAAACTGCTCAATCAAAAGTATGGTTTAACTCTGTTAGCTGAATGCTCAGATCAGAAAGAAGTTTCACAGAATGCTTCTGTGTAGTTTATATTTGAATATATTCCTTTTTCCACTACTACGCTCTTAGCGCTCCAAATGTCCAGTTGCATTTTCTACAGAAAGAGTGTTCAGATCTGCTCAATCAAAAGTATGGTTTAACTCTGTTAGCTGAATGCACAGATCAGAAAGAAGTTTCACAGAATGATTCTGTGTAGTTTATATTTGGAGACATTCCTTTTTCCACTATTACCCTCTTAGCGCTCCGAATCTCCACTTGCATTTTCTACAGAAAGAGTGTTTCAGAAGGGCTCAATCAAAACTAAGGTTTAACTCTTTAGTTGAACAAACAGAACAGAAAGAAGTTTCACACAATTCTTCTGTGTAGTTTTTATTTGTAGACATTCTTTTTCCCAATATAAGCCTCTTAGCGCTCAGAATGTCCAATTGCAGTTTCTACAGAAAGAGTGTTTCAGAACGGCTCAATCAAAAGTAAGGTTCAACTCTGTTAGTTGAATGCACAGAACAGAAAGAAGTTTCATACAATGCTTCTGTGTAGTTTATATTTGAACATATTCTTTTTTCCACTATTACCCACTTAGCGCTACGAATGACCAGTTGCATTTTCTACAGACAGAGTGTTTCAAAACTGCTCAATCAAAAGTATGGCTTAACTCTGTTAGATGAATGCTCAGATCAGAAAGAAGTTTCACAGAATGCTTCTGTGTAGTTTATATTTGAATATATTCCTTTTTCCACTACTACGCTCTTAGCGCTCCAAATGTCCAGTTGCATTTTCTACAGAAAGAGTGTTCAGATCTGCTCAATCAAAAGGATGGTTTAACTCTGTTAGCTGAATGCACAGATCAGAAAGATGTTTCACCGAATGATTCTGTGTAGTTTATATTTGAAGACATTCCTTTTTCCACTATTACCCTCTTAGCGCTCCGAATCTCCACTTGCATTTTCTACAAAAAGAGTGTTTCATAACTGCTCAATCAAAAATATGTTTTATCTCTGTTAACTGAATTTACAGATCAGAAATAAGTTTAACAGAATGCATCAGTGTAGTTTTTATTTGAAGATATTCTTTTTCCCAATGTAGGCCCCTTAGCGCTTAGCATGTCCAATTGCAGTTTCTACAGAAAGAGTGTTTCAGAACGGCTCAATCAAAAGTAAGGTTCAACTCTGTTAGTTGAATGCACAGAACAGAAAGAATTTTCACAGAATGCTACTGTGTAGTTTATATTTGAATATATTCCTTTTTCCACTATTACCCTCTTAGCGCTCCGAATGTCCACTTGCATTTTCTAGAGAAAGAGTGTTCAGAACTGCGCAATCAAAAGTATGGTTTAATTCTGTTAGCTTAATGAACATATCAGAAATAAGTTTCACACAATGCTTCTTTGTAGTTTTTATTTGAAGATATTATTTTTCCCAATAGAGGCCTCTTAGCGCTCAGAATGTCCAATTGCAGTTTCTACAGAAAGAGTGTTTCAGAAAGGCTCAATCAAAAGTAAGGTTCAACTCTGTTAGTTGAATGCACAGAACAGAAAGAAGTTTCATACAATGCTTCTGTGTAGTTTATATTTGAACATATTCTTTTTTCCACTATTACCCACTTAGTGCTACGAGTGTCCAGTTGCATTTTCTACAGACAGAGTGTTTCAAAACTGCTCAATCAAGAGTATGGTTTAAATCTGTTAGCTGAATGCTCAGATCAGAAAGAAGTTTCACAGAATGCTTCTGTGTAGTTTATATTTGAATATATTCCTTTTCCCACTACTAAGCTCTTAGCGCTCCAAATGTCCAGTTGCATTTTCTACAGAAAGAGAGTTCAGATCTGATCAATCAAAAGTATGGTTTGACTCTGTTAGCTGAATGCACAGATCAGAAAGAAGTTTCACAGAATGATTCTGTGTAGTTTATATTTGGAGACATTCATTTTTCCACTATTACCCTCTTAGCGATCCGAATCTCCACTTGCATTTTCTACAGAAAGAGTGTTTCAGAAGGGCTCAATCAAAACTAAGGTTTAACTCTTTTAGTTGAACAAACAGAACAGAAAGAAGTTTCACACAATTCTTCTGTGTAGTTTTTATTTGTAGACATTCTTTTTCCCAATATAGGCCTATTAGCGCTCAGAATATCCAATTGCAGTTTCTACAGAAAGAGTGTTTCAGAACGGCTCAATCAAAAGTAAGGTTCAACTCTGTTAGTTGAATGCACAGAACAGAAAGAAGTTTCATACAATGCTTCTGTGTAGTTTATATTTGTACATATTCTTTTTTCCACTATTACCCACTTAGCGCTACGAATGTCCAGTTGCATTTTCTACAGACAGAGTGTTTCAAAACTGCTCAATCAAAAGTATGGTTTAACTCTGTTAGCTGAATGCTCAGATCAGAAAGAAGTTTCACAGAATGCTTCTGTGTAGTTTATATTTGAATATATTACTTTTTCCACTACTACTCTCTTAGCGCTGCAAATGTCCAGTTGCATTTTCTACAGAAAGAGTGTTCAGATCTGCTCAATCAAAAGTATGGTTTAACTCTGTTAGCTGAATGCACAGATCAGAAAGAAGTTTCACAGAATGATTCTGTGTAGTTTATATTTGGAGACATTCCTTTTTCCACTATTACCCTCTTAGCGCTCCGAATCTCCACTTGCATTTTCTTCAGAAAGAGTGTTTCAGAACGGCTCAATCAAAACTAAGGTTCAAATCTTTTTGTTGAACAAACAGAACAGAAAGAAGTTTCACACAATTCTTCTGTGTAGTTTTTATTTGTAGACATTCTTTTTCCCAATATAGGCCTCTTAGCGCTCAGAATGTCCAATTGCAGTTTCTACAGAAAGAGTGTTTCAGAACGGCTCAATCAAAAGTAAGGTTCAACTCTGTTATTTGAATGCACAGAACAGAAAGAAGTTTCATACAATGCTTCTGTGTAGTTTATATTTGAACATATTCTTTTTTCCACTATTACCCACTTAGCGCTACGAATGTCCAGTTGCATTTTCTACAGACAGAGTGTTTCAAAACTGCTCAATCAAAAGTATGGTTTAACTCTGTTAGCTGAATGCTCAGATCAGAAAGAAGTTTCACAGAATGCTTCTGTGTAGTTTATATTTTAGTATATTCCTTTTTCCACTACTACGCTCTTAGCGCTCCAAATGTCCAGTTGCATTTTCTACAGAAAGAGTGTTCAGATCTGCTCAATCAAAAGTATGGTTTAACTCTGTTAGCTGAATGCACAGATCAGAAAGAAGTTTCACCGAATGATTCTGTGTAGTTTATATTTGGAGACATTCCTTTTTCCACTATTACCCTCTTAGCGCTCCGAATCTCCACTTGCATTTTCTACAGAAAGAGTGTTTCAGAACGGCTCAATCAAAACTAAGATTCAACTCTTTTAGTTGAACAAACAGAACAGAAAGAAGTTTCACACAAGTCTTCTGTGTAGTTTTTATTTGTAGACATTCTTTTTCCCAATATAGGCCTCTTAGCGCTCAGAATGTCCAATTGCAGTTTTTACAGAAAGAGTGTTTCAGAACGGCTCAATCAAAAGTAAGGTTCAACTCTGTTAGTTGAATGCACAGAACAGAAAGAAGTTTCATACAATGCTTCTGTGTAGTTTATATTTGAACATATTCTTTTGTCCACTATTACCCACTTAGCACTACGAATGTCCAGTTGCATTTTCTACAGACAGAGTGTTTCAAAACTGCTCAATCAAATGTATGGTTTAACTCTGTTAGCTGAATGCTCAGATCAGAAAGAAGTTTCACAGAATGCTTCTGTGTAGTTTATATTTGAATATATTCCTTTTTCCACTACTACGCCTTTAGCGCTCCAAATGTCCAGTTGCATTTTCTACAGAAAGAGTGTTCAGATCTGCTCAATCAAAAGTATGGTTTAACTCTGTTAGCTGAATGCACAGATCAGAAAGAAGTTTCACCGAATGATTCTGTATAGTTTATATTTGAAGACATTCCTTTTTCCACTATTACCTTCTTAGCGCTCCGAATCTCCACTTGCATTTTCTACAAAAAGAGTGTTTCATAACTGCTCAATCAAAAATATGTTTTATCTCTGTTAACTGAATTTACAGATCAGAAATAAGTTTCACAGAATGCATCTGTGTAGTTTTTATTTGAAGATATTCTTTTTCCCAATGTAGGCCTCTTAGCGCTTAGCATGTCCAATTGCAGTTTCTACAGAAAGAGTGTTTCAGAACGGCTCAATCAAAAGTAAGGTTCAACTCTGTTAGTTGAATGCACAGAACAGAAAGAATTTTCACAGAATGCTACTGTGTAGTTTATATTTGAATATATTCCTTTTTCCACTATTACCCTCTTAGCGCTCCGAATGTCCACTTGCATTTTCTACAGAAAGAGTGTTCAGAACTGCGCAATCAAAAGTATGGTTTAAATCTGTTAGCTTAATGAACATATCAGAAATAAGTTTCACACAATGCTTCTGTGTAGTTTTTATTTGAAGATATTATTTTTCCCAATAGAGGCCTCTTAGCGCTCAGAATGTCCAATTGCAGTTTCTACAGAAAGAGTGTTTCAGAAAGGCTCAATCAAATGTAAGGTTCAACTCTGTTAGTTGAATGCACAGAACAGAAAGAAGTTTCATACAATGCTTCTGTGTAGTTTATATTTGAACATATTCTTTTTTCCACTATTACCCACTTAGCGCTACGAATGTCCAGTTGCATTTTCTACAGACAGAGTGTTTCAAAACTGCTCAATCAAAAGTATGGTTTAACTCTGTTAGCTGAATGCTCAGATCAGAAAGAAGTTTCACAGAATGCTTCTGTGTAGTTTATATTTGAATATATTCCTTTTTCCACTACTACTCTCTTAGCGCTCCAAATGTCCAGTTGCATTTTCTACAGAAAGAGTGTTCAGATCTGCTCAATCAAAAGTATGGTTTAACTCTGTTAGCTGAATGCACAGATCAGAAAGAAGTTTCACAGAATGATTCTGTGTAGTTTATATTTGGAGACATTCTTTTTTCCACTATTACCCTCTTAGCGCTCCGAATCTCCACTTGCATTTTCTTCAGAAAGAGTGTTTCAGAACGGCTCAATCAAAACTAAGGTTCAACTCTTTTTGTTGAACACACAGAACAGAAAGATGTTTCACACAATTCTTCTGTGTAGTTTTTATTTGTAGACATTCTTTTTCCCAATATAGGCCTCTTAGCGCTCAGAATGTAAAATTGCAGTTTCTACAGAAAGAGTGTTTCAGAACGACTCAATCAAAAGTAAGGTTCAACTCTGTTAGTTGAATGCACAGAACAGAAAGAGGTTTCATACAATGCTTCTGAGTAGTTTATATTTGAACATATTCTTTTTTCCACTATTACCCACTTAGCGCTACGAATGTCCAGTTGCATTTTCTACAGACAGAGTGTTTCAAAACTGCTCAATCAAAAGTATGGTTTAACTCTGTTATCTGAATGCTCAGATCAGAAAGAAGTTTCACAGAACGCTTCTGTGTAGTTTATATTTGAATATATTCCTTTTCCCACTACTACGCCTTTAGCGCTCCAAATGTCCAGTTGCATTTTCTACAGAAAGAGTGTTCAGATCTGCTCAATCAAAAGTATGGTTTAACTCTGTTAGCTGAATGCACAGATCAGAAAAAAGTTTCACCAAATGATTCTGTATAGTTTATATTTGAAGACATTCATTTTTCCACTATTACCCTCTTAGCGCTCCGAATCTCCACTTGCATTTTCTACAAAAAGAGTGTTTCATAACTGCTCAATCAAAAATATGTTTTATCTCTGTTAACTGAATTTACAGATCAGAAATAAGTTTCACAGAATGCATCTGTGTAGTTTTTATTTGAAGATATTCTTTTTCCCAATGTAGGCCTCTTTGCGCTTAGCATGTCCAATTGCAGTTTCTACAGAAAGAGTGTTTCAGAACGGCTCAATCAAAAGTAAGGTTCAAATCTGTTAGTTGAATGCACAGAACAGAAAGAATTTTCACACAATGCTACTGTGTAGTTTATATTTGAATATATTCCTTTTTCCACTATTACCCTCTTAGCGCTCCGAATGTCCACTTGCATTTTCTACAGAAAGAGTGTTCAGAACTGCGCAATCAAAAGTATGGTTTAACTCTGTTAGCTTAATGAACATATCAGAAATAAGTTTCACACAATGCTTCTGTGTAGTTTTTATTTGAAGGTATTATTTTTCTCAATAGAGGCCTCTTAGCGCTCAGAATGTCCAATTGCAGTTTCTACAGAAAGAGTGTTTCAGAAAGGCTCAATCAAAAGTAAGGTTCAACTCTGTTAGTTGAATGCACAGAACAGAAAGAAGTTTCATACAATGCTTCTGTGTAGTTTGTATTTGAACATATTCTTTTTTCCACTATTACCCACTTAGCGCTACGAATGTCCAGTTGCATTTTCTACAGACAGAATGTTTCAAAACTGCACAATCAAAAGTATGGTTTGACTCTGTTAGCTGAACGCTCAGATCAGAAAGAAGTTTCACAGAATGCTTCTGTGTAGTTTATATTTGAATATATTCCTTTTTCCACTACTACTCTCTTAGCGCTCCAAATGTCCAGTTGCGTTTTCTACAGAAAGACTGTTCAGATCTGCTCAATCAAAAGTATGGTTTAACTCTGTTAGCTGAATGCACAGATCAGAAAGAAGTTTCACAGAATGATTCTGTGTAGTTTATATTTGGAGACATTCCTTTTTCCACTATTACCCTCTTAGCGCTCCGAATCTCCACTTGCATTTTCTACAGAAAGAGTGTTTCAGAACGGCTCAATCAAAACTAAGATTCAACACTTTTAGTTGAACAAACAGAACAGAAGGAAGTTTCACACAATTCTTCTGTGTAGTTTTTATTTGTAGACATTCTTTTTCCCAATATAGGCCTCTTAGCGCTCAGAATGTCCAATTGCATTTTCTACAGAAAGAGTGTTTCAGAACGACTCAATCAAAAGTAAGGTTCAACTCTGTTAGTTGAATGCACAGAACAGAAAGAAGTTTCATACAATGCTTCTGTGTAGTTTATATTTGAACATATTCTTTTGTCCACTATTACCCACTTAGCGCTACCAATGTCCAGTTGCATTTTCTACAGACAGAGTGTTTCAAAACTGCTCAATCAAAAGTATGGTTTAACTCTGTTAGCTGAATGCTCAGATCAGAAATAAGTTTCACAGAATGCTTCTGTGTAGTTTATATTTGAATATATTCCTTTTTCCACTACTACGCTCTTAGCGCTCCAAATGTCCAGTTGCATTTTCTACAGAAAGAGTGTTCAGATCTCCTCAATCAAAAGTATGGTTTAACTCTGTTAGCTGAATGCACAGATCAGAAAGAAGTTTCACCGAATGATTCTGTGTAGTTTATATTTGAAGACATTCCTTTTTCCACCATTAACCTCTTAGCGCTCCGAATCTCCACTTGCATTTTCTACAAAAAGAGTGTTTCATAACTGCTCAATCAAAAATATGTTTTATCTCTGTTAACTGAATTTACAGATCAGAAATAAGTTTCACAGAATGCATCAGTGTAGTTTATATTTGAAGATATTCTTTTTCCCAATGTAGGCCTCTTAGCGCTTAGCATGTCCAATTGCAGTTTCTACAGAAAGAGTGTTTCAGAACGGCTCAATCAAAAGTAAGGTTCAACTCTGTTAGTTGAATGCACAGAACAGAAAGAATTTTCACAGAATGCTACTGTGTAGTTTATATTTGAATATATTCCTTTTTCCACTATTACCCTCTTAGCGCTCCGAATGTACACTTGCATTTTCTACAGAAAGAGTGTTTCAGAAGGGCTCAAACAAAACTAAGGTTTAACTCTTTTAGTTGAACAAACAGAACAGAAAGAAGTTTCACACAATTCTTCTGTGTAGTTTTTATTTGTAGACTTTCTTTTTCCCAATATAGGCCTCTTAGCGCTCAGAATGTCCAATTGCAGTTTCTACAGAAAGAGTGTTTCAGAACGGCTCAATCAAAAGTAAGGTTCAACTCTGTTAGTTGAATGCACAGAACAGAAAGAGGTTTCATACAATGCTTCTGTGTAGTTTATATTTGAACATATTCTTTTTTCCACTATTACCCACTTAGCGCTAAGAATGTCCAGTTGCATTTTCTACAGACAGAGTGTTTCAAAACTGCTCAATCAAAAGTATGGTTTAACTCTGTTAGCTGAATGCTCAGATCAGAAATAAGTTTCACAGAATGCTTCTGTGTAGTTTATATTTGAATATATTCCTTTTTCCACTACTACGCTCTTAGCGCTCCAAATGTCCAGTTGCATTTTCTACAGAAAGAGTGTTCTGATCTGCTCAATCAAAAGTATGGTTTAACTCTGTTAGCTGAATGCACAGATCAGAAAGAAGTTTCACCGAATGATTCTGTGTAGTTTATATTTGAATACATTCCTTTTTCCACTATTACCCCCTTAGCGCTCCGAATCTCCACTTGCATTTTCTACAAAAAGAGTGTTTCATAACTGCTCAATCAAAAATATGTTTTATCTCTGTTAACTGAATTTACAGATCAGAAATAAGTTTCAAAGAATGCATCTGTGTAGTTTTTATTTGAAGATATTCTTTTTCCCAATGTAGTCCTCTTAGCGCTTAGCATGTCCAATTGCAGTTTCTACAGAAAGAGTGTTTCAGAACGGCTCAATCAAAAGTAAGATTCTACTCTGTTGGTTGACTGCACAGAACAGAAAGAATTTTCACAGAATGCTACTGTGTAGTTTATATTTGAATATATTCCTTTTTCCAATATTACCCTCTTAGCGCTCCGAATGTCCACTTGCATTTTCTACAGAAAGAGTGTTCAGAACTGCGCAATCAAAACTATGATTTAACTCTGTTAGCTTAATGAACATATCAGAAATACGTTTCACACAATGCTTCTGTGTAGTTTTTATTTGAAGATACTATTTTTCCCAATAGAGGCCTCTTAGCGCTCAGAATGTCCAATTGCAGTTTCTACAGAAAGAGTGTTTCAGAAAGGCTCAATCAAAAGTAAGGTTCAACTCTTTTAGTTGAACAAACAGAATAGAAAGAAGTTTCACACAATTCTTCTGTGTAGTTTTTATTTGTAGACATTCTTTTTCCCAATATAGGCCTCTTAGCGCTCAGAATGTCCAATTGCAGTTTCTACAGAAAGAGTGTTTCAGAACGGCTCAATCAAAAGTAAGGTTCAACTCTGTTAGTTGAATGCACAGAACAGAAAGAAGTTTCATACAATGCTTCTGTGTAGTTTATATTTGAACATATTCTTTTGTCCACTATTACCCACTTAGCGCTACGAATGTCCAGTTGCATTTTCTACAGACAGAGTGTTTAAAAACTGCTCAATCAAAAGTATGGTTTAACTCTGTTAGCTGAATGCTCAGATCAGAAAGAAGTTTCACAGAATGCTTCTGTGTAGTTTATATTTGAATATATTTCTTTTTCCACTACTACGCCTTTAGCGCTCCAAATGTCCAGTTGCATTTTCTACAGAAAGAGTGTTCAGATCTGCTCAATCAAAAGTATGGTTTAACTCTGTTAGCTGAATGCACAGATCAGAAAGAAGTTTCACCGAATGATTCTGTATAGTTTATATTTGAAGACATTCCTTTTTCCACTATTACCCTCTTAGCGCTCCGAATCTCCACTTGCATTTTCTACAAAAAGAGTGTTTCATAACTGCTCAATCAAAAATATGTTTTATCTCTGTTAACTGAATTTACAGATCAGAAATAAGTTTCACAGAATGCATCTGTGTAGTTTTTATTTGAAGATATTCTTTTTCCCAATGTAGGCCTCTTAGCGCTTAGCATGTCCAATTGCAGTTTCTACAGAAAGAGTGTTTCAGAACGGCTCAATCAAAAGTAAGGTTCAACTCTGTTAGTTGAATGCACAGAACAGAAAGAATTTTCACACAATGCTACTGTGTAGTTTATATTTGAATACATTCCTTTTTCCACTATTACCCTCTTAGCGCTCCGAATGTCCACTTGCATTTTCTACAGAAAGAGTGTTCAGAACTGCGCAATCAAAAGTATGGTTTAACTCTGTTAGCTTAATGAACATATCAGAAATAAGTTTCACACAATGCTTCTGTGTAGTTTTTATTTGAAGATATTATTTTTCTCAATAGAGGCCTCTTAGCGCTCAGAATGTCCAATTGCAGTTTCTACAGAAAGAGTGTTTCAGAAAGGCTCAATCAAAAGTAAGGTTCAACTCTGTTAGTTGAATGCACAGAACAGAAAGAAGTTTCATACAATGCTTCTGTGTAGTTTATATTTGAACATATTCTTTTTTCCACTATTACCCACTTAGCGCTACGAATGTCCAGTTGCATTTTCTACAGACAGAATGTTTCAAAACTGCACAATCAAAAGTATGGTTTGACTCTGTTAGCTGAATGCTCAGATCAGAAAGAAGTTTCACAGAATGCTTCTGTGTAGTTTATATTTGAATATATTCCTTTTTCCACTACTACTCTCTTAGCGCTCCAAATGTCCAGTTGCATTTTCTACAGAAAGAGTGTTCAGATCTGCTCAATCAAAAGTATGGTTTAACTCTGTTAGCTGAATGCACAGATCAGAAAGAAGTTTCACAGAATGATTCTGTGTAGTTTATATTTGGAGACATTCCTTTTTCCACTATTACCCTCTTAGCGCTCCGAATCTCCACTTGCATTTTCTACAGAAAGAGTGTTTCAGAACGGCTCAATCAAAACTAAGATTCAACACTTTTAGTTGAACAAACAGAACAGAAGGAAGTTTCACACAATTCTTCTGTGTAGTTTTTATTTGTAGACATTCTTTTTCCCAATATAGGCCTCTTAGCGCTCAGAATGTCCAATTGCATTTTCTACAGAAAGAGTGTTTCAGAACGACTCAATCAAAAGTAAGGTTCAACTCTGTTAGTTGAATGCACAGAACAGAAAGAAGTTTCATACAATGCTTCTGTGTAGTTTATATTTGAACATATTCTTTTGTCCACTATTACCCACTTAGCGCTACGAATGTCCAGTTGCATTTTCTACAGACAGAGTGTTTCAAAACTGCTCAATCAAAAGTATGGTTTAACTCTGTTAGCTGAATGCTCAGATCAGAAAGAAGTTTCACAGAATGCTTCTGTGTAGTTTATATTTGAATATATTCCTTTTTCCACTACTAAGCTCTTAGCGCTCCAAATGTCCAGTTGCATTTTCTACAGAAAGAGTGTTCAGATCTCCTCAATCAAAAGTATGGTTTAACTCTGTTAGCTGAATGCACAGATCAGAAAGAAGTTTCACCGAATGATTCTGTGTAGTTTATATTTGAAGACATTCCTTTTTCCACCATTACCCTCTTAGCGCTCCGAATCTCCACTTGCATTTTCTACAAAAAGAGTGTTTCATAACTGCTCAATCAAAAATATGTTTTATCTCTGTTAACTGAATTTACAGATCAGAAATAAGTTTCACAGAATGCATCAGTGTAGTTTTTATTTGAAGATATTCTTTTTCCCAATGTAGGCCTCTTAGCGCTTAGCATGTCCAATTGCAGTTTCTACAGAAAGAGTGTTTCAGAACGGCTCAATCAAAAGTAAGGTTCAACTCTGTTAGTTGAATGCACAGAACAGAAAGAATTTTCACAGAATTCTACTGTGTAGTTTATATTTGAATATATTCCTTTTTCCACTATTACCCTCTTAGCGCTCCGAATGTACACTTGCATTTTCTACAGAAAGAGTGTTTCAGAAGGGCTCAAACAAAACTAAGGTTTAACTCTTTTAGTTGAACAAACAGAACAGAAAGAAGTTTCACACAATTCTTCTGTGTAGTTTTTATTTGTAGAAATTCTTTTTCCCAATATAGGCCTCTTAGCGCTCAGAATGTCCAATTGCAGTTTCTACAGAAAGAGTGTTTCAGAACGGCTCAATCAAAAGTAAGGTTCAACTCTGTTAGTTGAATGCACAGAACAGAAAGAAGTTTCATACAATGCTTCTGTGTAGTTTATATTTGAACATATTCTTTTTTCCACTATTACCCACTTAGCGCTACGAATGTCCAGTTGCATTTTCTACAGACAGAGTGTTTCAAAACTGCTCAATCAAAAGTATGGTTTAACTCTGTTAGCTGAATGCTCAGATCAGAAAGAAGTTTCACAGAATGCTTCTGTGTAGTTTATATTTGAATATATTCCTTTTTCCACTACTACGCTCTTAGCGCTCCAAATGTCCAGTTGCATTTTCTACAGAAAGAGTGTTCTGATCTGCTCAATCAAAAGTATGTTTTAACTCTGTTAGCTGAATGCACAGATCAGAAAGAAGTTTCACCGAATGATTCTGTGTAGTTTATATTTGAATACATTCCTTTTTCCACTATTACCCCCTTAGCGCTCCGAATCTCCACTTGCATTTTCTACAAAAAGAGTGTTTCATAACTGCTCAATCAAAAATATGTTTTATCTCTGTTAACTGAATTTACAGATCAGAAATAAGTTTCAAAGAATGCATCTGTGTAGTTTTTATTTGAAGATATTCTTTTTCCCAATGTAGTCCTCTTAGCGCTTAGCATGTCCAATTGCAGTTTCTACAGAAAGAGTGTTTCAGAACGGCTCAATCAAAAGTAAGATTCAACTCTGTTGGTTGAATGCACAGAACAGAAAGAATTTTCACAGAATGCTACTGTGTAGTTTATATTTGAATATATTCCTTTTTCCAATATTACCCTCTTAGCGCTCCGAATGTCCACTTGCATTTTCTACAGAAAGAGTGTTCAGAACTGCGCAATCAAAAGTATGATTTAACTCTGTTAGCTTAATGAACATATCAGAAATACGTTTCACACAATGCTTCTGTGTAGTTTTTATTTGAAGATACTATTTTTCCCAATAGAGGCCTCTTAGCGCTCAGAATGTCCAATTGCAGTTTCTACAGAAAGAGTGTTTCAGAAAGGCTCAATCAAAAGTAAGGTTCAACTCTGTTAGTTGAATGCACAGAACAGAAAGAAGTTTCATACAATGCTTCTGTGTAGTTTATATTTGAACATATTCTTTTTTCCACTATTACCCACTTAGCGCTACGAATGTCCAGTTGCATTTTCTACAGACAGAGTGTTTCAAAACTGCTCAATCAAAAGTATGGTTTAACTCTGTTAGCTGAATGCTCAGATCAGAAAGAAGTTTCACAGAATGCTTCTGTGTAGTTTATATTTGAATATATTCCTTTTTCCACTACTACTCTCTTAGCGCTCCAAATGTCCAGTTGCATTTTCTACAGAAAGAGTGTTCAGATCTGCTCAATCAAAAGTGTGGTTTAACTCTGTTAGCTGAATGCACAGATCAGAAAGAAGTTTCACAGAATGATTCTGTGTAGTTTATATTTGGAGAAATTCCTTTTTCCACTATTACCCTCTTAGCGCTCCGAATCTCCACTTGCATTTTCTACAGAAAGAGTGTTTCAGAACGGCTCAATCAAAACTAAGATTCAACTCTTTTAGTTGAACAAACAGAATAGAAAGAAGTTTCACACAATTCTTCTGTGTAGTTTTTATTTGTAGACATTCTTTTTCCCAATATAGGCCTCTTAGCGCTCAGAATGTCCAATTGCAGTTTCTACAGAAAGAGTGTTTCAGAACGGCTCAATCAAAAGTAAGGTTCAACTCTGTTAGTTGAATGCACAGAACAGAAAGAAGTTTCATACAATGCTTCTGTGTAGTTTATATTTGAACATATTCTTTTGTCCACTATTACCCACTTAGCGCTACGAATGTCCAGTTGCATTTTCTACAGACAGAGTGTTTAAAAACTGCTCAATCAAAAGTATGGTTTAACTCTGTTAGCTGAATGCTCAGATCAGAAAGAAGTTTCACAGAATGCTTCTGTGTAGTTTATATTTGAATATATTTCTTTTTCCACTACTACGCCTTTAGCGCTCCAAATGTCCAGTTGCATTTTCTACAGAAAGAGTGTTCAGATCTGCTCAATCAAAAGTATGGTTTAACTCTGTTAGCTGAATGCACAGATCAGAAAGAAGTTTCACCGAATGATTCTGTATAGTTTATATTTGAAGACATTCCTTTTTCCACTATTACCCTCTTAGCGCTCCGAATCTCCACTTGCATTTTCTACAAAAAGAGTGTTTCATAACTGCTCAATCAAAAATATGTTTTATCTCTGTTAACTGAATTTACAGATCAGAAATAAGTTTCACAGAATGCATCTGTGTAGTTTTTATTTGAAGATATTCTTTTTCCCAATGTAGGCCTCTTAGCGCTTAGCATGTCCAATTGCAGTTTCTACAGATAGAGTGTTTCAGAACGGCTCAATCAAAAGTAAGGTTCAACTCTGTTAGTTGAATGCACAGAACAGAAAGAATTTTCACAGAATGCTACTGTGTAGTTTATATTTGAATATATTCCTTTTTCCACTATTACCCTCTTAGCGCTCCGAATGTCCACTTGCATTTTCTACAGAAAGAGTGTTCAGAACTGCGGAATCAAAAGTATGGTTTAAATCTGTTAGCTTAATGAACATATCAGAAATAAGTTTCACACAATGATTCTGTGTAGTTTTTATTTGAAGGTATTATTTTTCCCAATAGAGGCCTCTCAGCGCTCAGAATGACCAATTGCAGTTTCTACAGAAAGAGTGTTTCAGAAAGGCTCAATCAAAAGTAAGGTTCAACTCTGTTAGTTGAATGCACAGAACAGAAAGAAGTTTCATACAATGCTTCTGTGTAGTTTATATTTGAACATATTCTTTTTTCCACTATTACCCACTTAGCGCTACGAATGTCCAGTTGCATTTTCTACAGACAGAGTGTTTCAAAACTGCTCAATCAAAAGTATGGTTTAAATCTGTTAGCTGAATGCTCAGATCAGAAAGAAGTTTCACAGAATGCTTCTGTGTAGTTTATATTTGAATATATTCCTTTTTCCACTACTACTCTCTTAGCGCTCCAAATGTCCAGTTGCATTTTCTACAGAAAGAGTGTTCAGATCTTCTCAATCAAAAGTATGGTTTAACTCTGTTAGCTGAATGCACAGATCAGAAAGAAGTTTCACAGAATGATTCTGTGTAGTTTATATTTGGAGACATTCCTTTTTCCACTATTACCCTCTTAGCGCTCCGAATCTCCACTTGCATTTTCTACAGAAAGAGTGTTTCAGAACGGCTCAATCAAAACTAAGGTTCAACTCTTTTTGTTGAACACACAGAACAGAAAGAAGTTTCACACAATTCTTCTGTGTAGTTTTTATTTGTAGACATTCTTTTTCCCAATATTGGCCTCTTAGCGCTCAGAATGTCCAATTGCAGTTTCTACAGAAAGAGTGTTTCAGAACGGCTCAATCAAAAGTAAGGTTCAACTCTGTTAGTTGAATGCACAGAACAGAAAGAAGTTTCATACAATGCTTCTGTGTAGTTTATATTTGAACATATTCTTTTTTCCACTATTACCCACTTAGCGCTACGAATGTCCAGTTGCATTTTCTACAGACAGAGTGTTTCAAAACTGCTCAATCAAAAGTATGGTTTAACTCTGTTAGCTGAATGCTCAGATCAGAAAGAAGTTTCACAGAATGCTTCTGTGTAGTTTATATTTGAATATATTCCTTTTTCCACTACTACGCCTTTAGCGCTCCAATTGTCCAGTTGCATTTTCTACAGAAAGAGTGTTCAGATCTGCTCAATCAAAAGTATGGTTTAACTCTGTTAGCTGAATGCACAGATCAGAAAGAAGTTTCACCGAATGATTCTGTATAGTTTATATTTGAAGACATTCCTTTTTCCACTATTACCTTCTTAGCGCTCCGAATCTCCACTTGCATTTTCTACAAAAAGAGTGTTTCATAACTGCTCAATCAAAAACATGTTTTATCTCTGTTAACTGAATTTACAGATCAGAAATAAGTTTCACAGAATGCATCTGTGTAGTTTTTATTTGAAGATATTCTTTTTCCCAATGTAGGCCTCTTAGCGCTTAGCATGTCCAATTGCAGTTTCTACAGAAAGAGTGTTTCAGAACGGCTCAATCAAAAGTAAGGTTCAACTCTGTTAGTTGAATGCACAGAACAGAAAGAATTTTCACAGAATGCTACTGTGTAGTTTATATTTGTATATATTCCTTTTTCCACTATTACCCTCTTAGCGCTCCGAATGTCCACTTGCATTTTCTACAGAAAGAGTGTTCAGAACTGCGCAATCAAAAGTATGGTTTAAATCTGTTAGCTTAATGAACATATCAGAAATAAGTTTCACACAATGCTTCTGTGTAGTTTTTATTTGAAGTTATTATTTTTCCCAATAGAGGCCTCTTAGCGCTTAGAATGTCCAATTGCAGTTTCTACAGAAAGAGTGTTTCAGAAAGGCTCAATCAAAAGTAAGGTTCAACTCTGTTAGTTGAATGCACAGAACAGAAAGAAGTTTCATACAATGCTTCTGTGTAGTTTATATTTGAACATATTCTTTTTTCCACTATTACCCACTTAGCGCTACGAATGTCCAGTTGCATTTTCTACAGACAGAGTGTTTCAAAACTGCTCAATCAAAAGTATGGTTTAACTCTGTTAGCTGAATGCTCAGATCAGAAAGAAGTTTCACAGAATGCTTCTGTGTAGTTTATATTTGAATATATTCCTTTTTCCACTACTACGCTCTTAGCGCTCCAAATGTCCAGTTGCATTTTCTACAGAAAGAGTGTTCAGATCTGCTCAATCAAAAGTATGGTTTAACTCTGTTAGCTGAATGCACAGATCAGAAAGAAGTTTCACCGAATGATTCTGTGTAGTTTATATTTGAAGACATTCTTTTTCCAATATTACACTCTTAGCGCTCCGAATCTCCACTTGCATTTTCTACAAAAAGAGTGTTTCATAACTGCTCAATCAAAAATATGTTTTATCTCTGTTAACTGAATTTACAGATCAGAAATAAGTTTCACAGAATGCATCTGTGTAGTTTTTATTTGAAGATATTCTTTTTCCCAATGTAGGCCTCTTAGCGCTTAGCATGTCCAATTGCAGTTTCTACAGAAAGAGTGTTTCAGAACGGCTCAATCAAAAGTAAGGTTCAACTCTGTTGGTTAAATGCACAGAACAGAAAGTATTTTCACAGAATGCTACTGTGTAGTTTATATTTGAATATATTCCTTTTTCCACTATTACCCTCTTAGCGCTCCGAATGTCCACTTGCATTTTCTACAGAAAGAGTGTTCAGAACTGCGCAATCAAAAGTATGATTTAACTCTGTTAGCTTAATGAACATATCAGAAATAAGTTTCACACAATGCTTCTGTGTAGTTTTTATTTGAACATACTATTTTTCCCAATAGAGGCCTCATAGCGCTCAGAATGTCCAATTGCCGTTTCTACAGAAAGAGTGTTTCAGAAAGGCTCAATCAAATGTAAGGTTCAACTCTGTTAGTTGAATGCACAGAACAGAAAGAAGTTTCATACAATGCTTCTGTGTAGTTTATATTTGAACATATTCTTTTTTCCACTATTACCCACTTAGCGCTACGAATGTGCAGTTGCATTTTCTACAGACAGAGTGTTTCAAAACTGCTCAATCAAAAGTATGGTTTAACTCTGTTAGCTGAATGCTCAGATCAGAAAGAAGTTTCACAGAATGCTTCTGTGTAGTTTATATTTGAATATATTCCTTTTTCCACTACTACTCTCTTAGCGCTCCAAATGTCCAGTTGCATTTTCTACAGAAAGAGTGTTCAGATCTGCTCAATCAAAAGTGTGGTTTAACTCTGTTAGCTGAATGCACAGATCAGAAAGAAGTTTCACAGAATGATTCTGTGTAGTTTATATTTGGAGACATTCCTTTTTCCACTATTACCCTCTTAGCGCTCCGAATCTCCACTTGCATTTTCTACAGAAAGAGTGTTTCAGAACGGCTCAATCAAAACTAAGATTCAACTCTATTAGTTGAACAAACAGAACAGAAAGAAGTTTCACACAATTCTTCTGTGTAGTTTTTATTTGTAGACATTCTTTTTCCCAATATAGGCCTCTTAGCGCTCAGAATGTCCAATTGCAGTTTCTACAGAAAGAGTGTTTCAGAACGGCTCAATCAAAGTAAGGTTCAACTCTGTTAGTTGAATGCACAGAACAGAAAGAAGTTTCATACAATGCTTCTGTGTAGTTTATATTTGAACATATTCTTTTTTCCACTATTACCCACTTAGCGCTACGAATGTCCAGTTGCATTTTCTACAGACAGAGTGTTTCAAAACTGCTCAATCAAAAGTATGGTTTAACTCTGTTAGCTGAATGCTCAGATCAGAAAGAAGTTTCACAGAATGCTTCTGTGTAGTTTATATTTGAATATATTCCTTTTTCCACTACTACGCTCTTAGCGCTCCAAATGTCCAGTTGCATTTTCAACAGAAAGAGTGTTCAGATCTGCTCAATCAAAAGTATGGTTTAACTCTGTTAGCTGAATGCACAGATCAGAAAGAAGTTTCACCGAATGATTCTGTGTAGTTTATATTTGAAGACATTCCTTTTTCCACTATTACCCCCTTAGCGCTCCGAATCTCCACTTGCATTTCCTACAAAAAGAGTGTTTCATAACTGCTCAATCAAAAATATGTTTTATCTCTGTTAACTGAATTTACAGATCAGAAATAAGTTTCACAGAATGCATCTGTGTAGTTTTTATTTGAAGATATTCTTTTTCCCAATGTAGGCCTCTTAGCGCTTAGCATGTCCAATTGCAGTTTCTACAGAAAGAGTGTTTCAGAACGGCTCAATCAAAAGTAAGGTTCAACTCTGTTGGTTGAATGCACAGAACAGAAAGAATTTTCACAGAATGCTACTGTGTAGTTTATATTTGAATATATTCCTTTTTCCACTATTACGCTCTTAGCGCTCCGAATGTCCACTTGCATTTTCTACAGAAAGAGTGTTCAGAACTGCGCAATCAAAAGTATGATTTAACTCTGTTAGCTTAATGAACATATCAGAAATAAGTTTCACACAATGCTTCTGTGTAGTTTTTATTTGAAGATACTATTTTTCCCAATAGAGGCCTCTTAGCGCTCAGAATGTCCAATTGCAGTTTCTACAGAAAGAGTGTTTCAGAAAGGCTCAATCAAAGTAAGGTTCAACTCTGTTAGTTGAATGCACAGAACAGAAAGAAGTTTCATACAATGCTTCTGTGTAGTTTATATTTGAACATATTCTTTTTTCCACTATTACCCACTTAGCGCTACGAATGTCCAGTTGCATTTTCTACAGACAGAGTGTTTCAAAACTGCTCAATCAAAAGTATGGTTTAACTCTGCTAGCTGAATGCTCAGATCAGAAAGAAGTTTCACAGAATGCTTCTGTGTAGTTTATATTTGAATATATTCCTTTTTCCACTACTACTCTCTTAGCGCTCCAAATGTCCAGTTGCATTTTCTACAGAAAGAGTGTTCAGATCTGCTCAATCAAAAGTGTGGTTTAACACTGTTAGCTGAATGCACAGATCAGAAACAAGTTTCACAGAATGATTCTGTGTAGTTTATATTTGGAGACATTTCTTTTTCCACTATTACACTCTTAGCGCTCCGAATCTCCACTTGCATTTTCTACAGAAAGAGTGTTTCAGAACGGCTCAATCAAAACTAAGGTTCAACTATTTTAGTTGAACAAACAGAACAGAAAGATGTTTCACACAATTCTTCTGTGTAGTTTTTATTTGTAGATATTCTTTTTCCCAATATAGGCCTCTTAGCGCTCAGAATGTCCAATTGCAGTTTCTACAGAAAGAGTGTTTCAGAACGGCTCAATCAAAGTAAGGTTCAACTCTGTTAGTTGAATGCACAGAACAGAAAGAAGTTTCATACAATGCTTCTGTGTAGTTTATATTTGAACATATTCTTTTTTCCACTATTACCCACTTAGCGCTACGAATGTCCAGTTGCATTTTCTACAGACAGAGTGTTTCAAAACTGCTCAATCAAAAGTATGGTTTAACTCTGTTAGCTGAATGCTCAGATCAGAAAGAAGTTTCACAGAATGCTTCTGTGTAGTTTATATTTGAATATATTCCTTTTTCCACTACTACGCTCTTAGCGCTCCAAATGTCCAGTTGCATTTTCAACAGAAAGAGTGTTCAGATCTGCTCAATCAAAAGTATGGTTTAACTCTGTTAGCTGAATGCACAGATCAGAAAGAAGTTTCACCGAATGATTCTGTGTAGTTTATATTTGAAGACATTCCTTTTTCCACTATTACCCCCTTAGCGCTCCGAATCTCCACTTGCATTTCCTACAAAAAGAGTGTTTCATAACTGCTCAATCAAAAATATGTTTTATCTCTGTTAACTGAATTTACAGATCAGAAATAAGTTTCACAGAATGCATCTGTGTAGTTTTTATTTGAAGATATTCTTTTTCCCAATGTAGGCCTCTTAGCGCTTAGCATGTCCAATTGCAGTTTCTACAGAAAGAGTGTTTCAGAACGGCTCAATCAAAAGTAAGGTTCAACTCTGTTGGTTGAATGCACAGAACAGAAAGAATTTTCACAGAATGCTACTGTGTAGTTTATATTTGAATATATTCCTTTTTCCACTATTACGCTCTTAGCGCTCCGAATGTCCACTTGCATTTTCTACAGAAAGAGTGTTCAGAACTGCGCAATCAAAAGTATGATTTAACTCTGTTAGCTTAATGAACATATCAGAAATAAGTTTCACACAATGCTTCTGTGTAGTTTTTATTTGAAGATACTATTTTTCCCAATAGAGGCCTCTTAGCGCTCAGAATGTCCAATTGCAGTTTCTACAGAAAGAGTGTTTCAGAAAGGCTCAATCAAAGTAAGGTTCAACTCTGTTAGTTGAATGCACAGAACAGAAAGAAGTTTCATACAATGCTTCTGTGTAGTTTATATTTGAACATATTCTTTTTTCCACTATTACCCACTTAGCGCTACGAATGTCCAGTTGCATTTTCTACAGACAGAGTGTTTCAAAACTGCTCAATCAAAAGTATGGTTTAACTCTGCTAGCTGAATGCTCAGATCAGAAAGAAGTTTCACAGAATGCTTCTGTGTAGTTTATATTTGAATATATTCCTTTTTCCACTACTACTCTCTTAGCGCTCCAAATGTCCAGTTGCATTTTCTACAGAAAGAGTGTTCAGATCTGCTCAATCAAAAGTGTGGTTTAACACTGTTAGCTGAATGCACAGATCAGAAACAAGTTTCACAGAATGATTCTGTGTAGTTTATATTTGGAGACATTTCTTTTTCCACTATTACACTCTTAGCGCTCCGAATCTCCACTTGCATTTTCTACAGAAAGAGTGTTTCAGAACGGCTCAATCAAAACTAAGGTTCAACTATTTTAGTTGAACAAACAGAACAGAAAGATGTTTCACACAATTCTTCTGTGTAGTTTTTATTTGTAGATATTCTTTTTCCCAATATAGGCCTCTTAGCGCTCAGAATGTCCAATTGCAGTTTCTACAGAAAGAGTGTTTCAGAACGGCTCAATCAAAGTAAGGTTCAACTCTGTTAGTTGAATGCACAGAACAGAAAGAAGTTTCATACAATGCTTCTGTGTAGTTTATATTTGAACATATTCTTTTTTCCACTATTACCCACTTAGCGCTACGAATGTCCAGTTGCATTTTCTACAGACAGAGTGTTTCAAAACTGCTCAATCAAAAGTATGGTTTAACTCTGTTAGCTGAATGCTCAGATCAGAAAGAAGTTTCACAGAATGCTTCTGTGTAGTTTATATTTGAATATATTCCTTTTTCCACTACTACGCTCTTAGCGCTCCAAATGTCCAGTTGCATTTTCAACAGAAAGAGTGTTCAGATCTGCTCAATCAAAAGTATGGTTTAACTCTGTTAGCTGAATGCACAGATCAGAAAGAAGTTTCACCGAATGATTCTGTGTAGTTTATATTTGAAGACATTCCTTTTTCCACTATTACCCCCTTAGCGCTCCAAATGTCCAGTTGCATTTTCTACAGAAAGAGTGTTCAGATCTGCTCAATCAAAAGTGTGGTTTAACTCTGTTAGCTGAATGCACAGATCAGAAAGAAGTTTCACAGAATGATTCTGTGTAGTTTATATTTGGAGAAATTCCTTTTTCCACTATTACCCTCTTAGCGCTCCGAATCTCCACTTGCATTTTCTACAGAAAGAGTGTTTCAGAACGGCTCAATCAAAACTAAGATTCAACTCTTTTAGTTGAACAAACAGAATAGAAAGAAGTTTCACACAATTCTTCTGTGTAGTTTTTATTTGTAGACATTCTTTTTCCCAATATAGGCCTCTTAGCGCTCAGAATGTCCAATTGCAGTTTCTACAGAAAGAGTGTTTCAGAACGGCTCAATCAAAAGTAAGGTTCAACTCTGTTAGTTGAATGCACAGAACAGAAAGAAGTTTCATACAATGCTTCTGTGTAGTTTATATTTGAACATATTCTTTTGTCCACTATTACCCACTTAGCGCTACGAATGTCCAGTTGCATTTTCTACAGACAGAGTGTTTAAAAACGGCTCAATCAAAAGTATGGTTTAACTCTGTTAGCTGAATGCTCAGATCAGAAAGAAGTTTCACAGAATGCTTCTGTGTAGTTTATATTTGAATATATTTCTTTTTCCACTACTACGCCTTTAGCGCTCCAAATGTCCAGTTGCATTTTCTACAGAAAGAGTGTTCAGATCTGCTCAATCAAAAGTATGGTTTAACTCTGTTAGCTGAATGCACAGATCAGAAAGAAGTTTCACCGAATGATTCTGTATAGTTTATATTTGAAGACATTCCTTTTTCCACTATTACCCTCTTAGCGCTCCGAATCTCCACTTGCATTTTCTACAAAAAGAGTGTTTCATAACTGCTCAATCAAAAATATGTTTTATCTCTGTTAACTGAATTTACAGATCAGAAATAAGTTTCACAGAATGCATCTGTGTAGTTTTTATTTGAAGATATTCTTTTTCCCAATGTAGGCCTCTTAGCGCTTAGCATGTCCAATTGCAGTTTCTACAGATAGAGTGTTTCAGAACGGCTCAATCAAAAGTAAGGTTCAACTCTGTTAGTTGAATGCACAGAACAGAAAGAATTTTCACAGAATGCTACTGTGTAGTTTATATTTGAATATATTCCTTTTTCCACTATTACCCTCTTAGCGCTCCGAATGTCCACTTGCATTTTCTACAGAAAGAGTGTTCAGAACTGCGGAATCAAAAGTATGGTTTAAATCTGTTAGCTTAATGAACATATCAGAAATAAGTTTCACACAATGATTCTGTGTAGTTTTTATTTGAAGGTATTATTTTTCCCAATAGAGGCCTCTCAGCGCTCAGAATGACCAATTGCAGTTTCTACAGAAAGAGTGTTTCAGAAAGGCTCAATCAAAAGTAAGGTTCAACTCTGTTAGTTGAATGCACAGAACAGAAAGAAGTTTCATACAATGCTTCTGTGTAGTTTATATTTGAACATATTCTTTTTTCCACTATTACCCACTTAGAGCTACGAATGTCCAGTTGCATTTTCTACAGACAGAGTGTTTCAAAACTGCTCAATCAAAAGTATGGTTTAAATCTGTTAGCTGAATGCTCAGATCAGAAAGAAGTTTCACAGAATGCTTCTGTGTAGTTTATATTTGAATATATTACTTTTTCCACTACTACTCTCTTAGCGCTCCAAATGTCCAGTTGCATTTTCTACAGAAAGAGTGTTCAGATCTGCTCAATCAAAAGTATGGTTTAACTCTGTTAGCTGAATGCACAGATCAGAAAGCAGTTTCACAGAATGATTCTGTGTAGTTTATATTTGGAGACATTCCTTTTTCCATTTTTACCCTCTTAGCGCTCCGAATCTCCACTTGCATTTTCTTCAAAATAGTGTTTCAGAACGGCTCAATCAAAACTAAGGTTCAACTCTTTTTGTTGAACACACAGAACAGAAGGAAGTTTCACACAATTCTTCTGTGTAGTTTTTATTTGTAGACATTCTTTTTCCCAATATAGGCCTCTTAGCGCTCAGAATGTCCAATTGCATTTTCTACAGAAAGAGTGTTTCAGAACGACTCAATCAAAAGTAAGGTTCAACTCTGTTAGTTGAATGCACAGAACAGAAAGAAGTTTCATACAATGCTTCTGTGTAGTTTATATTTGAACATATTCTTTTGTCCACTATTACCCACTTAGCGCTACGAATGTCCAGTTGCATTTTCTACAGACAGAGTGTTTAAAAACTGCTCAATCAAAAGTATGGTTTAACTCTGTTAGCTGAATGCTCAGATCAGAAAGAAGTTTCACAGAATGCTTCTGTGTAGTTTATATTTGAATATATTCCTTTTTCCACTACTAAGCTCTTAGCGCTCCAAATGTCCAGTTGCATTTTCTACAGAAAGAGTGTTCAGATCTCCTCAATCAAAAGTATGGTTTAACTCTGTTAGCTGAATGCACAGATCAGAAAGAAGTTTCACCGAATGATTCTGTGTAGTTTATATTTGAAGACATTCCTTTTTCCACCATTACCCTCTTAGCGCTCCGAATCTCCACTTGCATTTTCTACAAAAAGAGTGTTTCATAACTGCTCAATCAAAAATATGTTTTATCTCTGTTAACTGAATTTACAGATCAGAAATAAGTTTCACAGAATGCATCAGTGTAGTTTTTATTTGAAGATATTCTTTTTCCCAATGTAGGCCTCTTAGCGCTTAGCATGTCCAATTGCAGTTTCTACAGAAAGAGTGTTTCAGAACGGCTCAATCAAAAGTAAGGTTCAACTCTGTTAGTTGAATGCACAGAACAGAAAGAATTTTCACAGAATGCTACTGTGTAGTTTATATTTGAATATATTCCTTTTTCCACTATTACCCTCTTAGCGCTCCGAATGTACACTTGCATTTTCTACAGAAAGAGTGTTTCAGAAGGGCTCAAACAAAACTAAGGTTTAACTCTTTTAGTTGAACAAACAGAACAGAAAGAAGTTTCACACAATTCTTCTGTGTAGTTTTTATTTGTAGACTTTCTTTTTCCCAATATAGGCCTCTTAGCGCTCAGAATGTCCAATTGCAGTTTCTACAGAAAGAGTGTTTCAGAACGGCTCAATCAAAAGTAAGGTTCAACTCTGTTAGTTGAATGCACAGAACAGAAAGAAGTTTCATACAATGCTTCTGTGTAGTTTATATTTGAACATATTCTTTTTTCCACTATTACCCACTTAGCGCTACGAATGTCCAGTTGCATTTTCTACAGACAGAGTGTTTCAAAACTGCTCAATCAAAAGTATGGTTTAACTCTGTTAGCTGAATGCTCAGATCAGAAAGAAGTTTCACAGAATGCTTCTGTGTAGTTTATATTTGAATATATTCCTTTTTCCACTACTACGCTCTTAGCGCTCCAAATGTCCAGTTGCATTTTCTACAGAAAGAGTGTTCTGATCTGCTCAATCAAAAGTATGGTTTAACTCTGTTAGCTGAATGCACAGATCAGAAAGAAGTTTCACCGAATGATTCTGTGTAGTTTATATTTGAATACATTCCTTTTTCCACTATTACCCCCTTAGCGCTCCGAATCTCCACTTGCATTTTCTACAAAAAGAGTGTTTCATAACTGCTCAATCAAAAATATGTTTTATCTCTGTTAACTGAATTTACAGATCAGAAATAAGTTTCAAAGAATGCATCTGTGTAGTTTTTATTTGAAGATATTCTTTTTCCCAATGTAGTCCTCTTAGCGCTTAGCATGTCCAATTGCAGTTTCTACAGAAAGAGTGTTTCAGAACGGCTCAATCAAAAGTAAGATTCAACTCTGTTGGTTGAATGCACAGAACAGAAAGAATTTTCACAGAATGCTACTGTGTAGTTTATATTTGAATATATTCCTTTTTCCAATATTACCCTCTTAGCGCTCCGAATGTCCACTTGCATTTTCTACAGAAAGAGTGTTCAGAACTGCGCAATCAAAAGTATGATTTAACTCTGTTAGCTTAATGAACATATCAGAAATACGTTTCACACAATGCTTCTGTGTAGTTTTTATTTGAAGATACTATTTTTCCCAATAGAGGCCTCTTAGCGCTCAGAATGTCCAATTGCAGTTTCTACAGAAAGAGTGTTTCAGAAAGGCTCAATCAAAAGTAAGGTTCAACTCTGTTAGTTGAATGCACAGAACAGAAAGAAGTTTCATACAATGCTTCTGTGTAGTTTATATTTGAACATATTCTTTTTTCCACTATTACCCACTTAGCGCTACGAATGTCCAGTTGCATTTTCTACAGACAGAGTGTTTCAAAACTGCTCAATCAAAAGTATGGTTTAACTCTGTTAGCTGAATGCTCAGATCAGAAAGAAGTTTCACAGAATGCTTCTGTGTAGTTTATATTTGAATATATTCCTTTTTCCACTACTACTCTCTTAGCGCTCCAAATGTCCAGTTGCATTTTCTACAGAAAGAGTGTTCAGATCTGCTCAATCAAAAGTGTGGTTTAACTCTGTTAGCTGAATGCACAGATCAGAAAGAAGTTTCACAGAATGATTCTGTGTAGTTTATATTTGGAGAAATTCCTTTTTCCACTATTACCCTCTTAGCGCTCCGAATCTCCACTTGCATTTTCTACAGAAAGAGTGTTTCAGAACGGCTCAATCAAAACTAAGATTCAACTCTTTTAGTTGAACAAACAGAATAGAAAGAAGTTTCACACAATTCTTCTGTGTAGTTTTTATTTGTAGACATTCTTTTTCCCAATATAGGCCTCTTAGCGCTCAGAATGTCCAATTGCAGTTTCTACAGAAAGAGTGTTTCAGAACGGCTCAATCAAAAGTAAGGTTCAACTCTGTTAGTTGAATGCACAGAACAGAAAGAAGTTTCATACAATGCTTCTGTGTAGTTTATAGTTGAACATATTATTTTTTTCCACTATTACCCACTTAGCGCTACGAATGTCCAGTTGCATTTTCTACAGACAGAGTGTTTCAAAACTGCTCAATCAAAAGTATGGTTTAACTCTGTTAGCTGAATGCTCAGATCAGAAAGAAGTTTCACAGAATGCTTCTGTGTAGTTTATATTTGAATATATTCCTTTTTCCACTACTACGCTCTTAGCGCTCCAAATGTCCAGTTGCATTTTCTACAGAAAGAGTGTTCAGATCTGCTCAATCAAAAGTATGGTTTAACTCTGTTAGCTGAATGCACAGATCAGAAAGAAGTTTCACCGAATGATTCTGTGTAGTTTATATTTGAAGACATTCCTTTTTCCACTATTACACCCTTAGCGCTCCGAATCTCCACTTGCATTTTCTACAAAAAGAGTGTTTCATAACTGCTCAATCAAAAATATGTTTTATCTCTGTTAACTGAATTTACAGATCAGAAATAAGTTTCACAGAATGCATCTGTGTAGTTTTTATTTGAAGATATTCTTTTTCCCAATGTAGGCCTCTTAGCGCTTAGCCTGTCCAATTGCAGTTTCTACAGAAAGAGTGTTTCAGAACGGCTCAATCAAAAGTAAGGTTCAACTCTGTTATTTGAATGCACGGAACAGAAAGAATTTTCACAGAATGCTACTGTGTAGTTTATATTTGAATATATTCCTTTTTCCACTATTACCCTCTTAGCGCTCCGAATGTCCACTTGCATTTTCTACAGAAAGAGTGTTCAGAACTGCGCAATCAAAAGTATGGTTTAAATCTGTTAGCTTAAAGAACATATCAGAAATAAGTTTCACACAATGCTTCTGTGTAGTTTTTATTTGAAGATATTATTTTTCCCAATAGAGGCCTCTTAGCGCTCAGAATGTCCAATTGCAGTTTCTACAGAAAGAGTGTTTCCGAAAGGCTCAATCAAAAGTAAGGTTCAACTCTGTTAGTTGAATGCACAGAACAGAAAGTAGTTTCATACAATGCTTCTGTGTAGTTTATATTTGAACATATTCTTTTTTCCACTATTACCCACTTAGCGCTACGAATGTCCAGTTGCATTTTCTACAGACAGAGTGTTTCAAAACTGCTCAATCAAAAGTATGGTTTAACTCTGCTAGCTGAATGCTCAGATCAGAAAGAAGTTTCACAGAATGCTTCTGTGTAGTTTATATTTGAATATATTCCTTTTTCCACTACTACTCTCTTAGCGCTCCAAATGTCCAGTTGCATTTTCTACAGAAAGAGTGTTCAGATCTTCTCAATCAAAAGTATGGTTTAACTCTGTTAGCTGAATGCACAGATCAGAAAGAAGTTTCACAGAATGATTCTGTGTAGTTTATATTTGGAGACATTCCTTTTTCCACTATTACCCTCTTAGCGCTCCGAATCTCCACTTGCATTTTCTACAGAAAGAGTGTTTCAGAACGGCTCAATCAAAACTAAGGTTCAACTCTTTTTGTTGAACACACAGAACAGAAAGAAGTTTCACACAATTCTTCTGTGTAGTTTTTATTTGTAGACATTCTTTTTCCCAATATTGGCCTCTTAGCGCTCAGAATGTCCAATTGCAGTTTCTACAGAAAGAGTGTTTCAGAACGGCTCAATCAAAAGTAAGGTTCAACTCTGTTAGTTGAATGCACAGAACAGAAAGAAGTTTCATACAATGCTTCTGTGTAGTTTATATTTGAACATATTCTTTTTTCCACTATTACCCACTTAGCGCTACGAATGTCCAGTTGCATTTTCTACAGACAGAGTGTTTCAAAACTGCTCAATCAAAAGTATGGTTTAACTCTGTTAGCTGAATGCTCAGATCAGAAAGAAGTTTCACAGAATGCTTCTGTGTAGTTTATATTTGAATATATTCCTTTTTCCACTACTACGCCTTTAGCGCTCCAATTGTCCAGTTGCATTTTCTACAGAAAGAGTGTTCAGATCTGCTCAATCAAAAGTATGGTTTAACTCTGTTAGCTGAATGCACAGATCAGAAAGAAGTTTCACCGAATGATTCTGTATAGTTTATATTTGAAGACATTCCTTTTTCCACTATTACCTTCTTAGCGCTCCGAATCTCCACTTGCATTTTCTACAAAAAGAGTGTTTCATAACTGCTCAATCAAAAACATGTTTTATCTCTGTTAACTGAATTTACAGATCAGAAATAAGTTTCACAGAATGCATCTGTGTAGTTTTTATTTGAAGATATTCTTTTTCCCAATGTAGGCCTCTTAGCGCTTAGCATGTCCAATTGCAGTTTCTACAGAAAGAGTGTTTCAGAACGGCTCAATCAAAAGTAAGGTTCAACTCTGTTAGTTGAATGCACAGAACAGAAAGAATTTTCACAGAATGCTACTGTGTAGTTTATATTTGTATATATTCCTTTTTCCACTATTACCCTCTTAGCGCTCCGAATGTCCACTTGCATTTTCTACAGAAAGAGTGTTCAGAACTGCGCAATCAAAAGTATGGTTTAAATCTGTTAGCTTAATGAACATATCAGAAATAAGTTTCACACAATGCTTCTGTGTAGTTTTTATTTGAAGTTATTATTTTTCCCAATAGAGGCCTCTTAGCGCTTAGAATGTCCAATTGCAGTTTCTACAGAAAGAGTGTTTCAGAAAGGCTCAATCAAAAGTAAGGTTCAACTCTGTTAGTTGAATGCACAGAACAGAAAGAAGTTTCATACAATGCTTCTGTGTAGTTTATATTTGAACATATTCTTTTTTCCACTATTACCCACTTAGCGCTACGAATGTCCAGTTGCATTTTCTACAGACAGAGTGTTTCAAAACTGCTCAATCAAAAGTATGGTTTAACTCTGTTAGCTGAATGCTCAGATCAGAAAGAAGTTTCACAGAATGCTTCTGTGTAGTTTATATTTGAATATATTCCTTTTTCCACTACTACGCTCTTAGCGCTCCAAATGTCCAGTTGCATTTTCTACAGAAAGAGTGTTCAGATCTGCTCAATCAAAAGTATGGTTTAACTCTGTTAGCTGAATGCACAGATCAGAAAGAAGTTTCACCGAATGATTCTGTGTAGTTTATATTTGAAGACATTCTTTTTCCAATATTACACTCTTAGCGCTCCGAATCTCCACTTGCATTTTCTACAAAAAGAGTGTTTCATAACTGCTCAATCAAAAATATGTTTTATCTCTGTTAACTGAATTTACAGATCAGAAATAAGTTTCACAGAATGCATCTGTGTAGTTTTTATTTGAAGATATTCTTTTTCCCAATGTAGGCCTCTTAGCGCTTAGCATGTCCAATTGCAGTTTCTACAGAAAGAGTGTTTCAGAACGGCTCAATCAAAAGTAAGGTTCAACTCTGTTGGTTAAATGCACAGAACAGAAAGTATTTTCACAGAATGCTACTGTGTAGTTTATATTTGAATATATTCCTTTTTCCACTATTACCCTCTTAGCGCTCCGAATGTCCACTTGCATTTTCTACAGAAAGAGTGTTCAGAACTGCGCAATCAAAAGTATGATTTAACTCTGTTAGCTTAATGAACATATCAGAAATAAGTTTCACACAATGCTTCTGTGTAGTTTTTATTTGAACATACTATTTTTCCCAATAGAGGCCTCATAGCGCTCAGAATGTCCAATTGCCGTTTCTACAGAAAGAGTGTTTCAGAAAGGCTCAATCAAATGTAAGGTTCAACTCTGTTAGTTGAATGCACAGAACAGAAAGAAGTTTCATACAATGCTTCTGTGTAGTTTATATTTGAACATATTCTTTTTTCCACTATTACCCACTTAGCGCTACGAATGTGCAGTTGCATTTTCTACAGACAGAGTGTTTCAAAACTGCTCAATCAAAAGTATGGTTTAACTCTGTTAGCTGAATGCTCAGATCAGAAAGAAGTTTCACAGAATGCTTCTGTGTAGTTTATATTTGAATATATTCCTTTTTCCACTACTACTCTCTTAGCGCTCCAAATGTCCAGTTGCATTTTCTACAGAAAGAGTGTTCAGATCTGCTCAATCAAAAGTGTGGTTTAACTCTGTTAGCTGAATGCACAGATCAGAAAGAAGTTTCACAGAATGATTCTGTGTAGTTTATATTTGGAGACATTCCTTTTTCCACTATTACCCTCTTAGCGCTCCGAATCTCCACTTGCATTTTCTACAGAAAGAGTGTTTCAGAACGGCTCAATCAAAACTAAGATTCAACTCTATTAGTTGAACAAACAGAACAGAAAGAAGTTTCACACAATTCTTCTGTGTAGTTTTTATTTGTAGACATTCTTTTTCCCAATATAGGCCTCTTAGCGCTCAGAATGTCCAATTGCAGTTTCTACAGAAAGAGTGTTTCAGAACGGCTCAATCAAAGTAAGGTTCAACTCTGTTAGTTGAATGCACAGAACAGAAAGAAGTTTCATACAATGCTTCTGTGTAGTTTATATTTGAACATATTCTTTTTTCCACTATTACCCACTTAGCGCTACGAATGTCCAGTTGCATTTTCTACAGACAGAGTGTTTCAAAACTGCTCAATCAAAAGTATGGTTTAACTCTGTTAGCTGAATGCTCAGATCAGAAAGAAGTTTCACAGAATGCTTCTGTGTAGTTTATATTTGAATATATTCCTTTTTCCACTACTACGCTCTTAGCGCTCCAAATGTCCAGTTGCATTTTCAACAGAAAGAGTGTTCAGATCTGCTCAATCAAAAGTATGGTTTAACTCTGTTAGCTGAATGCACAGATCAGAAAGAAGTTTCACCGAATGATTCTGTGTAGTTTATATTTGAAGACATTCCTTTTTCCACTATTACCCCCTTAGCGCTCCGAATCTCCACTTGCATTTCCTACAAAAAGAGTGTTTCATAACTGCTCAATCAAAAATATGTTTTATCTCTGTTAACTGAATTTACAGATCAGAAATAAGTTTCACAGAATGCATCTGTGTAGTTTTTATTTGAAGATATTCTTTTTCCCAATGTAGGCCTCTTAGCGCTTAGCATGTCCAATTGCAGTTTCTACAGAAAGAGTGTTTCAGAACGGCTCAATCAAAAGTAAGGTTCAACTCTGTTGGTTGAATGCACAGAACAGAAAGAATTTTCACAGAATGCTACTGTGTAGTTTATATTTGAATATATTCCTTTTTCCACTATTACGCTCTTAGCGCTCCGAATGTCCACTTGCATTTTCTACAGAAAGAGTGTTCAGAACTGCGCAATCAAAAGTATGATTTAACTCTGTTAGCTTAATGAACATATCAGAAATAAGTTTCACACAATGCTTCTGTGTAGTTTTTATTTGAAGATACTATTTTTCCCAATAGAGGCCTCTTAGCGCTCAGAATGTCCAATTGCAGTTTCTACAGAAAGAGTGTTTCAGAAAGGCTCAATCAAAGTAAGGTTCAACTCTGTTAGTTGAATGCACAGAACAGAAAGAAGTTTCATACAATGCTTCTGTGTAGTTTATATTTGAACATATTCTTTTTTCCACTATTACCCACTTAGCGCTACGAATGTCCAGTTGCATTTTCTACAGACAGAGTGTTTCAAAACTGCTCAATCAAAAGTATGGTTTAACTCTGCTAGCTGAATGCTCAGATCAGAAAGAAGTTTCACAGAATGCTTCTGTGTAGTTTATATTTGAATATATTCCTTTTTCCACTACTACTCTCTTAGCGCTCCAAATGTCCAGTTGCATTTTCTACAGAAAGAGTGTTCAGATCTGCTCAATCAAAAGTGTGGTTTAACACTGTTAGCTGAATGCACAGATCAGAAACAAGTTTCACAGAATGATTCTGTGTAGTTTATATTTGGAGACATTTCTTTTTCCACTATTACACTCTTAGCGCTCCGAATCTCCACTTGCATTTTCTACAGAAAGAGTGTTTCAGAACGGCTCAATCAAAACTAAGGTTCAACTATTTTAGTTGAACAAACAGAACAGAAAGATGTTTCACACAATTCTTCTGTGTAGTTTTTATTTGTAGATATTCTTTTTCCCAATATAGGCCTCTTAGCGCTCAGAATGTCCAATTGCAGTTTCTACAGAAAGAGTGTTTCAGAACGGCTCAATCAAAGTAAGGTTCAACTCTGTTAGTTGAATGCACAGAACAGAAAGAAGTTTCATACAATGCTTCTGTGTAGTTTATATTTGAACATATTCTTTTTTCCACTATTACCCACTTAGCGCTACGAATGTCCAGTTGCATTTTCTACAGACAGAGTGTTTCAAAACTGCTCAATCAAAAGTATGGTTTAACTCTGTTAGCTGAATGCTCAGATCAGAAAGAAGTTTCACAGAATGCTTCTGTGTAGTTTATATTTGAATATATTCCTTTTTCCACTACTACGCTCTTAGCGCTCCAAATGTCCAGTTGCATTTTCAACAGAAAGAGTGTTCAGATCTGCTCAATCAAAAGTATGGTTTAACTCTGTTAGCTGAATGCACAGATCAGAAAGAAGTTTCACCGAATGATTCTGTGTAGTTTATATTTGAAGACATTCCTTTTTCCACTATTACCCCCTTAGCGCTCCGAATCTCCACTTGCATTTCCTACAAAAAGAGTGTTTCATAACTGCTCAATCAAAAATATGTTTTATCTCTGTTAACTGAATTTACAGATCAGAAATAAGTTTCACAGAATGCATCTGTGTAGTTTTTATTTGAAGATATTCTTTTTCCCAATGTAGGCCTCTTAGCGCTTAGCATGTCCAATTGCAGTTTCTACAGAAAGAGTGTTTCAGAACGGCTCAATCAAAAGTAAGGTTCAACTCTGTTGGTTGAATGCACAGAACAGAAAGAATTTTCACAGAATGCTACTGTGTAGTTTATATTTGAATATATTCCTTTTTCCACTATTACGCTCTTAGCGCTCCGAATGTCCACTTGCATTTTCTACAGAAAGAGTGTTCAGAACTGCGCAATCAAAAGTATGATTTAACTCTGTTAGCTTAATGAACATATCAGAAATAAGTTTCACACAATGCTTCTGTGTAGTTTTTATTTGAAGATACTATTTTTCCCAATAGAGGCCTCTTAGCGCTCAGAATGTCCAATTGCAGTTTCTACAGAAAGAGTGTTTCAGAAAGGCTCAATCAAAGTAAGGTTCAACTCTGTTAGTTGAATGCACAGAACAGAAAGAAGTTTCATACAATGCTTCTGTGTAGTTTATATTTGAACATATTCTTTTTTCCACTATTACCCACTTAGCGCTACGAATGTCCAGTTGCATTTTCTACAGACAGAGTGTTTCAAAACTGCTCAATCAAAAGTATGGTTTAACTCTGCTAGCTGAATGCTCAGATCAGAAAGAAGTTTCACAGAATGCTTCTGTGTAGTTTATATTTGAATATATTCCTTTTTCCACTACTACTCTCTTAGCGCTCCAAATGTCCAGTTGCATTTTCTACAGAAAGAGTGTTCAGATCTGCTCAATCAAAAGTGTGGTTTAACACTGTTAGCTGAATGCACAGATCAGAAACAAGTTTCACAGAATGATTCTGTGTAGTTTATATTTGGAGACATTTCTTTTTCCACTATTACACTCTTAGCGCTCCGAATCTCCACTTGCATTTTCTACAGAAAGAGTGTTTCAGAACGGCTCAATCAAAACTAAGGTTCAACTATTTTAGTTGAACAAACAGAACAGAAAGATGTTTCACACAATTCTTCTGTGTAGTTTTTATTTGTAGATATTCTTTTTCCCAATATAGGCCTCTTAGCGCTCAGAATGTCCAATTGCATTTTCTACAGAAAGAGTGTTTCAGAACGGCTCAATCAAAAGTAAGGTTCAACTCTGTTAGTTGAGTGCACAGAACAGAAAGAAGTTTCATACAATGCTTCTGTGTAGTTTATATTTGAACATATTCTTTTGTCCACTATTACCCACTTAGCGCTACGAATGTCCAGTTGCATTTTCTACAGACAGAGTGTTTCAAAACTGCTCAATCAAAAGTATGGTTTAACTCTGTTAGCTGAATGCTCAGATCAGAAAGTAGTTTCACAGAATGCTTCTGTGTAGTTTATATTTGAATATATTCCTTTTTCCACTACTACGCTCTTAGCGCTCCAAATGTCCAGTTGCATTTTCTACAGAAAGAGTGTTCAGATCTGCTCAATCAAAAGTATGTTTTAACTCTGTTAGCTGAATGCACAGAACAGAAAGAAGTTTCACCGAATGATTCTGTGTAGTTTATATTTGAAGACATTCCTTTTTCCACTATTACCCTCTTAGCGCTCCGAATCTCCACTTGCATTTTCTTCAGAAAGAGTGTTTCAGAACGGCTCAATCAAAACTAAGGTTCAACTCTTTTTGTTGAACAAACAGAACAGAAAGGAGTTTCACACAATTCTTCTGTGTAGTTTTTATTTGTAGACATTCTTTTTCCCAATATACGCCTCTTAGTGCTCAGAATGTCCAATTGCAGTTTCTACAGAAAGAGTGTTTCAGAACGGCTCAATCAAAAGTAAGGTTCAACTCTGTTAGTTGAATGCACAGAACAGAAAGAAGTTTCATACAATGCTTCTGTGTAGTTTATATTTGAACATATTCTTTTTTCCACTATTACCCACTTAGCGCTACGAATGTCCAGTTGCATTTTCTACAGACAGAGTGTTTCAAAACTGCTCAATCAAAAGTATGGTTTAACTCTGTTAGCTGAATGCTGAGATCAGAAAGAAGTTTCACAGAATGCTTCTGTGTAGTTTATATTTGAATATATTCCTTTTTCCACTACTACGCTCTTAGCGCTCCAAATGTCCAGTTGCATTTTCTACAGAAAGAGTGTTCAGATCTGCTCAATCAAAAGTATGGTTTAACTCTGTTAGCTGAATGCACAGATCAGAAAGAAGTTTCACCGAATGATTCTGTGTAGTTTATATTTGAAGACATTCCTTTTTCCACTATTAACCCCTTAGCGCTCCGAATCTCCACTTGCATTATCTACAAAAAGAGTGTTTCATAACTGCTCAATCAAAAATATGTTTTATCTCTGTTAACTGAATTTACAGATCAGAAATAAGTTTCACAGAATGCATCTGTGTAGTTTTTATTTGAAGACATTCTTTTTCCCAATGTAGGCCTCTTAGCGCTTAGCATGTCCAATTGCAGTTTCTACAGAAAGAGTGTTTCAGAATGGCTCAATCAAAAGGAAGGTTCAACTCTGTTAGTTGAATGCACAGAACAGAAAGAATTTTCACAGAATGCTACTGTGTAGTTTATATTTGAATATATTCCTTTTTCCACTATTACCCTCTTAGCGCTCCGAATGTCCACTTGCATTTTCTACAGAAAGAGTGTTCAGAACTGCGCAATCAAAAGTATGATTTAACTCCGTTAGCTTAATGAACATATCAGAAATAAGTTTCACACAATGCTTCTGTGTAGTTTTTATTTGAAGATACTATTTTTCCCAATAGAGGCCTCTTAGCGCTCAGAATGTACAATTGCTGTATTAACAGAAAGAGTGTTTCAGAAAGGCTCAATCAAATGTAAGGTTCAACTCTCTTAGTTGAATGCACAGAACAGAAAGAAGTTTCATACAATGCTTCTGTGTAGTTTATATTTGAACATATTCTTTTTTCCACTATTACCCACTTAGCGCTACGAATGTCCAGTTGCATTTTCTACAGACAGAGTGTTTCAAAACTGTTCAATCAAAAGTATGGTTTAACTCTGTTAGCTGAATGCTCAGATCAGAAAGAAGTTTCACAGAATGCTTCTGTGTAGTTTATATTTGAATATATTCCTTTTTCCACTACTACTCTCTTAGCGCTCCAAATGTCCAGTTGCATTTTCTACAGAAAGAGTGTTCCGATCTGCTCAATCAAAAGTATGGTTTAACTCTGTTAGCTGAATGCACAGATCAGAAAGAAGTTTCACAGAATGATTCTGTGTAGTTTATATTTGGAGACATTCCTTTTTCCACTATTACCCTCTTAGCGCTCCGAATCTCCACTTGCATTTTCTACAGAAAGAGTGTTTCAGAACGGTTCAATCAAAACTAAGGTTCAACTCTTTTAGTTGAAAAAACAGAACAGAAAGAAGTTTCACACAATTCTTCTGTGTAGTTTTTATTTGTAGACATTCTTTTTCCCAATATAGGCCTCCTAGTGCTCAGAATGTCCAATTGCAGTTTCTACAGAAAGAGTGTTTCAGAACGGCTCAATCAAAAGTAAGGTTCAACTCTGTTAGTTGAATGCACAGAACAGAAAGAAGTTTCATACAATGCTTCTGTGTAGTTTATATTTGAACATATTCTTTTTTCCACTATTACCCACTTAGCGCTACGAATGTCCAGTTGCATTTTCTACAGACAGAGTGTTTCAAAACTGCTCAATCAAAAGTATGGTTTAACTCTGTTAGCTGAATGCTCAGATCAGAAGGAAGTTTCACAGAATGCTTCTGTGTAGTTTATATTTGAATATATTCCTTTTTCCACTACTACGCTCTTAGCGCTCCAAATGTCCAGTTGCATTTTCTACAGAAAGAGTGTTCAGATCTGCTCAATCAAAAGTATGGTTTAACTCTGTTAGCTGAATGCACAGATCAGAAAGAAGTTTCACCGAATGATTCTGTGTAGTTTATATTTGAAGACATTCCTTTTTCCACTATTACCCTCTTAGCACTCCGAATCTCCACTTGCATTTTCTACAAAAAGAGTGTTTCATATCTGCTCAATCAAAAATATGTTTTATCTCTGTTAACTGAATTTACAGATCAGAAATAAGTTTCACAGAATGCATCTGTGTAGTTTTTATTTGAAGATATTCTTTTTCCCAATGAAGGCCTCTAGGCGATTAGCATTTCCAATTGCAGTTTCTACAGAAAGAGTGTTTCAGAACGGCTCAATCAAAAGTAAGGTTCAACTCTGTTAGTTGAATGCACAGAACAGAAAGAATTTTCACAGAATGCTACTGTGTAGTTTATATTTGAATATATTCCTTTTTCCACTATTACCCTCTTAGCGCTCCGAATGTCCACTTGCATTTTCTACAGAAAGAGTGTTCAGAACTGCGCAATCAAAAGTATGGTTTAAATCTGTTAGCTTAATGAACATATCAGAAATAAGTTTCACACAATGCTTCTGTGTAGTTTTTATTTGAAGATATTATTTTTCCCAATAGAGGCCTCTTAGCACTCACAATGTCTAATTGCAGTTTCTACAGAAAGAGTGTTTCAGAAAGGATCAATCCAAAGTAAGGTTCAACTCTGTTAGTTGAATGCACAGAACAGAAAGAAGTTTCATACAATGCTTCTGTGTAGTTTATATTTGAACATATTCTTTTTTCCACTATTACCCACTTAGCGCTACGAATGTCCAGTTGCATTTCCTACAGACAGAGTGTTTCAAAACTGCTCAATCAAAAGTATGGTTTAACTCTGTTAGCTTAATGCTCAGATCAGAAAGAAGTTTCACAGAATGCTTCTGTGTAGTTTATATTTGAATATATTCCTTTTTCCACTACTACGCTCTTAGCGCTCCAAATGTCCAGTTGCATTTTCTACAGAAAGAGTGTTCAGATCTGCTCAATCAAAAGTATGGTTTAACTCTGTTAGCTGAATGCACAGATCAGAAAGAAGTTTCACAGAATGATTCTGTGTAGTTTATATTTGGAGACATTCCTTTTTCCACTATTACCCACTTAGCGCTCCGAATCTCCACTTGCATTTTCTACAGAAAGAGTGTTTCAGAACGGTTCAATCAAAACTAATGTTCAACTCTTTTAGTTGAAAAAACCGAACAGAAAGAAGTTTCACACACTTCTTCTGTGTAGTTTTTATTTGTAGACATTCTTTTTCCCAATATAGGCCTCCTAGCGCTCAGAATGTCCAATTGCAGTTTCTACTGAAAGAGTGTTTCAGAACGGCTCAATCAAAAGTAAGGTTCAACTCTGTTAGTTGAATGCACAGAACAGAAAGAAGTTTCATACAATGCTTCTGTGTAGTTTATATTTGAACATATTCTTTTTTCCACTATTACCCACTTAGCGCTACGAATGTCCAGTTGCATTTTCTACAGACAGAGTGTTTCAAAACTGCTCAATCAAAAGTATGGTTTAACTCTGTTAGCTGAATGCTCAGATCAGAAGGAAGTTTCACAGAATGCTTCTGTGTAGTTTATATTTGAATATATTCCTTTTTCCACTACTACGCTCTTAGCGCTCCAAATGTCCAGTTGCATTTTCTACAGAAAGAGTGTTCAGATCTGCTCAATCAAAAGTATGGTTTAACTCTGTTAGCTGAATGCACAGATCAGAAAGAAGTTTCACCGAATGATTCTGTGTAGTTTATATTTGAAGACATTCCTTTTTCCACTATTACCCTCTTAGCGCTCCGAATCTCCACTTGCATTTTCTACAAAAAGAGTGTTTCATATCTGCTCAATCAAAAATATGTTTTATCTCTGTTAACTGAATTTTCAGACCAGAAATAAGTTTCACAGAATGCATCTGTGTAGTTTTTATTTGAAGATATTCTTTTTCCCAATGTAGGCCTCTTAGCGCTTAGCATTTCCAATTGCAGTTTCGACAGAAAGAGTGTTTCAGAACGGCTCAATCAAAAGTAAGGTTCAACTCTGTTAGTTGAATGCACAGAACAGAAAGAATTTTCACAGAATGCTACTGTGTAGTTTATATTTGAATATATTCCTTTTTCCACTATTACCCTCTTAGCGCTCCGAATGTCCACTTGCATTTTCTACAGAAAGAGTGTTCAGAACTGCGCAATCAAAAGTATGATTTAACTCTGTTAGCTTAATGAACATATCAGAAATAAGTTTCACACAATGCTTCTGTGTAGTTTTTATTTGAAGATATTATTTTTCCCAATAGAGGCCTCTTAGCGCTCAGAATGTCCAATTGCAGTATTAACAGAAAGAGTGTTTCAGAAAGGCTCAATCAGAAGTAAGGTTCAACTCTGTTAGTTGAATGCACAGAACAGAAAGTAGTTTCATACAATGCTTCTGTGTAGTTTATATTTGAACATATTCTTTTTTCCACTATTACCCACTTAGCGCTACGAATGTCCAGTTGCATTTTCTACAGACAGAGTGTTTCAAAACTGCTCAATCAAAAGTATGGTTTACCTCTGTTAGCTGAATGCTCAGATCAGAAAGAAGTTTCACAGAATGCTTCTGTGTAGTTTATATTTGAATATATTCCTTTTTCCACTACTACTCACTTAGCGCTCCAAATGTCCAGTTGCATTTTCTACAGAAAGAGTGTTCAGATCTGCTCAATCAAAAGTATGGTTTAACTCTGTTAGCTGAATGCACAGATCAGAAAGAAGTTTCACAGAATGATTCTGTGTAGTTTATAATTGGAGACATTCCTTTTTCCACTATTACCCTCTTAGCGCTCCGAATCTCCACTTGCATTTTCTACAAAAAGAGTGTTTCATATCTGCTCAATCAAAAATATGTTTTATCTATGTTAACTGAATTTACAGATCAGAAATAAGTTTCACAGAATGCATCTGTGTAGTTTTTATTTGAAGATATTCTTTTTCCCAATGTAGGCCTCTTAGCGCTTAGCATTTCCAATTGCAGTTTCTACAGAAAGAGTGTTTCAGAACGGCTCAATTAAAAGTAAGGTTCAACTCCGTTAGTTGAATGCACAGAACAGAAAGAATTTTCACAGAATGCTACTGTGTAGTTTATATTTGAATATATTCCTTTTTCCACTATTACCCTCTTAGCGCTCCGAATGTCCACTTGCATTTTCTACAGAAAGAGTGTTCAGAACTGCGCAATCAAAAGTATGGTTTAAATCTGTTAGCTTAATGAACATATCAGAAATAAGTTTCACACAATGCTTCTGTGTAGTTTTTATTTGAAGATATTATTTTTCCCAATAGAAGCCTCTTAGCGCTCAGAATGTCTAATTGCAGTTTCTACAGAAAGAGTGTTTCAGAAAGGCTCAATCAAAAGTAAGGTTCAACTCTGTTAGTTGAATGTACAGAACAGAAAGAAGTTTCATACAATGCTTCTGTGTAGTTTATATTTGAACATATTCTTTTTTCCACTATTACCCACTTAGCGCTACGAATGTCCAGTTGCATTTTCTACAGACAGAGTGTTTCCAAACTGCTCAATCAAAAGTATGGTTTAACTCTGTTAGCTGAATGCTCAGATCAGAAGGAAGTTTCACAGAATGCTTCTGTGTAGTTTATATTTGAATATATTCCTTTTTCCACTACTACGCTCTTAGCGCTCCAAATGTCCAGTTGCATTTTCTACAGAAAGAGTGTTCAGATCTGCTCAATCAAAAGTATGGTTTAACTCTGTTAGCTGAATGCACAGATCAGAAAGATGTTTCACCGAATGATTCTGTGTAGTTTATATTTGAAGACATTCCTTTTTCCACTATTACCCTCTTAGCGCTCCGAATCTCCACTTGCATTTTCTACAAAAAGAGTGTTTCATATCTGCTCAATCAAAAATATGATTTATCTCTGTTAACTGAATTTACAGATCAGAAATAAGTTTCACAGAATGCATCTGTGTAGTTTTTATTTGAAGATATTCTTTTTCCCAATGTAGGCCTCTTAGCGCTTAGCATTTCCAATTGCTGTTTCTACAGAAAGAGTGTTTCAGAATGGCTCAATCAAAAGTAAGGTTCAACTCTGTTAGTTGAATGCACAGAACAGAAAGAATTTTCACAGAATGCTACTGTGTAGTTTATATTTGAATATATTCCTTTTTCCACTATTACGCTCTTAGCGCTCCGAATGTCCACTTGCATTTTCTACAGAAAGAGTGTTCAGAACTGCGCAATCAAAAGTATGGTTTAAATCTGTTAGCTTAATGAACATATCAGAAATAAGTTTCACACAATGCTTCTGTGTAGTTTTTATTTGAAGATATTATTTTTCCCAATAGAGGCCTCTTAGCGCTCAGAATGTCTAATTGCAGTTTCTACAGAAAGAGTGTTTCAGAAAGGATCAATCCAAAGTAAGGTTCAACTCTGTTAGTTGAATGCACAGAACAGAAAGAAGTTTCATACAATGCTTCTGTGTAGTTTATATTTGAACATATTCTTTTTTCCACTATTACCCACTTAGCGCTACGAATGTCCAGTTGCATTTTCTACAGACAGAGTGTTTCAAAACTGCTCAATCAAAAGTATGGTTTAACTCTGTTAGCTGAATGTTCAGATCAGAAAGAAGTTTCACAGAATGCTTCTGTGTAGTTTATATTTGAATATATTCCTTTTTCCACTACTACGCTCTTAGCGCTCCAAATGTCCAGTTGCATTTTCTACTGAAAGAGTGTTCAGATCTGCTCAATCAAAAGTATGGTTTAACTCTGTTAGCTGAATGCACAGATCAGAAAGAAGTTTCACAGAATGATTCTGTGTAGTTTATATTTGGAGACATTCCTTTTTCCACTATTACCCTCTTAGCGCTCCGAATCTCCACTTGCATTTTCTACAGAAAGAGTGTTTCAGAACGGCTCAATCAAAATTAAGATTCAACTCTTTTTGTTGAACAAACAGAACAGAAAGAAGTTTCACACAATTCTTCTGTGTAGTTTTTATTTGTAGATATTCTTTTTCCCAATATAGGCCTCTTAGCGCTCAGAATGTCCAATTGCAGTTTCTACAGAAAGAGTGTTTCAGAACGGCTCAATCAAAAGTAAGGTTCAACTCTGTTAGTTGAATGCACAGAACAGAAAGAAGTTTCATACAATGCTTCTGTGTAGTTTATATTTGAACATGTTCTTTTGTCCACTATTACCCACTTAGCGCTACGAATGTCCAGTTGCATTTTCTACAGACAGAGTGTTTCAAAACTGCTCAATCAAAAGTATGGTTTAACTCTGTTAGCTGAATGCTCAGATCAGAAAGAAGTTTCACAGAATGCTTCTGTGTAGTTTATATTTGAATATATTCCTTTTTCCACTACTACGCCTTTAGCGCTCCAAATGTCCAGTTGCATTTTCTACAGAAAGAGTGTTCAGATCTGCTCAATCAAAAGTATGGTTTAATTCTGTTAGCTGAATGCACAGATCAGAAAGAAGTTCAACCGAATGATTCTGTATAGTTTATATTTGAAGACATTCCTTTTTCCACTATTACCCTCTTAGCGCTCCGAATCTCCACTTGCATTTTCTACAAAAAGAGTGTTTCATAACTGCTCAATCAAAAATATGTTTTATCTCTGTTAACTGAATTTACAGATCAGAAATAAGTTTCACAGAATGCATCTGTGTAGTTTTTATTTGAAGATATTCTTTTTCCCAATGTAGGCCTCTTAGCGCTTAGCATGTCCAATTGCAGTTTCTACAGAAAGAGTGTTTCAGAACGGCTCAATCAAAAGTAAGGTTCAACTCTGTTAGTTGAATGCACAGAACAGAAAGAATTTTCACAGAATGCTACTGTGTAGTTTATATTTGAATATATTCCTTTTTCCACTATTACCCTCTTAGCGCTCCGAATGTCCACTTGCATTTTCTACAGAAAGAGTGTTCAGAACTGCGCAATCAAAAGTATGGTTTAAATCTGTTAGCTTAATGAACATATCAGAAATAAGTTTCACACAATGCTTCTGTGTAGTTTTTATTTGAAGATATTATTTTTCCCAATAGAGGCCTCTTAGCGCTCAGAATGTCTAATTGCAGTTTCTACAGAAAGAGTGTTTCAGAAAGGCTCAATCAAAAGTAAGGTTCAACTCTGTTAGTTGAATGCACAGAACAGAAAGAAGTTTCATACAATGCTTCTGTGTAGTTTATATTTGAACATATTCTTTTTTCCACTATTACCCACTTAGCGCTACGAATGTCCAGTTGCATTTTCTACAGGCAGAGTGTTTCAAAACTGCTCAATCAAAAGTATGGTTTAACTCTGTTAGCTGAATGCTCAGATCAGAAAGAAGTTTCACAGAATGCTTCCGTGTAGTTTATATTTGAATATATTCCTTTTTCCACTACTACGCCTTTAGCGCTCCAAATGTCCAGTTGCATTTTCTACAGAAAGAGTGTTCAGATCTGCTCAATCAAAAGTATGGTTTAACTCTGTTAGCTGAATGCACAGATCAGAAAGAAGTTTCACCGAATGATTCTGTATAGTTTATATTTGAAGACATTCCTTTTTCCACTATTACCCTCTTAGCGCTCCGAATCTCCACTTGCATTTTCTACAAAAAGAGTGTTTCATAACTGCTCAATCAAAAATATGTTTTATCTCTGTTAACTGAATTTACAGATCAGAAATAAGTTTCACAGAATGCATCTGTGTAGTTTTTATTTGAAGATATTCTTTTTCCCAATGTAGGCCTCTTAGCGCTTAGCATGTCCAATTGCAGTTTCTACAGAAAGAGTGTTTCAGAACGGCTCAATCAAAAGTAAGGTTCAACTCTGTTAGTTGAATGCACAGAACAGAAAGAATTTTCACAGAATGCTACTGTGTAGTTTATATTTGAATATATTCCTTTTTCCACTATTACGCTCTTAGCGCTCCGAATGTCCACTTGCATTTTCTACAGAAAGAGTGTTCAGAACTGCGCAATCAAATTATGGTTTAAATCTGTTAGCTTAATGAACATATCAGAAATAAGTTTCACACAATGCTTCTGTGTAGTTTTTATTTGAAGATATTATTTTTCCCAATAGAGACCTCTTAGCGCTCAGAATGTCCAATTGCAGTTTCTACAGAAAGAGTGTTTCAGAAAGGCTCAATCAAAAGTAAGGTTCAACTTTGTTAGTTGAATGCACAGAACAGAAAGAAGTTTCATACAATGCTTCTGTGTAGTTTATATTTGAACATATTCTTTTTTCCACTATTACCCACTTAGCGCTACGTATGTCCAGTTGCATTTTCTACAGACAGAGTGTTTCAAAACTGCTCAATCAAAAGTATGGTTTAACTCTGTTAGCTGAATGCTCAGATCAGAAAGAAGTTTCACAGAATGCTTCTCTGTAGTTAATATTTGAATATATTACTTTTTCCACTACTACTCTCTTAGCGCTCCAAATGTCCAGTTGCATTTTCTACAGAAAGAGTGTTCAGATCTGCTCAATCAAAAGTATGGTTTAACTCTGTTAGCTGAATGCACAGATCAGAAAGAAGTTTCACAGAATGATTCTGTGTAGTTTATATTTGGAGACATTCCTTTTTCCACTATTACCCTCTTAGCGCTCCGAATCTCCACTTGCATTTTCTACAGAAAGAGTGTTTCAGAACGGTTCAATCAAAACTAAGTTTCAACTCTTTTAGTTGAAAAAACAGAACAGAAAGAAGTTTCACACAATTCTTCTGTGTAGTTTTTATTTGTAGACATTCTTTTTCCCTATATAGGCCCCCTAGCGCTCAGAATGTCCAATTGCAGTTTCTACTGAAAGAGTGTTTCAGAACGGCTCAATCAATAGTAAGGTTCAACTCTGTTAGTTGAATGCACAGAACAGAAAGAAGTTTCATACAATGCTTCTGTGTAGTTTATATTTGAACATATTCTTTTTTCCACTATTACCCACTTAGCGCTACGAATGTCCAGTTGCATTTTCTACAGACAGAGTGTTTCAAAACTGCTCAATCAAAAGTGTGGTTTAACTCTGTTAGCTGAATGCTCAGATCAGAAGGAAGTTTCACAGAATGCTTCTGTGTAGTTTATATTTGAATATATTCCTTTTTCCACTACTACGCTCTTAGCGCTCCAAATGTCCAGTTGCATTTTCTACAGAAAGAGTGTTCAGATCTGCTCAATCAAAAGTATGGTTTAACTCTGTTAGCTGAATGCACAGATCAGAAAGAAGTTTCACCGAATGATTCTGTGTAGTTTATATTTGAAGACATTCCTTTTTCCACTATTACCCTCTTAGCGCTCCGAATCTCCACTTGCATTTTCTACAAAAAGAGTGTTTCATATCTGCTCAATCAAAAATATGATTTATCTCTGTTAACTGAATTTACAGATCAGAAATAAGTTTCACAGAATGCATCTGTGTAGTTTTTATTTGAAGATATTCTTTTTCCCAATGTAGGCCTCTAAGCGCTTAGCATTTCCAATTGCAGTTTCTACAGAAAGAGTGTTTCAGAACGGCTCAATCAAAAGTAAGGTTCAACTCTGTTAGTTGAATGCACAGAACAGAAAGAAGTTTCATACAATGTTTCTGTGTAGTTTATATTTGAACATATTCTTTTGTCCACTATTACCCACTTAGCGCTACGAATGTCCAGTTGCATTTTCTACAGACAGAGTGTTTCAAAACTGCTCAATCAAAAGTATGCTTTAACTCTGTTAGCTGAATGCTCAGATCAGAAAGAAGTTTCACAGAATGCTTCTGTGTAGTTTATATTTGAATATATTCCTTTTTCCACTACTACGCCTTTAGCGCTCCAAATGTCCAGTTGCATTTTCTACAGAAAGAGTGTTCAGATCTGCTCAATCAAAAGTATGGTTTAACTCTGTTAGCTGCATGCACAGATCAGAAAGAAGTTTCACCGAATGATTCTGTATAGTTTATATTTGAAGACATTCCTTTTTCCACTATTACCCTCTTAGCGCTCCGAATCTCCACTTGCATTTTCTACAAAAAGAGTGTTTCATAACTGCTCAATCAAAAATATGTTTTATCTCTGTTAACTGAATTTACAGATCAGAAATAAGTTTCACAGAATGCATCTGTGTAGTTTTTATTTGAAGATATTCTTTTTCCCAATGTAGGCCTCTTAGCGCTTAGCATGTCCAATTGCAGTTTCTACAGAAAGAGTGTTTCAGAACGGCTCAATCAAAAGTAAGGTTCAACTCTGTTAGTTGAATGCACAGAACAGAAAGAAGTTTCATACAATGCTTCTGTGTAGTTTATATTTGAACATATTCTTTTTTCCACTATTACCCACTTAGCGCTACGAATGTCCAGTTGCATTTTCTACAGACAGAGTGTTTCAAAACTGCTCAATCAAAAGTATGGTTTAACTCTGTTAGCTGAATGCTCAGATCAGAAAGAAGTTTCACAGAATGCTTCTGTGTAGTTTATATTTGAATATATTCCTTTTTCCACTACTACGCCTTTAGCGCTCCAAAAGTCCAGTTGCATTTTCTACAGAAAGAGTGTTCAGATCTGCTCAATCAAAAGTATGGTTTAACTCTGTTAGCTGAATGCACAGATCAGAAAGAAGTTTCACCGAATGATTCTGTATAGTTTATATTTGAAGACATTCCTTTTTCCACTATTACCCTCTTAGCGCTCCGAATCTCCACTTGCATTTTCTACAAAAAGAGTGTTTCATAACTGCTCAATCAAAAATATGTTTTATCTCTGTTAACTGAATTTACAGATCAGAAATAAGTTTCACAGAATGCATCTGTGTAGTTTTTATTTGAAGATATTCTTTTTCCCAATGTAGGCCTCTTAGCGCTTAGCATGTCCAATTGCAGTTTCTACAGAAAGAGTGTTTCAGAACGGCTCAATCAAAAGTAAGGTTCAACTCTGTTAGTTGAATGCACAGAACAGAAAGTATTTTCACAGAATGCTACTGTGTAGTTTATATTTGAATATATTCCTTTTTCCACTATTACGCTCTTAGCGCTCCGAATGTCCACTTGCATTTTCTACAGAAAGAGTGTTCAGAACTGCCCAATCAAATTATGGTTTAAATCTGTTAGCTTAATGAACATATCAGAAATAAGTTTCACACAATGCTTCTGTGTAGTTTTTATTTGAAGATATTATTTTTCCCAATAGAGGCCTCTTAGCGCTCAGAATGTCCAATTGCAGTTTCTACAGAAAGAGTGTTTCAGAAAGGCTCAATCAAAAGTAAGGTTCAACTCTGTTAGTTGAATGCACAGAACAGAAAGAAGTTTCATACAATGCTTCTGTGTAGTTTATATTTGAACATATTCTTTTTTCCACTATTACCCACTTAGCGCTACGAATGTCCAGTTGCATTTTCTACAGACAGAGTGTTTCAAAACTGCTCAATCAAAAGTATGGTTTAACTCTGTTAGCTGAATGCTCAGATGAGAAAGAAGTTTCACAGAATGCTTCTGTGTAGTTTATATTTGAATATATTCCTTTTTCCACAACTACTCTCTTAGCGCTCCAAATGTCCAGTTGCATTTTCTACAGAAAGAGTGTTCAGATCTGCTCAATCAAAGGTATGGTTTAACTCTGTTAGCTGAATGCACAGATCAGAAAGAAGTTTCACAGAATGATTCTGTGTAGTTTATATTTGGAGACATTCCTTTTTCCACTATTACCCTCTTAGCGCTCCGAATCTCCACTTGCATTTTCTACAGAAAGAGTGTTTCAGAACGGTTCAATCAAAACTAAGTTTCAACTATTTTAGTTGAAAAAACAGAACAGAAAGAAGTTTCACACAATTCTTCTGTGTAGTTTTTATTTGTAGACATTCTTTTTCCCTATATAGGCCCCCTAGCGCTCAGAATGTCCAATTGCAGTTTCTACTGAAAGAGTGTTTCAGAACGGCTCAATCAATAGTAAGGTTCAACTCTGTTAGTTGAATGCACAGTACAGAAAGAAGTTTCATACAATGCTTCTGTGTAGTTTATATTTGAACATATTCTTTTTTCCACTATTACCCACTTAGCGCTACGAATGTCCAGTTGCATTTTCTACAGACAGAGTGTTTCAAAACTGCTCAATCAAAAGTATGGTTTAACTCTGTTAGGTGAATGCTCAGATCAGAAGGAAGTTTCACAGAATGCTTCTGTGTAGTTTATATTTGAATATATTCCTTTTTCAACTACTACGCTCTTAGCGCTCCAAATGTCCAGTTGCATTTTCTACAGAAAGAGTGTTCAGATCTGCTCAATCAAAAGTATGTTTTAACTCTGTTAGCTGAATGCACAGATCAGAAAGAAGTTTCACCGAATGATTCTGTGTAGTTTATATTTGAAGACATTCCTTTTTCCACTATTACCCTCTTAGCGCTCCGAATCTCCACTTGCATTTTCTACAAAAAGAGTGTTTCATATCTGCTCAATCAAAAATATGTTTTATCTCTGTTAACTGAATTTACAGATCAGAAATAAGTTTCACAGAATGCATCTGTGTAGTTTTTATTTGAAGATATTCTTTTTCCCAATGTAGGCCTCTTAGCGCTTAGCATTTCCAATTGCAGTTTCTACAGAAAGAGTGTTTCAGAATGGCTCAATCAAAAGTAAGGTTCAACTCTGTTAGTTGAATGCACAGAACAGAAAGAATTTTCACAGAATGCTACTGTGTAGTTTATATTTGAATATATTCCTTTTTCCACTATTACACTCTTAGCGCTCCGAATGTCCACTTGCATTTTCTACAGAAAGAGTGTTCAGAACTGCGCAATCAAAAGTATGGTTTAAATCTGTTAGCTTAATGAACATATCAGAAATAAGTTTCACACAATGCTTCTGTGCAGTTTTTATTTGAATATATTATTTTTCCCAATAGAGGCCTCTTAGCGCTCAGAATGTCTAATTGCAGTTTCTACAGAAAGAGTGTTTCAGAATGGATAAATCCAAAGTAAGGTTCAACTCTGTTAGTTGAATGCACAGAACAGAAAGAAGTTTCATACAATGCTTCTGTGTAGTTTATATTTGAACATATTCTTTTTTCCACTATTACCCACTTAGCGCTACGAATGTCCAGTTGCATTTTCTACAGACAGAGTGTTTCAAAACTGCTCAATCAAAAGTATGGTTTAACTCTGTTAGCTGAATGCTCAGATCAGAAAGAAGTTTCACAGAATGCTTCTGTGTAGTTTATATTTGAATATATTCCTTTTTCCACTACTACGCTCTTAGCGCTCCAAATCTCCAGTTGCATTTTCTACAGAAAGAGTGTTCAGATCTGCTCAATCAAAAGTATGGTTTAACTCTGTTAGCTGAATGCACAGATCAGAAAGAAGTTTCACAGAATGATTCTGTGTAGTTTATATTTGGAGACATTCCTTTTTCCACTATTACCCTCTTAGCGCTCCGAATCTCCACTTGCATTTTCTACAGAAAGAGTGTTTCAGAACGGCTCAATCAAAATTAAGATTCAACTCTTTTAGTTGAACAAACAGAACAGAAAGAAGTTTCACACAATTCTTCTGTGTAGTTTTTATTTGTAGACATTCTTTTTCCCAATATAGGCCTCTTAGCGCTCAGAATGTCCAATTGCAGTTTCTACAGAAAGAGTGTTTCAGAACGGCTCAATCAAAATTAAGGTTCAACTCTGTTAGTTGAATGCACAGAACAGAAAGAAGTTTCATACAATGCTTCTGTGTAGTTTATATTTGAACATATTCTTTTTTCCACTATTACCCACTTAGCGCTACGAATGTCCAGTTGCATTTTCTACAGACAGAGTGTTTCAAAACTGCTCAATCAAAAGTATGGTTTAACTCTGTTAGCTGAATGCTCAGATCAGAAAAAAGTTCCACAGAATGCTTCTGTGTAGTTTATATTTGAATATATTCCTTTTTCCACTACTACTCTCTTAGCGCTCCAAATGTCCAGTTGCATTTTCTACAGAAAGAGTGTTCAGATCTGCTCAATCAAAAGTGTGGTTTAACTCTGTTAGCTGAATGCACAGATCAGAAAGAAGTTTCACAGAATGATTCTGTGTAGTTTATATTTGGAGACATTTCTTTTTCCACTATTACCCTCTTAGCGCTCCGAATCTCCACTTGCATTTTCTACAGAAAGAGTGTTTCAGAACGGCTCAATCAAAACTAATGTTCAACTCTTTTAGTTGAACAAACAGAACAGAAAGATGTTTCACACAATTCTTCTGTGTAGTTTTTATTTGTAGACATTCTTTTTCCCAATATAGGCCTCTTAGCGCTCAGAATGTCCAATTGCAGTTTCTACGGAAAGAGTGTTTCAGAACGGCTCAATCAAAAGTAAGGTTCAACTCTGTTAGTTGAATGCACAGAACAGAAAGAAGTTTCATACAATGCTTCTGTGTAGTTTATATTTGAACATATTCTTTTTTCCACTATTACCCACTTAGCGCTACGAATGTCCAGTTGCATTTTCTACAGACAGAGTGTTTCAAAACTGCTCAATCAAAAGTATGGTTTAACTCTGTTAGCTGAATGCTCAGATCAGAAAGAAGTTTCACAGAATGCTTCTGTGTAGTTTATATTTGAATATATTCCTTTTTCCACTACTACGCCTTTAGCGCTCCAAATGTCCAGTTGCATTTTCTACAGAAAGATTGTTCAGATCTGCTCAATCAAAAGTATGGTTTAACTCTGTTAGCTGAATGCACAGATCAGAAAGAAGTTTCACCGAATGATTCTGTATAGTTTATATTTGAAGACATTCCTTTTTCCACTATTACCCTCTTAGCGCTCCGAATCTCCACTTGCATTTTCTACAAAAAGAGTGTTTCATAACTGCTCAATCAAAAATATGTTTTATCTCTGTTAACTGAATTTACAGATCAGAAATAAGTTTCACAGAATGCATCTGTGTAGTTTTTATTTGAAGATATTCTTTTTCCCAATGTAGGCCTCTTAGCGCTTAGCATGTCCAATTGCAGTTTCTACAGAAAGAGTGTTTCAGAACGGCTCAATCAAAAGTAAGGTTCAACTCTGTTAGTTGAATGCACAGAACAGAAAGAATTTTCACAGAATGCTACTGTGTAGTTTATATTTGAATATATTCCTTTTTCCACTATTACGCTCTTAGCGCTCCGAATGTCCACTTGCATTTTCTACAAAAAGAGTGTTCAGAACTGCGCAATCAAATTATGGTTTAAATCTGTTAGCTTAATGAACATATCAGAAATAAGTTTCACACAATGCTTCTGTGTAGTTTTTATTTGAAGATATTATTTTTCCCAATAGAGGCCTCTTAGCGCTCAGAATGTCCAATTGCAGTTTCTACAGAAAGAGTGTTTCAGAAAGGCTCAATCAAAAGTAAGGTTCAACTCTGTTAGTTGAATGCACAGAACAGAAAGAAGTTTCATACAATGCTTCTGTGTAGTTTATATTTGAACATATTCTTTTTTCCACTATTACCCACTTAGCGCTACGAATGTCCAGTTGCATTTTCTACAGACAGAGTGTTTCAAAACTGCTCAATCAAAAGTATGGTTTAACTCTGTTAGCTGAATGCTCAGATGAGAAAGAAGTTTCACAGAATGCTTCTGTGTAGTTTATATTTGAATATATTCCTTTTTCCACAACTACTCTCTTAGCGCTCCAAATGTCCAGTTGCATTTTCTACAGAAAGAGTGTTCAGATCTGCTCAATCAAAGGTATGGTTTAACTCTGTTAGCTGAATGCACAGATCAGAAAGAAGTTTCACAGAATGATTCTGTGTAGTTTATATTTGGAGACATTCCTTTTTCCACTATTACCCTCTTAGCGCTCCGAATCTCCACTTGCATTTTCTACAGAAAGAGTGTTTCAGAACGGTTCAATCAAAACTAAGTTTCAACTATTTTAGTTGAAAAAACAGAACAGAAAGAAGTTTCACACAATTCTTCTGTGTAGTTTTTATTTGTAGACATTCTTTTTCCCTATATAGGCCCCCTAGCGCTCAGAATGTCCAATTGCAGTTTCTACTGAAAGAGTGTTTCAGAACGGCTCAATCAATAGTAAGGTTCAACTCTGTTAGTTGAATGCACAGTACAGAAAGAAGTTTCATACAATGCTTCTGTGTAGTTTATATTTGAACATATTCTTTTTTCCACTATTACCCACTTAGCGCTACGAATGTCCAGTTGCATTTTCTACAGACAGTGTGTTTCAAAACTGCTCAATCAAAAGTATGGTTTAACTCTGTTAGGTGAATGCTCAGATCAGAAGGAAGTTTCACAGAATGCTTCTGTGTAGTTTATATTTGAATATATTCCTTTTTCCACTACTACGCTCTTAGCGCTCCAAATGTCCAGTTGCATTTTCTACAGAAAGAGTGTTCAGATCTGCTCAATCAAAAGTATGTTTTAACTCTGTTAGCTGAATGCACAGATCAGAAAGAAGTTTCACCGAATGATTCTGTGTAGTTTATATTTGAAGACATTCCTTTTTCCACTATTACCCTCTTAGCGCTCCGAATCTCCACTTGCATTTTCTACAAAAAGAGTTTTTCATATCTGCTCAATCAAAAATATGTTTTATCTCTGTTAACTGAATTTACAGATCAGAAATAAGTTTCACAGAATGCATCTGTGTAGTTTTTATTTGAAGATATTCATTTTCCCAATGTAGGCCTCTTAGCGCTTAGCATTTCCAATTGCAGTTTCTACAGAAAGAGTGTTTCAGAATGGCTCAATCAAAAGTAAGGTTCAACTCTGTTAGTTGAATGCACAGAACAGAAAGAATTTTCACAGAATGCTACTGTGTAGTTTATATTTGAATATATTCCTTTTTCCACTATTACCCTCTTAGCGCTCCGAATGTCCACTTGCATTTTCTACAGAAAGAGTGTTCAGAACTGCGCAATCAAAAGTATGGTTTAAATCTGTTAGCTTAATGAACATATCAGAAATAAGTTTCACACAATGCTTCTGTGTAGTTTTTATTTGAAGATATTATTTTTCCCAATAGAGGCCTCTTAGCGCTCAGAATGTCTAATTGCAGTTTCTACAGAAAGAGTGTTTCAGAAAGGATCAATCCAAAGTAAGGTTCAACTCTGTTAGTTGAATGCACAGAACAGAAAGTAGTTTCATACAATGCTTCTGTGTAGTTTATATTTGAACATATTCTTTTTTCCACTATTACCCACTTAGCGCTACGAATGTCCAGTTGCATTTTCTACAGACAGAGTGTTTCAAAACTGCTCAATCAAAAGTATGGTTTAACTCTGTTAGCTGAATGCTCAGATCAGAAAGAAGTTTCACAGAATGCTTCTGTGTAGTTTATATTTGAATATATTCCTTTTTCCACTACTACGCTCTTAGCGCTCCAAATGTCCAGTTGCATTTTCTACAGAAAGTGTGTTCAGATCTGCTCAATCAAAAGTATGGTTTAACTCTGTTAGCTGAATGCACAGATCAGAAAGAAGTTTCACAGAATGATTCTGTGTAGTTTATATTTGGAGACATTCCTTTTTCCACTATTACCCTCTTAGCGCTCCGAATCTCCACTTGCATTTTCTACAGAAAGAGTGTTTCAGAACGGCTCAATCAAAATTAAGATTCAACTCTTTTAGTTGAACAAACAGAACAGAAAGAAGTTTCACACAATTCTTCTGTGTAGTTTTTATTTGTAGACATTCTTTTTCCCAATATAGGCCTCTTAGCGCTCAGAATGTCCAATTGCAGTTTCTACAGAAAGAGTGTTTCAGAACGGCTCAATCAAAATTAAGGTTCAACTCTGTTAGTTGAATGCACAGAACAGAAAGAAGTTTCATACAATGCTTCTGTGTAGTTTATATTTGAACATATTCTTTTTTCCACTATTACCCATTTAGCGCTACGAATGTCCAGTTGCATTTTCTACAGACAGAGTGTTTCAAAACTGCTCAATCAAAAGTATGGTTTAACTCTGTTAGCTGAATGCTCAGATCAGAAAAAAGTTCCACAGAATGCTTCTGTGTAGTTTATATTTGAATATATTCCTTTTTCCACTACTACTCTCTTAGCGCTCCAAATGTCCAGTTGCATTTTCTACAGAAAGAGTGTTCAGTTCTGCTCAATCAAAAGTGTGGTTTAACTCTGTTAGCTGAATGCACAGATCAGAAAGAAGTTTCACAGAATGATTCTGTGTAGTTTATATTTGGAGACATTTCTTTTTCCACTATTACCCTCTTAGCGCTCCGAATCTCCACTTGCATTTTCTACAGAAAGAGTGTTTCAGAACGGCTCAATCAAAACTAATGTTCAACTCTTTTAGTTGAACAAACAGAACAGAAAGATGTTTCACACAATTCTTCTGTGTAGTTTTTATTTGTAGACATTCTTTTTCCCAATATAGGCCTCTTAGCGCTCAGAATGTCCAATTGCAGTTTCTACAGAAAGAGTGTTTCAGAACGGCTCAATCAAAAGTAAGGTTCAACTCTGTTAGTTGAGTGCACAGAACAGAAAGAAGTTTCATACAATGCTTCTGTGTAGTTTATATTTGAACATATTCTTTTTTCCACTATTACCCACTTAGCGCTACGAATGTCCAGTTGCATTTTCTACAGACAGAGTGTTTCAAAACTGCTCAATCAAAAGTATGGTTTAACTCTGTTAGCTGAATGCTCAGATCAGAAAGAAGTTTCACAGAATGCTTCTGTGGAGTTTATATTTGAATATATTCCTTTTTCCACTACTACGCTCTTAGCGCTCCAAATGTCCAGTTGCATTTTCTACAGAAAGAGTGTTCAGATCTGCTCAATCAAAAGTATGGTTTAACTCTGTTAGCTGAATGCACAGATCAGAAAGAAGTTTCACCGAATGATTCTGTGTAGTTTATATTTGAAGACATTCCTTTTTCCACTATTACCCTCTTAGCGCTCCGAATCTCCACTTGCATTTTCTACAAAAAGAGTGTTTCATAACTGCTCAATCAAAAATATGTTTTATCTCTGTTAACTGAATTTAAAGATCAGAAATAAGTTTCACAGAATGCATCTGTGTAGTTTTTATTTGAAGATATTCTTTTTCCCAATGTAGGCCTCTTAGCGCTTAGCATGTCCAATTGCAGTTTCTACAGAAAGAGTGTTTCAGAACGGCTCAATCAAAAGTAAGGTTCAACTCTGTTAGTTGAATGCACAGAACAGAAAGAATTTTCACAGAATGCTACTGTGTAGTTTATATTTGAATGTATTCCTTTTTCCACTATTACCTTCTTAGCGCTCCGAATGTCCACTTGCATTTTCTACAGAAAGAGTGTTCAGAACTGCGCAATCAAAAGTATGGTTTAACTCTGTTAGCTTAATGAACATATCAGAAATAAGTTTCACACAATGCTTCTGTGTAGTTTTTATTTGAAGATATTATTTTTCCCAATAGAGGCCTCTTAGCGCTCAGAATGTCCAATTGCAGTTTCTGCAGAAAGAGAGTTTCAGAAAGGCTCAATCAAAAGTAAGGTTCAACTCTGTTAGTTGAATGCACAGAACAGAAAGAAGTTTCATACAATGCTTCTGTGTAGTTTATATTTGAACATATTCTTTTTTCCACTATTACCCACTTAGCGCTACGAATGTCCAGTTGCATTTTCTACAGACAGAGTGTTCCAAAACTGCTCAATCAAAAGTATGGTTTAACTCTGTTAGCTGAATGCTCAGATCAGAAAGAAGTTTCACAGAATGCTTCTGTGTAGTTTATATTTGAATATATTCCTTTTTCCACTACTACGCTCTTAGCGCTCCAAATGTCCAGTTGCATTTTCTACAGAAAGAGTGTTCAGATCTGCTCAATCAAAAGTATGGTTTAACTCTGTTAGCTGAATGCACAGATCAGAAAGAAGTTTCACCGAATGATTCTGTGTAGTTTATATTTGAAGACATTCCTTTTTCCACTATTACCCCCTTAGCGCTCCGAATCTCCACTTGCATTTTCTACAAAAAGAGTGTTTCATAACTGCTCAATCAAAAATATGTTTTATCTCTGTTAACTGAATTTACAGATCAGAAATAAGTTTCACAGAATGCATCTGTGTAGTTTTTATTTGAAGATATTCTTTTTCCCAATGTAGGCCTCTTAGCGCTTAGCATGTCCAATTGCAGTTTCTACAGAAAGAGTGTTTCAGAACGGCTCAATCAAAAGTAAGGTTCAACTCTGTTAGTTGAATGCACAGAACAGAAATAATTTTCACAGAATGCTACTGTGTAGTTTATATTTGAATATATTCCTTTTTCCACTATTACCCTCTTAGCGCTCCGAATGTCCACTTGCATTTTCTACAGAAAGAGTGTTCAGAACTGCGCACTCAAAAGTATGATTTAACTCTGTTAGCTTAATGAACATATCAGAAATAAGTTTCACACAATGCTTCTGTGTAGTTTTCATTTGAAGATACTATTTTTCCCAATAGAGGCCTCTTAGCGCTCAGAATGTCCAATTGCAGTTTCTACAGAAAGAGTGTTTCAGAAAGGCTCAATCAAAAGTAAGGTTCAACTCTGTTAGTTGAATGCACAGAACAGAAAGAAGTTTCATACAATGCTTCTGTGTAGTTTATATTTGAACATATTCTTTTTTCCACTATTACCCACTTAGCGCTACGAATGTCCAGTTGCATTTTCTACAGACAGAGTGTTTCAAAACTGCTCAATCAAAAGTATGGTTTAACTCTGTTAGCTGAATGCTCAGATCAGAAAGAAGTTTCACAGAATGCTTCTGTGTAGTTTATATTTGAATATATTCCTTTTTCCACTACTACTCTCTTAGCGCTCCAAATGTCCAGTTGCATTTTCTACAGAAAGAGTGTTCAGATCTGCTCAATCAAAAGTGTGGTTTAACTCTGTTAGCTGAATGCACAGATCAGAAAGAAGTTTCACAGAATGATTCTGTGTAGTTTATATTTGGAGACATTTCTTTTTCCACTATTACCCTCTTAGCGCTCCGAATCTCCACTTGCATTTTCTACAGAACGAGTGTTTCAGAACAGCTCAATCAAAACTAAGGTTCAATTCTTTTAGTTGAACAAACAGAACAGAAAAATGTTTCACACAATTCTTCTGTGTAGTATTTATTTGAAGACATTCGTTTTCCCAATATAGGACTCTTAGTGCTCAGAATGTCCAATTGCAGTTTCTACAGAAAGAGTGTTTCAGAACGGCGCAATCAAAAGTAAGGTTCAACTCTGTTAGTTGAATGCACAGAACAGAAAGTAGTTTCATACAATGCTTCTGTGTAGTTTATATTTGAACATATTCTTTTTTCCACTATTACCGACTTAGCCCTACGAATGTCCAGTTGCATTTTCTACAGACAGAGTGTTTCAAAACTGCTCAATCAAAAGTATGGTTTAACTCTGTTAGCTGAATGCTCAGATCAGAAAGAAGTTTCACAGAATGCTTCTGTGTAGTTTATATTTGAATATATTCCTTTTTCCACTACTACGCTCTTAGCGCTCCAAATGTCCAGTTGCATTTTCTACAGAAAGAGTGTTCAGATCTGCTCAATCAAAAGTAAGGTTTAACTCTGTTAGCTGAATGCACAGATCAGAAAGAAGTTTCACCGAATGATTCTGTGTAGTTTATATTTGAAGACATTCCTTTTTCCACTATTACCCTCTTAGCGCTCCGAATCTCCACTTGCATTTTCTACAAAAAGAGTGTTTCATAACTGCTCAATCAAAAATATGTTTTATCTCTGTTAACTGAATTTACAGATCAGAAATAAGTTTCACAGAATGCATCTGTGTAGTTTTTATTTGAAGATATTATTTTTCCCAATGTAGGCCTCTTAGGGCTTAGCATGTCCAATTGCAGTTTCTACAGAAAGAGTGTTTCAGAACGGCTCAAGCAAAAGTAAGGTTCAACTGTGTTAGTTGAATGCACAGAACAGAAAGTATTTTCACAGAATGCTACTGTGTAGTTTATATTTGAATATATTCCTTTTTCCACTATTACCCTCTTAGCGCTCCGAATGTCCACTTGCATTTTCTACAGAAAGAGTGTTCAGAACTGCGCAATCAAAAGTATGGTTTAACTCTGTTAGCTTAATGAACATATCAGAAATAAGTTTCACACAATGCTTCTGTGTAGTTTTTATTTGAAGATATTATTTTTCCCAATAGAGGCCTCTTAGCGCTCAGAATGTCCAATTGCAGTTTCTACAGAAAGAGTGTTTCAGAAAGGCTCAATCAAAAGTAAGGTTCAACTCTGTTAGTTGAATGCACAGAACAGAAAGAAGTTTCATACAATGCTTCTGTGTAGTTTATATTTGAACATATTCTTTTTCCACTATTAGCCACTTAGCGCTACGAATGTCCAGTTGCATTTTCTACAGACAGAGTGTTTCAAAACTGCTCAATCAAAAGTATGGTTTAACTCTGTTAGCTGAATGCTCAGATAAGAAAGAAGTTTCACAGAATGCTTCTGTGTAGTTTATATTGGAATATATTCCTTTTTCCACTACTACTCTCTTAGCGCTCCAAATGTCCAGTTGCATTTTCTACAGAAAGAGTGTTCAGATCTGCTCAACCAAAAGTATGGTTTAACTCTGTTAGCTGAATGCACAGATCAGAAAGAAGTTTCACAGAATGATTCTGTGTAGTTTATATTTGGAGACATTCCTTTTTCCACTATTACCCTCTTAGCGCTCCGAATCTCCACTTGCATTTTCTACAGAAAGAGTGTTTCAGAACGGCTCAATCAAAACTAAGGTTGAACTCTTTTAGTTGAACAAACAGAACAGAAAGAAGTTTCACACAATTCTTCTGTGTAGTTTTTATTTGTAGACATTCTTTTTCCCAATATAGGCCTCTTAGCGCTCAGAATGTCCAATTGCAGTTTCTACAGAAAGAGTGTTTCAGAACGGCTCAATCAAAAGTAAGGTTCACCTCTGTTAGTTGAATGCACAGAACAGAAAGAAGTTTCATACAATGCTTCTGTGTAGTTTATATTTGAAAATATTCTTTTTTCCACTATTACCCACTTAGCGCTACGAATGTCAAGTTGCATTTTCCACAGACAGAGTGTTTCAAAACTGCTCAATCAAAAGTATGGTTTAACTCTGTTAGCTGAATGCTCAGATCAGAAAGAAGTTTCACAGAATGCTTCTGTGTAGTTTATATTTGAATATATTCCTTTTTCCACTACTACGCTCTTAGCGCTCCAAATGTCCAGTTGCATTTTCTACAGAAAGAGTGTTCGGATCTGCTCAATCAAAAGTATGGTTTAACTCTGTTAGCTGAATGCACAGATCAGAAATAAGTTTCACCGAATGATTCTGTGTAGTTTATATTTGAAGACATTCCTTTTTCCACTATTACCCTCTTAGCGCTCCGTATCTCCACTTGCATTTTCTACAAAAAGAGTGTTTCATAACTGCTCAATCAAAAATATGTTTTATCTCTGTTAACTGAATTTACAGATCAGAAATAAGTTTCACAGAATGCATCTGTGTAGTTTTTATTTGAAGATATTATTTTTCCCAATGTAGGCCTCTTAGGGCTTAGCATGTCCAATTGCAGTTTCTACAGAAAGAGTGTTTCAGAACGGCTCAAGCAAAAGTAAGGTTCAACTCTGTTAGTTGAATGCACAGAACAGAAAGAATTTTCACAGAATGCTACTGTGTAGTTTATATTTGAATATATTCCTTTTTCCACTATTACCCTCTTAGCGCTCCGAATGTCCACTTGCATTTTCTACAGAAAGAGTGTTCAGAACTGCGCAATCAAAAGTATGGTTTAACTCTGTTAGCTTAATGAACATATCAGAAATAAGTTTCACACAATGCTTCTGTGTATTTTTTATTTGAAGATATTATTTTTCCCAATAGAGTCCTCTTAGCGCTCAGAATGTCCAATTGCAGTTTCTACAGAAAGAGTGTTTCAGAAAGGCTCAATCAAAAGTAAGGTTCAACTCTGTTAGTTGAATGCACAGAACAGAAAGAAGTTTCATACAATGCTTCTGTGTAGTTTATATTTGAACATATTCTTTTTCCACTATTAGCCACTTAGCGCTACGAATGTCCAGTTGCATTTTCTACAGACAGAGTGTTTCAAAACTGCTCAATCAAAAGTATGGTTTAACTCTGTTAGCTGAATGCTCAGATAAGAAAGAAGTTTCACAGAATGCTTCTGTGTAGTTTATATTGGAATATATTCCTTTTTCCACTACTACTCTCTTAGCGCTCCAAATGTCCAGTTGCATTTTCTACAGAAAGAGTGTTCAGATCTGCTCAACCAAAAGTATGGTTTAACTCTGTTAGTTGAATGCACAGATCAGAAAGAAGTTTCACAGAATGATTCTGTGTAGTTTATATTTGGAGACATTCCTTTTTCCACTATTACCCTCTTAGCGCTCCGAATCTCCACTTGCATTTTCTACAGAAAGAGTGTTTCAGAACGGCTCAATCAAAACTAAGGTTGAACTCTTTTAGTTGAACAAACAGAACAGAAAGAAGTTTCACACAATTCTTCTGTGTAGTTTTTATTTGTAGACATTCTTTTTCCCAATATAGGCCTCTTAGCGCTCAGAATGTCCAATTGCAGTTTCTACAGAAAGAGTGTTTCAGAACGGCTCAATCAAAAGTAAGGTTCACCTCTGTTAGTTGAATGCACAGAACAGAAAGAAGTTTCATACAATGCTTCTGTGTAGTTTATATTTGAAAATATTCTTTTTTCCACTATTACCCACTTAGCGCTACGAATGTCCAGTTGCATTTTCTACAGACAGAGTGTTTCAAAACTGCTCAATCAAAAGTATGGTTTAACTCTGTTAGCTGAATGCTCAGATCAGAAAGAAGTTTCACAGAATGCTTCTGTGTAGTTTATATTTGAATATATTCCTTTTTCCACTACTACGCTCTTAGCGCTCCAAATGTCCAGTTGCATTTTCTACAGAAAGAGTGTTCGGATCTGCTCAATCAAAAGTATGGTTTAACTCTGTTAGCTGAATGCACAGATCAGAAATAAGTTTCACCGAATGATTCTGTGTAGTTTATATTTGAAGACATTCCTTTTTCCACTATTACCCTCTTAGCGCTCCGTATCTCCACTTGCATTTTCTACAAAAAGAGTGTTTCATAACTGCTCAATCAAAAATATGTTTTATCTCTGTTAACTGAATTTACAGATCAGAAATAAGTTTCACAGAATGCATCTGTGTAGTTTTTATTTGAAGATATTCTTTTTCCCAATGTAGGCCTCTTAGCGCTTAGCATGTCCAATTGCAGTTCCTACAGAAAGAGTGTTTCAGAACGGCTCAATCAAAAGTAAGGTTCAACTCTGTTAGTTGAATGCACAGAACAGAAAGAATTTTCACAGAATGCTACTGTGTAGTTTATATTTGAATATATTCCTTTTTTCACTATTACCCTCTTAGCGCTCCGAATGTCCACTTGCATTTTCTACAGAAAGAGTGTTCAGAACTGCGCAATCAAAAGTATAGTTTAACTCTGTTAGCTTAATGAACATATCAGAAATAAGTTTCACACAATGCTTCTGTGTAGTTTTTATTTGAAGATATTATTTTTCCCAATATAGGCCTCTTAGCGCTCAGAATGTCCAATTGCGGTTTCTACAGAAAGAGTGTTTCAGAAAGGCTCAATCAAAAGTAAGGTTCAACTCTGTTAGTTGAATGCACAGAACAGAAAGACGTTTCATACACTGCTTCTGTGTAGTTTATATTTGAACATATTATTTTTTCCACTATTACCCACTTAGCGCTACGAATGTCCAGTTGCATTTACTACAGACAGAGTGTTTCAAAACTGCTCAATTAAAAGTATGGTTTAACTCTGTTAGCTGAATGCTCAGATCAGAAAGGAGTTTCACAGAATGCTTCTGTGTAGTTTATATTTGAATATATTCCTTTTTCCACTACTACTCTCTTAGCGCTCCAAATGTCCAGTTGCATTTTCTACAGAAAGAGTGTTCAGATCTGCTCAACCAAAAGTATGGTTTAACTCTGTTACCTGAATGCACAGATCAGAAAGAAGTTTCACAGAATGATTCTGTGTAGTTTATATATGGAGACATTCCTTTTTCCACTATTACCCTCTTAGCGCTCCGAATCTCCACTTGCATTTTCTACAGAAAGAGTGTTTCAGAACGGCTCAATCAAAACTAATGTTGAACTCTTTTAGTTGAACAAACAGAACAGAAAGAAGTTTCACACAATTCTTCTGTGTAGTTTTTATTTGTAGATATTCTTTTTCCCAATATAGGCCTCTTAGCGCTCAGAATGTCCAATTGCAGTTTCTACAGAAAGAGTGTTTCAGAACGGCTCAATCAAAAGTAAGGTTCACCTCTGTTAGTTGAATGCACAGAACAGAAAGTAGTTTCATACAATGCTTCTGTGTAGTTTATATTTGAACATATTCTTTTTTCCACTATTACCCACTTAGCGCTACGAATGTCCAGTTGCATTTTCTACAGACAGAGTGTTTCAAAACTGCTCAATCAAAAGTATGGTTTAACTCTGTTAGCTGAATGCTCAGATCAGAAAGAAGTTTCACAGAATGCTTCTGTGTAGTTTATATTTGAATATATTCCTTTTTCCACTACTACGCTCTTAGCGCTCCAAATGTCCAGTTGCATTTTCTACAGAAAGAGTGTTCAGATCTGCTCAATCAAAAGTATGGTTTAACTCTGTTAGCTGAATGCACAGATCAGAAAGAAGTTTCACCGAATGATTCTGTGTAGTTTATATTTGAAGACATTCCTTTTTCCACTATTACCCTCTTAGCGCTCCGAATCTCCGCTTGCATTTTCTACAAAAAGAGTGTTTCATAACTGCTCAATCAAAAATATGTTTTATCTCTGTTAACTGAAATTACAGATCAGAAATAAGTTTCACAGAATGCATCTGTGTAGTTTTTATTTGAAGTTATTCTTTTTCCCAATGTAGGCCTCTTAGCGCTTAGCATGTCCAATTGCAATTTCTACAGAAAGAGTGTTTCAGAACGGCTCAATCAAAAGTAAGGTTCAACTCTGTTAGTTGAATGCACAGAACAGAAAGAATTTTCACAGAGTGCTACTGTGTAGTTCATATTTGAATATATTCCTTTTTCCACTATTACCCTCTTAGCGCTCCGAATGTCCACTTGCATTTTCTACAGAAAGAGTGTTCAGAACTGCGCAATCAAAAGTATGGTTTAACTCTGTTAACTTAATGAACTTATCAGAAATAAGTTTCACACAATGCTTCTGTGTAGTTTTTATTTGAAGATATTATTTTTCCCAATATAGGCCTCTTAGCGCTCAGAATGTCCAATTGCAGTTTCTACAGAAAGAGTGTTACAGAAAGGCTCAATCAAAAGTAAGGTTCAACTCTGTTAGTTGAATGCACAGAACAGAAAGAAGTTTCATACAATGTTTCTGTGTAGTTTATATTTGAACATATTCTTTTTTCCACTATTAGCCACTCAGCGCTACGAATGTCCAGTTGCATTCTCTACAGACAGAGTGTTTCAAAACTGCTCAAACAAAAGTATGGTTAAACTCTGTTAGCTGAATGCTCAGATTAGAAAGAAGTTTCACAGAATGCTTCTGTGTAGTTTATATTTGAATATATTCCTTTTTCCACTACTACTCTCTTAGCGCTCCAATTGTCCAGTTGCATTTTCTACAGAAAGAGTGTTCAGATCTGCTCAATCAAAAGTATGGTTTAACTCTGTTAGCTGAATGCACAGATCAGAAAGAAGTTTCACAGAATGATTCTGTGTAGTTTATATTTGGAGACATTCCTTTTTCCACTATTACCCTCTTAGCGCTCCGAATCTCCACTTGCATTTTCTACAGAAAGAGTGTTTCAGAACGGCTCAATCAAAACTAAGGTTGAACTCTTTTAGTTGAACAAACAGAACAGAAAGTAGTTTCACACAATTCTTCTGTGTAGTTTTTATTTGTAGACATTCTTTTTCCCAATATAGGCCTCTTAGCACTCAGAATGTCCAATTGCAGTTTCTACAGAAAGAGTGTTTCAGAACGGCTCAATCAAAAGTAAGGTTCACCTCTGTTAGTTGAATGCACAGAACAGAAAGAAGTTTCATACAATGCTTCTGTGTAGTTTATATTTGAAAATATTCTTTTTTCCACTATTACCCACTTAGCGCTACGAATGTCCAGTTGCATTTTCTACAGACAGAGTGTTTCAAAACTGCTCAATCAAAAGTATGGTTTAACTCTGTTAGCTGAATGCTCAGATCAGAAAGAAGTTTCACAGAATGCTTCTGAGTAGTTTATATTTGAATATATTCCTTTTTCCACTACTACGCTCTTAGCGCTCCAAATGTCCAGTTGCATTTTCTACAGAAAGAGTGTTCGGATCTGCTCAATCAAAAGTATGGTTTAACTCTGTTAGCTGAATGCACAGATCAGAAAGAAGTTTCACCGAATGATTCTGTGTAGTTTATATTTGAAGACATTCCTTTTTCCACTATTACCCTCTTAGCGCTCCGAATCTCCGCTTGCATTTTCTACAAAAAGAGTGTTTCATAACTGCTCAATCAAAAATATGTTTTATCTCTGTTAACTGAAATTACAGATCAGAAATAAGTTTCACAGAATGCATCTGTGTAGTTTTTATTTGAAGTTATTCTTTTTCCCAATGTAGGCCTCTTAGCGCTTAGCATGTCCAATTGCAATTTCTACAGAAAGAGTGTTTCAGAACGGCTCAATCAAAAGTAAGGTTCAACTCTGTTAGTTGAATGCACAGAACAGAAAGAATTTTCACAGAGTGCTACTGTGTAGTTCATATTTGAATATATTCCTTTTTCCACTATTACCCTCTTAGCGCTCCGAATGTCCACTTGCATTTTCTACAGAAAGAGTGTTCAGAACTGCGCAATCAAAAGTATGGTTTAACTCTGTTAACTTAATGAACTTATCAGAAATAAGTTTCACACAATGCTTCTGTGTAGTTTTTATTTGAAGATATTATTTTTCCCAATATAGGCCTCTTAGCGCTCAGAATGTCCAATTGCAGTTTCTACAGAAAGACTGTTACAGAAAGGCTCAATCAAAAGTAAGGTTCAACTCTGTTAGTTGAATGCACAGAACAGAAAGAAGTTTCATACAATGTTTCTGTGTAGTTTATATTTGAACATATTCTTTTTTCCACTATTAGCCACTCAGCGCTACGAATGTCCAGTTGCATTCTCTACAGACAGAGTGTTTCAAAACTGCTCAAACAAAAGTATGGTTAAACTCTGTTAGCTGAATGCTCAGATTAGAAAGAAGTTTCACAGAATGCTTCTGTGTAGTTTATATTTGAATATATTCCTTTTTCCACTACTACTCTCTTAGCGCTCCAATTGTCCAGTTGCATTTTCTACAGAAAGAGTGTTCAGATCTGCTCAATCAAAAGTATGGTTTAACTCTGTTAGCTGAATGCACAGATCAGAAAGAAGTTTCACAGAATGATTCTGTGTAGTTTATATTTGGAGACATTCCTTTTTCCACTATTACCCTCTTAGCGCTCCGAATCTCCACTTGCATTTTCTACAGAAAGAGTGTTTCAGAACGGCTCAATCAAAACTAAGGTTGAACTCTTTTAGTTGAACAAACAGAACAGAAAGAAGTTTCACACAATTCTTCTGTGTAGTTTTTATTTGTAGACATTCTTTTTCCCAATATAGGCCTCTTAGCGCTCAGAATGTCCAATTGCAGTTTCTACAGAAAGAGTGTTTCAGAACGGCTCAATCAAAAGTAAGGTTCACCTCTGTTAGTTGAATGCACAGAACAGAAAGAAGTTTCATACAATGCTTCTGTGTAGTTCATATTTGAAAATATTCTTTTTTCCACTATTACCCACTTAGCGCTACGAATGTCCAGTTGCATTTTCTACAGACAGAGGGTTTCAAAACTGCTCAATCAAAAGTATGGTTTAACTCTGTTAGCTGAATGCTCAGATCAGAAAGAAGTTTCACAGAATGCTTCTGTGTAGTTTATATTTGAATATATTCCTTTTTCCACTACTACGCTCTTAGCGCTCCAAATGTCCAGTTGCATTTTCTACAGAAAGAGTGTTCGGATCTGCTCAATCAAAAGTATGGTTTAACTCTGTTAGCTGAATGCACAGATCAGAAATAAGTTTCACCGAATGATTCTGTGTAGTTTATATTTGAAGACATTCCTTTTTCCACTATTGCCCTCTTAGCGCTCCGTATCTCCACTTGCATTTTCTACAAAAAGAGTGTTTCATAACTGCTCAATCAAAAATATGTTTTATCTCTGTTAACTGAATTTACAGATCAGAAATAAGTTTCACAGAATGCATCTGTGTAGTTTTTATTTGAAGATATTCTTTTTCCCAATGTAGGCCTCTTAGCGCTTAGCATGTCCAATTGCAGTTCCTACAGAAAGAGTGTTTCAGAACGGCTCAATCAAAAGTAAGGTTCAACTCTGTTAGTTGAATGCACAGAACAGAAAGAATTTTCACAGAATGCTACTGTGTAGTTTATATTTGAATATATTCCTTTTTTCACTATTACCCTCTTAGCGCTCCGAATGTCCACTTGCATTTTCTACAGAAAGAGTGTTCAGAACTGCGCAATCAAAAGTATGGTTTAACTCTGTTAGCTTAATGAACATATCAGAAATAAGTTTCACACAATGCTTCTGTGTAGTTTTTATTTGAAGATATTTTTTTTCCCAATAGAGGCTTCTTAGCGCTCAGAATGTCCAATTGCAGTTTCTACAGAAAGAGTGTTTCAGAAAGGCTCAATCAAAAGTAAGGTTCAACTCTGTTAGTTGAATGCACAGAACAGAAAGTAGTTTCATACAATGCTTCTGTGTAGTTTATATTTGAACATATTCTTTTTTCCACTATTACCCACTTAGCGCTACGAATGTCCAGTTGCATTTTCTACAGACAGAGTGTTTCAAAACTGCTCAATCAAAAGTATGGTTTAACTCTGTTTGCTGAATGCTCAGATCAGAAAGAAGTTTCACAGAATGCTTCTGTGTAGTTTATATTTGAATATATTCCTTTTTCCACTACTACTCTCTTAGCGCTCCAAATGTCCAGTTGCATTTTCTACAGAAAGAGTGTTCAGATCTGCTCAACCAAAAGTATGGTTTAACTCTGTTAGCTGAATGCACAGATCAGAAAGAAGTTTCACAGAATGATTCTGTGTAGTTTATATTTGGAGACATTCCTTTTTCCACTATTACCCTCTTAGCGCACCGAATCTCCACTTGCAATTTCTACAGAAAGAGTGTTACAGAACGGCTCAATCAAAACTAAGGTTGAACTCTTTTAGTTGAACAAACAGAACAGAAAGAAGTTTCACACAATTCTTCTGTGTAGTTTTTATTTGTAGACATTCTTTTTCCCAATATAGGCCTCTTAGCGCTCAGAAAGTCCAATTGCAGTTTCTACAGAAAGAGTGTTTCAGAACGGCTCAATCAAAAGTAAGGTTCACCTCTGTTAGTTGAATGCACAGAACAGAAAGAAGTTTCATACAATGCTTCTGTGTAGTTTATATTTGAACATATTCTTTTTTCCACTATTACCCACTTAGCGCTACGAATGTCCAGTTGCATTTTCTACAGACAGAGTGTTTCAAAACTGCTCAATCAAAAGTATGCTTTAAGTCTGTTAGCTGAATGCTCAGATCAGAAAGAAGTTTCACAGAATGCTTCTGTGTAGTTTATATTTGAATATATTCCTTTTTCCACTACTACGCTCTTAGCGCTCCAAATGTCCAGTTGCATTTTCTACAGAAAGAGTGTTCGGATCTGCTCAATCAAAAGTATGGTTTAACTCTGTTAGCTGAATGCACAGATCAGAAATAAGTTTCACCGAATGATTCTGTGTAGTTTATATTTGAAGACATTCCTTTTTCCACTATTACCCTATTAGCGCTCCGTATCTCCACTTGCATTTTCTACAAAAAGAGTGTTTCATAACTGCTCAATCAAAAATATGTTTTATCTCTGTTAACTGAATTTACAGATCAGAAATAAGTTTCACAGAATGCATCTGTGTAGTTTTTATTTGAAGATATTCTTTTTCCCAATGTAGGCCTCTTAGCGCTTAGCATGTCCAATTGCAGTTCCTACAGAAAGAGTGTTTCAGAACGGCTCAATCAAAAGTAATTTTCAACTCTGTTAGTTGCATGCACAGAACAGAAAGAATTTTCACAGAATGCTACTGTGTAGTTTATATTTGAATATATTCCTTTTTCCACTATTACCCTCTTAGCGCTCCGAATGTCCACTTGCATTTTCTACAGAAAGAGTGTTCAGAACTGCGCAATCAAAAGTATGGTTTAACTCTGTTAGCTTAATGAACATATCAGAAATAAGTTTCACACAATGCTTCTGTGTAGTTTTTATTTGAAGATATTATTTTTCCCAATATAGGCCTCTTAGCGCTCAGAATGTCCAATTGCGGTTTCTACAGAAAGAGTGTTTCAGAAAGGCTCAATCAAAAGTAAGGTTCAACTCTGTTAGTTGAATGCACAGAACAGAAAGACGTTTCATACACTGCTTCTGTGTAGTTTATATTTGAACATATTCTTTTTTCCACTATTACCCACTTAGCGCTACGAATGTCCAGTTGCATTTACTACAGACAGAGTGTTTCAAAACTGCTCAATTAAAAGTATGGTTTAACTCTGTTAGCTGAATGCTCAGATCAGAAAGGAGTTTCACCGAATGCTTCTGTGTAGTTTATATTTGAATATATTCCTTTTTCCACTACTACTCTCTTAGCGCTCCAAATGTCCAGTTGCATTTTCTACAGAAAGAGTGTTCAGATCTGCTCAACCAAAAGTATGGTTTAACTCTGTTAGCTGAATGCACAGATCAGAAAGAAGTTTCACAGAATGATTCTGTGTAGTTTATATTTGGAGACATTCCTTTTTCCACTATTACCCTCTTAGCGCTCCGAATCTCCACTTGCATTTTCTACAGAAAGAGTGTTTCAGAACGGCTCAATCAAAACTAATGTTGAACTCTTTTAGTTGAACAAACAGAACAGAAAGAAGTTTCACACAATTCTTCTGTGTAGTTTTTATTTGTAGATATTCTTTTTCCCAATATAGGCCTCTTAGCGCTCAGAATGTCCAATTGCAGTTTCTACAGAAAGAGTGTTTCAGAACGGCTCAATCAAAAGTAAGGTTCACCTCTGTTAGTTGAATGCACAGAACAGAAAGTAGTTTCATACAATGCTTCTGTGTAGTTTATATTTGAACATATTCTTTTTTCCACTATTACCCACTTAGCGCTACGAATGTCCAGTTGCATTTTCTACAGAGAGAGTGTTTCAAAACTGCTCAATCAAAAGTATGGTTTAACTCTGTTAGCTGAATGCTCAGATCAGAAAGAAGTTTCACAGAATGCTTCTGTGTAGTTTATATTTGAATATATTCCTTTTTCCACTACTACGCTCTTAGCGCTCCAAATGTCCAGTTGCATTTTCTACAGAAAGAGTGTTCAGA